>NC_083288.1:31914416-32234972 GCF_963506605.1 Zootoca vivipara | reverse complement strand
GTTCTGAACCTGAGGCGTGTTTTGCTAATGGGGCCTCCCGCTGCCACTGTGCTGCTGGCGCACAATTTCTGTTCTTATCCTGGGGCAGAGTTCTTAACCTGGAGCAAGCACTTCCTGGTTAGCGGAGTCTGTAACCCGAAGCATCTGTAACCTGAAACGTCTGTAACCCAAGGTACCACTGTACAGTAAAAAATGGAAATAAATCACTATATATTTGATGTATGAGGCTTATTTTGAAATACAGGGTTTTTGTTTTTGTTTGGATAACATACAGGGTTAAGAAGTTTGGTTGTTTATTCAATACATTTTTACTGTGTATAACAAATTAGCAATTTGTGTTCTCACTGGATCATCACCATTCTTTTGGGAGAGCCGAACCGGAGACAGAAGAAAAATGAAGAAAAAATTATGCTCACGAAACTGAACATATTGTTTCCTACCCTTTTGGTTTGAAATCTTCCCATCTGGACATGGTACACAATCATAGCAACAGAATGGCTTCCCCTCTTTCTCTTTTCTGCTGTATCCAGGAAGGCAATTTTCATTACACTTGGCAGTTGGCAGGATCTATCCACAAAAAGAGGAAAATAATTGTTCTTGTTTCTAATCAATAAATTAATACTATGGTGTTTTAAATTAATACTATGGTGTTGCTTATCATGGGCCATGAGGTTTCTAAGGCTCCAGTTCTATTTACAAATTCCTGAGACACCTTGAACTGAATGGGACATATATCTGAGTAGACATAGCTAAGTTTGCTTTGCAAAAAACCAGCTACTTTAAAGGAGCTGGTTTAAAGGAATGCTTCTGTACGGAACATAACGGCTTTGAAAAGAGTTACGATCTTATTATTGTTGTTAGTGCTCTTGACTGAGTTGCTCAGAAGCTGGGTGATTCTGAGCCTATATTAACTAAGCAAACCACACTTGACTGTCACATTTGGAGTAGATGCCATAGTCATGAATCTCAGTAGGTAAATTCCAAGAGGTTTTAACCAGAGATGTTATCCTACAGTGAAGGAACGTGAACCTAGTTCACTGAATTGTAAGCACTACTTTTGGCAAAACATTTTGAGACCTTTAAAATAAATTCCCTATGAGGAGGTTATTGACTTCATACTCAGTAACAATGGGACTCACATTTTGAAGAAACTTATCACATGCTGCATCACTATTAATAATCATCAGCATCCAAACAGTCCAATGAAAATACTCCACTGGTACAATTCTAAGGATCATTGAGTAGTGGCTCCTTTTGGAGCAAGTTATCCAAGAAATGACAGTAGATATTCCTCTCATTCAGTTATTCCTTAATGAAACACTATTATTTGAAAAATACTGGAAATGATACTACTTGTATCAATATAATTGCCTCCTGTTTTTGTAATTGGCCCAAATCTTTTCCCACTGAAACTGCTGCTAAAACAGAGAGGAAAAGCCCTGTGTTAGCAAGTAGTTTCAGTGCAAACAGCGTTGTGCACTTGACCAAGGCATGATCCCACTGCCCATCAGCCAACAGACAGTGTGGCTTGCTCAAGAAAAGGAACAACTGGTAGCTGACTTTACAATCTTAACTGTTCCTTTGTAGCCACATCAGTACCTGCCCCTGACCTGACATCACATCTGACATCAGGTGTAGAACAGGTGTGGCATCATTAGTGAGGAACGGCTTCATGGGTAAAATTAGGCCTGCAAGCTAGAGGTTTTCTGATCCTATAAATAGTGATAAAATAACAACAATAATATTAATTTCAATTAACAACAACAACAACAACAACAAAACTTTTTTATTTATACCCCGCCCTTCCTGATTTGAAAACCGGGCTCAGGGCGGCTAACAGCAAATATGAAACATTAATTAAAAGCGACTTTAAAAACAGCTTAAAAACAGCATAAAATACAACATACATATAGCATCCATGTCAATAAAATTCAAAAAATTCAGGGTCATTTTATGGGGGGAAACCCAGTTTGGTAAAGGTCAAGTAATCACCAGGGTTAACTGGCCAAGTTTGGTTCTGCTAGGGCAAGGAAGGAGACCAGGGAAGAGTTTAAATGTGGGGTCCCAAAAGGGTTTCTTCATAGGAAAAGGAAAGGGAGTAGAGGATCAGGCTAATTCAAACTGAAGACCAGGTGGAATAGCTCTGTCTTACAGGCCCTGCAGAAGGGGATCAAGTCCTGCAGGGCCCTAGTCTCATGGGACAGAGCATTCCACCAGGTCAGAGGCATCACTGAAAAAGCCCTGGCCCTGGTGGAGGATAATCTGGCTTCTTTAGGGCCCGGGACCTTTAGCTATTATTATTCATGGACCTTAGGGTCCTCTGCGGGACATACCAGGAGAGGTGGTCCCATAAGTATGTGGGTCCTAGGGCTTTAAAAGTCAGAACCAGCACCTTAAACCTGACCCGATACTCCACCGGGAGCCAGTACAGCTGCTAGAGCACTGGGTGAATATGCTCCCATGGCAAGGACCCCGTGAGGAGCCTCGCTGCAACATTCTGCACCCGCTGGAGTTTCTGGGACAGTTTCAAGGGCAGCCCCGCGTAGAGTGAGTTACAGTAGTCAAGCCTGGAGGTGACCGTCACATGGATCACTGTGGCTAGCTTGGGGAAAGGTAAGGGACCAACTGCTTGATATGGCAAAGATGGAAAAATGTCACCTTGACTGTTGCTGCAACCTGCACCTCCATAGAAAGGGAGGGGTCAAGGATCACACCCAAACTCTTAACCGAAGGCACTGGCACTAATTGAGCCCCTGCAAGAGAAGGGAGTTGGTCCCCCAACCCTATACCACCCCAACCCAGCCAGAGGACCTCTGTCTTCAAAGGATTTAATTTCAGTTGGCTCCCATGAAGCCATCCAGCCACAATCTCCAAGCATTAATAACATTTCCTTTATAAATCATTCTTCAGGTTCTCTCTCTCACAGTCATAACCAAGTATCTTTTTGCAAGAGAATGGGATACCAAAGACTATGCCCAACTAATATTTTTTCCTGTACCTGTATTTTTATCCTACCTGATTAAATGTGTTGTGCCATATGACAGCCCCTTCATTAATGGTGAATGTTTGACCGTGTGTTGTGTATGGATCCATCTCTCCCACTTTCACTCGTAAAAAAGATTGGTTTGGGAAGGTAACCCAATTTATAATATCAAATCCAGCTGCCAATTCACCATTCTCATTTAAAGAAACTGTGTCTCCAGCACCATTGTTGAATGAGGTACTCCTTAGGAGAGAATGAAGCTAGAATGAAAAGTGGCAAAGGCAAAAACAAAACATCAAATTTGCAGATGACACCAAAGTGGGAGGGGCAGCTAATGCTGCAGAAGGCAGAATCAGGTTTCAAAATGACCTTAACGGATTGGAGAACTGGACCCAAACTAACATAATGAATTTCTCCAAAAGGGGATGCTCTGCCTACCATACCCACCTCTCAGGGGGCAGAAACACAATCCACATCACCTAGAACCAAAGGAGGTGTGAACAGATGGAGAAGATCCTGTCTTCGCTGCAAAGTGATAGATTGCTTAATAAGAAACCAAAAAATCCTACTTTGCCCTAAAGTGACCACCCTAGCCACACTACAGGGAAGGTCAGTGAGTGCCTAAATGCACTCAGTTGCCCCCCCCCCATGTTGTCATGCAATTTGTTCTTAAGGCAGATGGTTGTTGGGGCTTCAACCACAGGCTGCAAAGCATGCTGCGCAATGCAAGGTCAGAAGTGGAGTGGGAACTGGCTTAATAAAAGACCACCACTTTATTAAGTGGTTTTAAAAATTAGAGTTTTGCTCTGGGAACAGCTCTAAGGGTGCATTGTGGGAGCCAAACTATGTCAACCACAATGAAATGCAAGAAGGAAAGGGAAAGTTGCCATAATGTGTTCCTTTTTAAAAACCTGTTACAAAACAAGTATTTTTGTATTAAGAAAATGGAAAGGCCACTGATACCCAAAATTCTTAGGAATGTTCAGTGCCCAACCCAATGGGCCCACTGATTTAAGCTCTTCTTTTCTCACTCCCGCCTCCTCCAATGTCCATGAAAAAGTTATTAAACATTATTATACCACTTCATTTCAGAAATATTGTGAGAATAGCTCATTCACTTACAAAATCCATCCCATCCAGCATATCCCAAACATTATCCTCCACATTCATACACTTAAAATGTAACTTTACAGTGATGTGTCCCTAGACCAGGCATCCCTAAACTGCGGCCCTCCAGATGTTTTGGTCTGCAACTCCCATGATCCCTAGCTAACAGGACCAGTGGTTGGGGAAGATGGGAATTGTAGTCCAAAACATCTGGAGGGCTGAAGTTTGGGGATGCCTGCCCTAGACGATGCTTTCAGTGTCAACATGGCAATCTGATACGAGCTCTTTTTCTTATTCTCTCTTAACACATCTTTCTTCATTCATCAACCTATAGTAACATCCAGTTCCTGAATCTTCATTGATTAGCATCAATAACTTTGAGAGGGGAAATGAATTGATCTTCAACAGAATGATGACTTCTGCCGTGCTTTCAGGTGGCGAGTAAGGAAAGATTTCTGAGAACAGGATTGACCATTGTATTTAAGGAATAAGGAACATGGATCTGGATTTCCTGAATTGTGTGCCATCACACAACAAACTACATATTACAGGAGAGCTAGTTTTGATATGAAAATTACCTGCCAAGGTTGCACTTCTGGAAGATCCAATCTACTTCTGTCCAACATTGCTCTGTGTTTTTGCCTGGATGAGTACATTTTCTGTAAGCTATGTGCTATGGCATGAACTGCATTGTAGATGCTATAGCTTTGGCCAGTCATCCTTATTTCAAAGAGAGTCCCTGGGAGACTGTTCAGCTTCTCTTCACCAGTGCAAGTAACTGATCTCATCTCTTCCTCCTTAGAATCAGGAAATGAGCAGTTGAATGCTTGCTGCCAGAAGATCCTCAAAAAATCATTGTCTTCGGATGTCTTAGCATGCAAGACCTGAAGGAATTTTCTGAAACCCAAGTCTTCATTTGAGTGTATTGCAAGAGATAATGAACCATGAAACACCTGTATGTCAAAAGCCCTGTGCACCACGTCAGCTGAGAAATCCCACTGGGCTGTCGTTATCCACACTTTACCAATGGATGTCACTTTTATATCTTTCAGCATTGCATATATAAGCATTGTCCATGTCAAATATGTCATGACACCAGTATCTGCATTTACTACCAATACATTGACTTCAGAATTGGATAGATAACTGGCCTTCTCCAGCATAGAGTCAAGTGAACTCAACGTCTCTACAGCATGAGTTGTGGCTGGTATTTTTTCATTGAGGGCTGTGCAGATTCCATGCTTCAAAAGCATTGGCATTAAAGTCTGCAGGAATTTCTCTCCATTATTGTTCTCCATTGTGAGGATCCCAACCCATGTCCATTGGAAATGAAGCAGCAGCTTGACAATCCCTGCATACTGATACTCTTCATTGGGCACCATCCGGTAGAATGGAGGGAGCTGGCTTTTATCATCCATCTCTGGAGCATTCACACAGTAGGCAATCTAAGCCAAATAAAAATTGTACATTAATCAAATAATAATAATCATACAATGGCATTATGCAATTAGATTAATAATGTAACAACACCACATTTCTTTTCCTTCCTTGTTGCCAGACCTGCTCTCATTTTTGTATACACATTTTTAAATTCTTGAATTCATTCTGTAGTTTAATTGTACAGTACTAGATTATTTCAGTTCATTTTATGCTAAATGTCATACTTTCAGAAATTCATACTCTATCTTTTTGTTTGTGGCATGCATGTGAAATGTTGATTAGTTTGTTGCTGCCAGCAACTCCCACAGCTGGTTGCCAGCAATGTACAAAGACAAGGAAATGTTTCTTACCATCCACTTTTGATTCAGTATTTACAGAGAGAGGCTATAGAACCCAGCTAATAATAATAATAATAATAATAATAATAATAATAATAATAATAATAATAATAATAATAATTTATTTATACCTCACCCACCTGGCTGAGTTTCCCCAGCCACTCTGGGCGGCTTCCAATAAAAGGTTAAAAATACATTAAAACATGGATAATGGCATTGTCCCGAGTGAATCTCCACTCCCCCATCTCTTCCACATCCTCATTCGTCAATCACATCATATCTTCTACGGGTGCTGATAAGTGCCCTCTGCGTTTGAGCTCTTTGCTCTCCTACTTTCAAGGATCACTGGGTTCTGAGAGTGGGGGCTTCTGGAATGCTTTCTAAAGACACTGTCTGTCAGCTGTCACCCCTCTGGTGCTCCTCTTCCTCCTCCTCCTCTCCCATTATTTCCCAACTTTCCCCCTCGTCTGTCTCTGAGCTGTGACCTCCCTCAAACCCCTGTTGTAATTCTCAACTGTCTTTCTCCTCCCTGGAAGGTTCAAGCTGCCATGTCCCTGACAGTTTGCAGGTTTTCTATGTATCAAAAATTGTGACTCTCTACAATAAGAAGTAAGCACTTCATACACCTTCCCACATTGCCTTAGTTCCTAACACTACTTAGCAGTGAAAGCAGCAGTTATGCCACTAAGCTTGGCAAAACATTGAATATATGGACACATATGCTGCATATATGAAATTACATGGTAATAAATTGTCCCAAGGACAGTTTAAAGTGCTGGTGCTTACCATTACAGCCCTACATAGTTTAGATTAAGGATACCTGAGGGAGCATCTTCTAGCCCAGAGATAGGGAGTTTATGATCCTCCAGAATTGTTGCAATATAACTGCCATATCCCTATCTATTGACAAAGCTCAGTGGAGCTGATGGGAATTGGAGACCATCAACAATGGGGGGGGGCACAGCTTGCCAATCAACCACTCAATGCAATAAGATCTTCCTCAGTGACCCTGCAACAGGTCCAAGAACCATCTGAAATGAAGCTATTTGTGAAGGATAAATGGTTCACTATCATATTTTATTTAGTGGATAAATATATGGTAATACAATCTATGGAAAGCTTATATGGTCAGGTGATTCTTTGTACCTGTGGAATCTTGTAGATGCCTAAAAGAGTAGTCATGTAAAAGGAAATTTCAAAGCTAAGTCCTCCGATGACAGCTATCATATTCTTTTGCTTAAAACATTTGAAGTTGGGAACAATTGTTTTCTGGCTGGAAAGAAGTTTCAAAGTATTCTGGTGGATCATTCTTGCATTTAGATAACTGTCATAAATGTGAAAGCCAAGGCTGACATTTAGTATGGTCTTCAGGTTTTTATTTATCTCATTCACTGCAAAAACCAGAGACAGGATATGCTGGTAGTTCTTAGACTTTGTCCTAAAGAAAAGAATTGTTTCATGTGTATTATTCTTGATAATAAAGGATCAACCATCTTTTTCAGAATAGGGATGGGTCATTTATTTATTCAGTGTGCCCATTGTGTTTTGGGCAAAAATGCATTTGACAAGACTTTATCCAAAAGGAAGAAGAAAAAGCAATAAATAACATTCTTTAAACAATGATATATATATATATATATATATATATATATATATATATATATATATATAATGGAAATCCATATATATATGGAAATCTAAAAGCCGAACATTTAAAAGCTGTGGAACTCCCTCCCCACAGAAGTGTGTCTGGCACCTTCATTATACAGATTCTGGTGGATGCCAAAGTGCACCTCTTTACCCAATACTTTGGCTCCAATACTTTTGCCACCTCATGAGAAGAGACGACTCTCTGGAAAAGACCCTGATGCTGGGAAAGATTGAGGGCACAAGGAGAAGGGGACAACAGAGGAAAAGATGCTTGGACAGTGTTCTCGAAACTACGAACATGAGTTTGACCAAACTGTGGGAGGCAGTGGAAGACAGGAGTGCCTGGTGTGCTCTGGTCCATGGGGTCATGAAAAGTCGGACATGACTAAATGACTAAACAACAACAACACTTTGGCTTTTGATACCCGAGGTGTATATTTTTAGGACCCAACTTATTTTTGTTGCTGAAGATTGTTTTAAACTCTTTTAAATGTTGTGTTTTGCTATTATAACTCGCCCTGGGAGCTTTGGGTGAAGGGTGGGTAAATGATGATGATGTTAGCTGGTGTAAGTAAGTTAAGCAATGTTACACCAGTTTCAAACCCTGTGTAGCAGTGAGGCTGCTCCTGCTCTGCCTGGTAAAAGGAAAACAAGCTTTTAAAATATTGTTTCAGGCTGGTTACATAACTTAGCTGAAAGGGTTTAGAATCCAGGCTAAGTCCCTGGTCTTGCCATGGTAAAGCCCCAGGATGCCCCTTTTCTAGGACTTACACTGCCAGCTGTACCTGTGTTTAATGCCACGTAAAATCAGAAATCTCTCATTTTTATGATTTTGGGCTCATGAGCTGATCCTACCATTAGCTCACTAATATTAAGTCCTGAACAACCCCAGCTCAGCCAAAGATACAATGTCAGTGTAACTGGCTTATTCCATGTCAGGCAGGGCTTAGCTGATTGAACCAAGGCCATTGCAAGTATCCAAAAGAAGTGTTTTGGGAATATGGAGGAGGTAGGATTCCGGGGAGTGAAGAGGCTGGATCTTAGGTCCTTTCTGATTGGTCATATAACCTGGAAACCCAGCATAGAACCCTCTTTTAAAGGCTTGTTTTTGCACCACCAATTTTTAGCACAGCAGCAGCAACACCCCTGTTTGAATATTGTGGAACTTTATTCTGGCTTAATTAACATTGGTGTGCTTTGTGCCAGCTTTTTGTGCAAAGGGTTGGGTCCATTGTGGAACAACTGCAGATAAAGCATGGAATGCTATTGTGTGGTCAGGGTGGTCCTTCCCCTTACCTGGCCAGTCCCCTGGCAACGCCTCCCCAGGCAGGATAGGGCTTTTGACTGAGGTAGGCGGAGACCCCAGGTATCCTGCCTGGGGAGGGTGAAGCCAGTTCCTGAACTACCAGGAGCCGCACTGGGATCCAGGGGGCTATGCGTGACCACGCAAAAGTCGCCCCCCCCATTTGATGTGGGGAGCGGTCACTCCCTAAATCCCATTTGAGAATCTTTTGTCACATATTGATCACATATTGATAGAAAGAATATGCTTATCTCCCCGATAAATAGGGCACAAACACAACCATCAAATAAGAAGAAATAGGAATGGTGTGTAATGAAATTCAGTTTAACAATGTCACATGCAGAATGATACTTGGTATTTAAAAATATTCCAGCTATGCTAGAGTGCATTAATTTGAAAGGGAAAAAAACAAGGAAATATTTCAATGGTACCTTACTCAACATAAACCGAACAAAAGATGCAGTCAAAATATGTACTGTTGGAGATGTAAAAGAACTACTACAGATTTTATACATATTTTGGAACTGTGTTAAAACAATACATTTGGAGGCTACAATTCTGCATGATTATGTATTACCATCACCCCCCCCCCAAAAAAAGTCCTCCTTTGCATGCGTTCTGAAGTTATAAATCCTGATCTACAACTAGCAATAAACATTTTGACAATGGTATAACTATGTATAGCCCAGCAACGGAGAAACAAAGATCCCCCCCATAACTGTAGAATGGCTGAGGAAAACCTGGGATAATGTTATGGTGATAAAGCTGACATACAATAGAAATACTATAAAATATAATCTTCACAACAAGTTTTGTGGCTTGCCCATTCAATTTTGGAATAAAAATGTCAGATGACATAACCCCTTATTACTAATTTAAATTAATCCATCTATATGTAATGATACCTTCCTTTCTTTCGTCTCACCCTTCTAAA
This sequence comes from Zootoca vivipara, assembly GCF_963506605.1. Taxonomy (NCBI): domain Eukaryota; kingdom Metazoa; phylum Chordata; class Lepidosauria; order Squamata; family Lacertidae; genus Zootoca; species Zootoca vivipara. The sequence goes on along the minus strand of NC_083288.1, from coordinate 32,225,217 downwards.
AACTTCTTCTATTATACCCTGCTTTTTAATTTCATATCAATGTATTATAATACTTAGAAGAAATAGGAAGGGATTGTGAAGGCCATTAAATAATATGATGTGAATGATGAAAATGTGGAATGTAGAATGATCATGAAGAATAAGAAAGCATTGTAAGCAAAAAAAATATCACAGAAATGTCAAGCACATTGTGTAAAGGAAAAACCATATGCAATTTAAATAAATCTGCTATTAAACCTAAAGACAAAAAAACCCCAACCCTGCTCTCTGATCATGTTGCTGCTTGTATAACATATGTGATTCTATTCAGCCTTACATAATTCCTTACATAAGTTCATCTGTCATCTTTGTTGATGGCTGGTTGTTGAATGGTATTTCATCAATGATGAAGGTGTTCAGTGTGGCAATCATGTCAATGTTTATATCCCCTTTCTTATAATACTGGTGTGGGATCAGGAATGGATCTATCATGGTGCACATAGGAGCTGGCGCCTTGCAGTCAATTTGAGGGAGACCCAAAATGAGAAGCAGAAAAGCAAATACCCCTATCATCTTGGGTGGATTCATCAAGCAGAATAACCGGAAATAATCTATTATCTGCTACCAGACTGGATACATCACTGAAGATCAGATGGGCAGCTGTAGCTCTGCCCATTCACCAACCAGCACACCAGCACTTAATAGGACTGGGTATTTTTTTTAATCAAATTTCAGACTGTGTTATTGATTGTGCTTGTGAGCTCCAGAAATCCATAGGAGGCTTGACTAGATGGATTATGTCCCTGAGTGGTAATTTGTGATAATTAAAGGTTCCAGACTAATCTCCCAAGAGTATTGCATTGTACAATACATGACTTGCATCAGAAGAAGAGAAGAAAATATGTTTGATATATCTCAGCAATCCTTACAATGCAATCCTGCCAGGCTACTACTACTACTACTACAGTCATACCTTGGAAGCTGAATGGAATCCATTCCAGATGTCTGTTCAATTTCCAAAACATTCAACTTCCAAGGCATGGCTTCTGATTGACTGCAGGAGCTTCCTGCAGTCAACTGGAAGCCACTGAAGCCCCATCAGACGTTCGGCTTCCAAAAGAATGTTCACAAACTGAAACACTCACTTCTGGATTTGCAGCGTTCGGGAGCCAAAACGTTCGACTGCTAAGGCGTTTGTCAATTAATTCATTAAATTTTTATACCACTATTCACTCGAGGATGACAGGGAGGCTTAAAGGAAAAGGTAAAGGGACCCCTGACCATTAGGTCCAGTCGTGACCGACTCTGGGGTTGCGGCACTCATCTCGCGTTATTGGCTGAGGGAGCCGGCGTACAGCTTCCAGGTCATGTGTATCTATTTGTACTTTGATGTGATTTCGAACTGCTAGGTTGGCAGGAGCTGGGACCGAGCAACAGGAGCTCGCCCCATTGCAGGGATTCAAACCACTTACCTTCTCATCGGCAAGCCCTAGGCTCAGTGGTTTAACCCACAGCGCCACTTGCGTCCCCACACAGGGAGGCTTACAATATAGCATATTACAATAAAGTGTTATACAGTGTGATTGTGGGTGAAATATATGTTTTAAATACCTGAAGGAGGAGGAGGAGAAACTCAAATCCACATCAAGTTCACCAGTAGCTCTGTTTATCTGACACCTCTTAGTTAAACATTGACTAGAGGAAGCAGAAATAGAAGAGCAAGTCTATTCCTGCCACTGAGTCCACCCAAACAGTAAAACTGCTAAGGTTAGATTCAGCGCCTAAATTGCCAGCCTGACAGAGACAGGACAGAGAGTCAGTAACTCCATTAACACACAACTTTACTATTACATGGTGTCTTCTGGCTGAAGACAGATGGGTGGGAAATCTTGACTATAGCAATGTTTTATATTATCTGTTTATTGAAAAATACATATAAGCAACAGAGAAAAGGCAATGCAGAGTTGCAAAACTAAATAATAACAGCAAACCAATGTGCCAAATTACTATTTTGCTTGAATATTGAAATACCCCAACCATAACTACTTGCAATTGAAGAAATACATTTACATATTCCTCCTTATTATATGCTCCTTGGTGTTCAGGGAAGGCTTCAGAATAATAATGTAGCATTTAGGAACAAAAATACAGCCCACTAACCCAGCACTGGAGACCCAGATGGAGAAGATCTCCACAGCCACCATATATTTCCCCTTGGTGCTCAAGTAAGAGGGCACAAAGGACAACCAAACACTGCAAAACACCAGCATGCTGAAAGTGATGAACTTGGCTTCATTGAAACTGTCTGGCAACTTCCTGGCTAGGAAAGCCACAGTGAGGCTGACAAAAGCCAGCAATCCCAAGTATCCCAGAACAAAATAAAACATTGTGACTGACCCTTCATTACATTCTAGTATGATTTCTTCAACCAAAGAGTTCATGTTGAAATTTGGGAATGGAGGTGCAGTAGATAGCCATATACTACAAATTGTGACTTGTATGAGAGAACAGCCAAGAATAATAGAAATAGCCAATTTTCTCCCCACCCATTTCTTCATTGTGGATCCTGGCTTGGTTGCCATGAAAGCCAGAACCACAGTGATGGTTTTTGCCAGCAAACAAGAAACAGCTACTGAAAATATGATGCCAAAAGCAGTTTGACGTAAATAGCAGGTCACCCACTGAGGCTGGCCAATGAAGAGCAAAGCACAAAGAGGGCAGAGGAACAGGGAGATGAGGAGAAAGAATGATAGAGCTCGATTGTTGGCTTTGACAATGGGAGTGTTCTTGTACTTGATGAAAATTCCTAGTACCAAAACTGTGGTGAAAGAAGCAGCCAATATAAAAAAAACTAAAGTGGTGCCCAAAGGTTCTGAGAAAGAGAGGAAGTTCATGGACTTAGGGAGGCACTGGTCTCTGTTCTTGTTTGGAAATTCATCTTCTGGGCATTGGAAACAGTCATCCATATCTGAAAAACAGAACAAATTCTGTGTTTGTTCCTGTCTGTGCAGTTATATATTTCCAGATCTGCAACTTCTGTATGAAAGTGTACACAGAAATGTCTTATTTTCCTGAAGGCATCTATAGGGTTGATTAATAATTCCCCCTAAGTGTTTAACACCAGTTTACTTCTAAGGATATATCAGTACTGTAAGTGCTGCAATAAGATTTGCAGACGTCAAATCCTGCTCCAAGGGATTATGCAGGGAAGTGAATATCTCTTACTTCCTAAACAAAACGACTCTTATAACAAAAAAAAGTACAAATTGTACTTTGTACTTTTATAACTATTACTTTGCAATTTGGCCAGCTTAATCTACTCCTGCAGGTTGATGCCTCTGCAAATTCCAACCACTTTGGCCAGAAGGGGAGGGAGTTATAGTCATTTGTAAATTTCCCATTACAGTCATACCTCGGGTTGAGTATACGCTGTGGGTTGCGTATTTTCAGGATGTGTACTTCACAGACTCAGAAGTGTTTGCTTCCAGGTTCCGTCGCACGTGCATGCACAGAAGCATTCTTCACGCATGCGCAGAAGCGCTCTATCAGCGCTTCATGCATTCGCTAAAGCGCCGCTCAGGTTAAGTACTTTTTGGGGTGCGAACTGCACCCTGGAACGGATTGGATACTTAACCCGAGGTACCACTGTATAATCCAAGGGTGGAAACAAAAGTTCGCTAGCAGTTAAGTTAGATACCAAAGCTAAGTGTGCATAGAAAATATCTTGATGTGTAAACAAACATTCATGTATCTGAAAAATGATTTGCAATATTTACCACTAATAGAATATATTTTTCCCTAGCACTTACTGTATTGGATGGAAATGGGGAGGAATTTAAGAGACTATCAACAACACACGGTCGGTCTCAATATTGCATAGTATGTTCACCATTTTGTTTCTCTTACCCATCTGGTCGGAAATCTTTCCATCTGGACATAGAGCACAATCATAGCAACAAAATGGCTTCCCCTCTTTCTTTTTTCTGCTATAGCCTGGGTGGCAATTTTTATTACACTTGGCAAGGGGTAGTACCTGGCCATAAAAAGTAAAGGGAAAATTAATTCATGATATATTTGGTTAATAGCAGGGAAAAAGTTTTAAACAAAGTTGCTTCTCATGAGAAATAAGGTTTCCTTTGCACACTCCTTGGTGTTAAGTCCCTATATACTCAGTAGGGTCTATGTATATGTGACCAAAACAAGTTCCATCCCATTTGTGGCTTAATTTTTCATTTCTTTTTAAAAAGAAAATATTTTTTTAAAAAAATCTCTCTGGTTTTATGTACACAGACAAGTAAATGTGAGGTGGCATGAAGGACGACTTTTTCATTCTTTGACATTTTACAGCTTCTTGGAGGAGTTGGTAAGCCCATAGTGGCCACCTGCTAAATATGTCTTGTGAATCCCCCCACCCCCAAGGAAGCAACTGCACATTATAGAAATATGTTCACTGAGCCCAGCACATTTGAAATATTAATCAACCTTCATGAACAATTTTGGCAGAACCATTTTTTTCTTTTTTGCAACAGAAGAAGAAGAAGAAGAAGAAGAAGAAGAAGAAGAAGAAGAAGAAGAAGAAGAAGAAGAAGAAGAAGAAGAGTAGTAGTAGTAGTTTGGATTTGATAACCCGCTTTATCACTACCCGAAGGAGTCTCAAAGCGGCTAACATTCTCCTTTCCCTTCCTCCCCCACAACAGACACTCTGTGAGGTGGGTGGGGCTGAGAGACTTCAAAGAAGTGTGACTAGCCCAAGGTCACCCAGCAGCTGCATGTGGAGGAGCGGGAATGCGAACAAGGATCACCAGATTATGAGTCTACCTCTCTTAACCACTACACCACACCAGAACTGGGCATGAAAGACTCCAGTCACCTAAGAGTGCTACTGAAGAGTCATATGTAAATATGTTGAGCACAATAATCATATTTCTGTGCTCTTATTTCTGTGCTCCATTCTTTGCTTATACGTTTATTGCCACACCATTTTCGCCTTTTCCTTTCAGTGTGAAAACCAACACCTGCACCAGAACTTAGTCTGTTGAAACTATTAGCAAGGACTGAGCAATGTCCAAGGTCTGTTTAATATGACCCTATCAACTGAAAGCAGTCCTGCGGAAAGAGCACATTTTGAAGCAATTAAAGCTATTCACTTCTCTTCAAGGACAGCCACATGAATACTGTGTTATATCAAGGCAGCAACCTTCAAAAAACCTTATATAAAGCAACCTAATTTCCTTGTAATTGTTACAGCCACAGAGAACAAAACTTATCACTCTGATGGTTGATGCTTGTATGAAACTTTCAGACAACCCAGAATGCTGCTGACATGAATCACATTTCAGGGTGGAAAAGCTTCCTATGTAATTTTAATTTATTTTTTTCATAAAATCTATACACCGCTTGATTGAAAACAAAAACAAAAACAAAAAAACAAACCACACATCTCAAGACAGTTTACAGAAGGATTAGACAATAAAATTGAGGGGAAAATTGCAACCATAATTAAAGACATATGAAATTAAAATACTAATTTCAGTAACCCAGTTTCGAAGTAACCAATGCATGAGCTATTGTGGCAAGGCTTTTCCGATCCAGGATTGGCTGTAGCTGTTGAACCAGCTGTAGCTGGTAAAGGGGATTTCTAGCCACTGAGGCCACCTGAGCCTCCCGTGACAGAACTGGTTCCAGAAGCACCAGTAAAGGGTGGACTTTCTGCTTCAGGGGCAGTTTGAGCGTAGGCATCTGACCAATTTCTCAGACACGGGAGCTCTTCACCCACAGTGCCTCCATCTTGCCAACATTCATGCTCAGCTTGTTTGTCATCATCCATTTCACCACTGCATCCAGTCAATGGTTCAGGGACTGCACAGCCTCTCCTGATTCAGATGTTTTGGAGGAACAAAGCTGAGGGTCATCCCTATATTGATGGCATCTCGCCCTGAAACTCCAATGACTGCCCACAATGGCTTCATGTAGATATTAAATGGCACTGTAATATTTCCTCCTGCACCGATACATGGGCCCCACCTGATTAAGCATGTAATGCCATGTGATAACCTCATTAATAGTGAACTCTTGATTCAGAGCAGCCCATGGAGCCATCCTTCCCACCTTCAGTTTTGAAAAAGATTGGTTTGGGAAAGTAACCCAATTTATTATATCAAATCCAGATGCTAATTCACCATTTTCATTAAAAGACACCGTCTCTCCACCAGTGTTGTTAAATGAGATACTCCTTAGGAAATGGTGAAGCTAGAATGAATAGAGACAAAAATCCTTCCTTACATACCAGGTTACCATAACAATTAAAACAGATAATGATAATCACTAAATAATAATAAAGCTACCACTTAGCCTTAAACATTAGAATTCATAGTGTACCAAAGGTCAGGGTGAAAATGTGTGTTTTAAAATGGTACCTAAAATTAAACCAGGTTGGCATCAATCGCAGTGGTGGAGCTTCATGCTCCGCCACCGGGGGTGGAGATCAGGCGCTCTGCCCCCAGGGACGTGGCACACATTTTGGGGGTGGGGCACACGTTTTGGGGGCTGGGTGCATCGTGCGGGGCATGCATTTTGGGGTGGGGCGCACTGAGCGCAGGGGCGGGGCGCGTGTTTTGGGGGTGGGTTGGGCAGCCGCAATGGCGCCCTTGGGATCGTGCCACTCGGGGCGGCCCACCCTCACCGCCCCTATCTTCCTATGCCCCTGATCAGTCGTATTTGAGGGGATGGAAAGACACCCAAGATGTGTGGTGACATTTAAAGAAGATAAATGAATGAGTAAGTTAAGTTAATTTGGATATGCAGAAGATATTAAAAATAAATTTAAGGAACAGCAGAAAGAGGAGGAAGGAAGTCAAGTTTTAAAATGTCAGAATGATTGTACATCTGAAATATGAGTTGGATGAAAGCTAAGGCTGCAATACTGTAACCTCTACCTGAATGTAAATCCCATTTTTTTTAGATTGCCTATTATACCGCTTGGGCAACACAAAACGTTTTGGGCCTGCTGTATATCCCTTCTCCAGCAAACAATAAATGCTAGGTGGGGGAAGCATCCCTTCACTGTCATGGAAATCGGTGCCTCTTCCTCCCTGTAGGCCAGGGCAAAATCACACACACTGGAAGGTACTACCCTTGATCTGGAAAGCATATGGATGAGTGACTTGTTTGATATGTAGTCACATGTACAATGTTCCTAGAAAGAGAGTGGAAGAAGCCAGAGTGTGGGGAAACAAGTTCAGGGATAACACATGGAATATCTTAACTTGACCCACCCCCTGCTGTGTCTTCACATGAGAAAAGATATACAGGAATGGTGGGAGTGGATAATCAACATATTCAAGGAAAAGAAATGAAGTGTGTGGTGTGTAGGTTTACTCTGTAAACTGAGTGCCACCACACACTGGAAAAGCTATTGCAAAAGAACTGTTTTTCATGTAAAACATTACCTGCCAATGTTGCAGGTTTGTAGGATCCAATTTAGCTCCATCTGGCATTGCTCTGTGTTTTGAGCTGGATGAAATCATTTTCTGTAAACTATGTGCTATTGCATGGACAGCATTGTAAATGCTGTAACTCTGGCCTATCATGCCCATTTCAAAGAGAGTCCCAGGGAGGCTATCCAACCTCTCTTCACCAGAACAAACACTAGCACTTTCCTTGGCTGCTTTAGAATCAGGAAAGAAGCAGTTGAATGCCTGTTCCCAGAATATATGGAGAAAAATATCTTCTTTAGCTGAATTAGGATGTAGGGCCTGAAGGAATTCTTTAAACTCTGGCACTTCATTTGTGTGTATTGCAAAGGACAAGGCACCATCAAAGACTTGTATTTGAGAAGTCCTGCGCGTTGTATCTAACGTGAATTCCCACTGAGCTGTAAAGATCCACACTTTAAATATTGATGTCTCTGTAATACCTTTCACCATTGCATATAAATAAATTGTCCAGTTCAAAGATGGAATGGTGGGATTTTCTGCATTCACAACTAATACCTGAACTTCAGAGTTGGATAGATAACTTGCCTTTTTCAGGATGATGTCAAATGAGCTCAGTGTATCTATAGCATTAGATATAGCTGGTACTTTTCCATTGAGGGCTATACAGATCCCATGCTTCAAAAGCATTGGCATCAAAGTCTGCACAAATTTGTCTCCAGTATCATTCTCCGTTGTAAGGATCCCAACCCATGTCCACTGGAAATGCCCGAGAAGCTTGACAATCCCTGTGTACTGATATTCTTCATTGGGAACCATCCGGTACAATGAAGGCAGTTCACTTTTAGCATCTACCACTGGAGCAATTACACAATAGGCAATCTAAGGGGAAGGAAATGAAATTCAATTAAAGAAGTAGTTAATTCAATTGAAATATGTCTGCATTAATAATATAAATATGCAACGGTTTATTGTAATTATCTGCTAAGATAAAAAAGGAATGCTAACTAAATCTAAAAATGCTGGTGCATTTTAAAAATTGTAGATATTTAAAATAGTTTAATAACTATGAGCTTTGTTTTTCATAGTAATAACATCTGCAGTTCTTTTCTTCGCGCATGATAAAATTATTTCTGCTATTTTTCTGTGCACTTTTTCTTCATAATGAACTCATTCTACAGTTACATGCTAGTGTAATAGCTGGTTTCCACTAAGATATATGGAAGGTTAATTTAAACCCTGTCCAGTAGCCCCACTACTCATGCTGGCTGGGGCAAAATGCAGGAAAGAGGCAAATGACTGTTCCAGGCTATGCCAGCCTGGGTCTGGCATAGTGCTTTGTCCCAGATTAGCCATGTAGCCATCAACTGGCAGCAGTGACAGCTCAGGATTCCAGTGTGCCCTGGCTTGCTCAGCCTCACATCATGCTGTTTTGTGGCTTTCCATGGACTACCAGCAATGGTACTTCTGGTGACCCACACTTTCAGCAGGTTGATTGTATATGTATGTATGTATGTATGTATGTGTATATATATATATATATATATATATATATATATATATATATATGTTGTTATAGTTGTTTAAAACTGTGCACCTCAGATGTGTTAATATGTTCTTAGACGTGTTGCTAATCTTGCAAATAAAATCACAATAAACTGCCTGCCTTACAAGCACATAGTGACAAGAACTGGACAATTTGAATTTTCCTGACCCTGGACTTCTTTCTTTCTTTGGGAACATCAGCCTCATATATATTGTATATTTATTTATTTATTACATTTATATGCCTCCCATTACCCCACAAGGCACACAAGGTAGCAAGCAACAAAGCAATAAAACAATGCAATTGAACGTAACACAAAACAAAAGAACAATTGAAAACATAGAAAAATATTTTAAAAACTTACATCTCTTGCTAGCTCACAAAAATCTTTCAAAAATAAATAAAAGAGAATAAAATTCTAAATGATATAAATGATTAAAAGTTGCATTGCCTGCCAGCTCACTCTACCTGTGGTATTTTGTGGATGCTTAAGAGAGTGGCCACGTAAAGGGAGATTTCAGAGTCAGGGCCTCCAATGACAGCTATCAGATTATTTTGTTTATCACATTTGAAGTTGGAAACAGTCTTTTCAGAGGCAGACAGAAGTTTCAGGGTGTTCTGATGAGTCATTCTTGCATTCAGGAAGCTGTCATAAATTTTGACTCCAAGGCTGACATTCGGAAAGAGTCTGGGGTTCTCATTCATCTCATTCACTGCAAATACCAAGGACAGGACATGCTGGTAGTACTTCGGAGTTGCCCTAAGGAAAGAATTACCTTAAACATAAGACAGATATTCAGCTCTTCATCAACCACCTGTTTCATAAGAATTATTTGACAGGGTGCCACTTGATACATGACCATTGCTGCAGTTGTTCTTAGGATTATATGAACTAGATTGTGCCTCAGAAAGAATGATGAATTGGAACACATAAATCCCACTGGAGTCAACAGGAAAAGCAATTCATGATTCAGTCATATCCCATTGTTTTTAAAGAGAACTTGGGACAGCTAGCTTAATCTGGATACAATCATATCCCTATCAAATGCATCCTTTAAATTTCATCTGACTGAATAGCATAATCATTCCACTGTGACCAGGTGGCCCGATAAAGAGACAGAAATACAAGCTGGTGTTGAACTAGGACCACATTTTTAAGTGTTTATTGTTTATTATTATTATTTATTATTTGTACCCCGCCCATCTGGCTGGGTTTCCCAGCCACTCTGGGCAGCTTCCAACAACAACAACAACAAAAAAGAATACATTAAAATGTCACATATTAAAAACTTCCCTTCTGATGTCTTCTGAATGTCAGGTAGTTATTTATCTCTTTGACATCTGATGGGAGGGCATTCCACAGGGTGGGTGCCACTACCGAGAAGGCCCTCTGCCTGGTTCCCTGTAGCTTTGCTTCTCGCAGTGAGGGAACTGCCAGAAGGCACTCGGCGCTGGACCTCAGTGTCCGGGCTGAACGATGGCGGAGGAGACGCTCCTTCAGGTTAAGACATGGAAAACCACCTTCAGAGGGAAATACTATCAGTGCAGTATTTCCACCCATGAAGCCTCTTCCTTCTGATCACTTGGGTGGGAAAGAACAACTCAGCCTGTTTTCAAAACTGACCTTCAGTGAAATGCAAGCATCAGTTATTTAGTTGAGCCCAGCAGAGGAAACAGTGGGAACTTTAATGCTCATATTCTGTCTAGTTTGTACATGGAACAGCAGTTATCCAGTTGTGAATCTTTGTTTATCTGTTAAATAAAGCTGCAGTTAAATAAACTGTTATTTGGCATCCTTATTCTGGAAAATTGGGGGGGGGGCTATATCTAGCTTACTTTTCTTCTTCGGCTTTCTTTTTAGTTGTTGCTGCAACACAAATAATGCAGAACTGTGGTTTTTAAACAAAGTTTTTAAGCAAAGTGCATAGCCACAATGCAGATAAAGACAATCTCATCTCGATCATATGATTACATATTTATAATTACATATTATTCATATTAAATTTATAATTACATATTATGTCATATTAAATCATATTGCTTAAGGAAACTCTTAACCTCCACAGTTGAAATGATTGGTTTTAAAAAGTGTTTTATCTTGGCCGAATTGACTCATCCTGATCCATAGACTCATCCTGATCCAGCAGATATAAAACTCTAGTGGCCCAGTCACTATTCTTGTTATATGCATATATGAATGTTTTAAAAAGGGAAATGTTAAATGAAAAATGAACACGAGGAATAAAAATGGGGAATGCAAAACACAATGGATATATAAAGCACATCAGGTAGAAGAAAAACCAGAATTTGCTTTTTTTAAGCCTACACAGAAGTCTAAACACATGTTCAGAAAAGGTAATCTGATAACTCTAGTACTTTCTGACCATGCCAATGTTCATAGGATTTATGTGCACCAATTATGACCGGTACTCATGCATGCATAGGATAAATATTATTTCTTACAAAAGTCCATCTACCAGCTTCGTTGTCGGGTGCTCACTGAATGATAGTTCATCAAAAATGCAGCCATACAGAGCTGTAATAGCTCCAATAGTGAGGTCCCCTATCTGACCATACTGGTATGGCAGCTGAAAGGGATCATTCATGGTACACATAACAGGGTCTGGCCTGCACTCTGTGTGAGGCAGTTGCAGCCACAATATGAGCAAGAGCAAAACATATGCCCCTGCCATCCCACACCACTTATTGATGCAGAATGTCCTCTTGGATCTACAATCCACCATCAACTTGGTTTCAACAATGGCTCTGAATTATTTTGATAAAAGAGACCCCCCAAAATATCAGATTGAATGCTGCAACCCTGTTTTCCCACCATCCCACATCCCAGTACTAATTGTGACCAGGATACCTAAATAGCAATCAGTCTCTATTATTCATTGTTCTTCTGGTCTCAGAACATCCAACTGGGATTAAGCAAGATAGATTATTGACATCTAGTAATTTGTGATAATTGAAGGTTTGAAAGCCACCTCCCAACTGTATTGCACTGTGCACGTTAACACTTGCAGCAGAAAGAAATAATGTTTGCTATATCTCAGCATGAGGGACTCAGGTGGCGCTGTGGGTTAAACCACAGAGTCTGGGGCTTTCTGATCAGAAGGTCGGCGGTTCGAATCCCTGCAACGGGGTGAGCTCCCGTTGCTCGGTCCCAGCTCCTGCCCACCTAGCAGTTCGAAAGCACATCAAAGTGCAAGTAGATAAATAGGGACCGCTCCGGCGGGAAGGTAAACGGCGTTTCCGTGCGCTGCTCTGGATTGCTGGTGGCAATGTGCTAAAATATACGAATTTTGGAACAAAGTATATGAAAAATTAAAGATGTTTAAAAGTACATACGAAAAGAAACCTGAAATTGTCCTATTAAGGATGGTGCCAGAGAACTTCCCAGAAGACAGAAAAAATATACTTTTATATGTATGTGCAGCAGCTAGGCTTCTCATTGCACAAAATTGGAAGGGTGAGAAAATACCGATGATCCTTGAATGGTAGGAAAAACTGGTGGAATTCATGTATTTAGCCAAAATGACGGCAGCAATCAGAAGCATATCCAAGCAGAAATGTAAAGCCGAATGGAAATATGTTGAGGACTATTTGATTAAAGGAGGTATAAATATTGAATTGGTGATTTGCTTAAATTGAAACAGATACAGGGAAGTGTACAGAAAGAATGTAATTAACAGATTAAAAAAGCAAGTTAAGTTAAAATAAAAGAGGAAAACAATGCATAAACCATAGGGAGTCAAAATTTCTGTTTTTATATTCTGTTTTTATATTTCTTTTTTATGCTTGTTGTTTATTCTTTATATCATATTTGTTTTATGTTCTTTGTAATATTTTAATGTTATCAAATAAAGATGATTTCAAATTGAAGAAACATAAAATGTAAGCATGCCAGTAAATCAACTTTTCTTTCATGTTTCTTCTAAACACAAATACAGTGGTGCCTCAGTTTAAGTACACAATTGGTTCCGAATGTCTGTATTTAACCTGAAGTGTACTTAACCTGAAGCGAACTTGCCCTATTGAAAGTAATGGAAAGTGGATTAATCCATACCAGACAGGTAGATGGAGTACCCAACCTGAAGCGTACATAACCCAAGGTATGACTGTAATTGGTTCCAGAGGTCCGTACTTAACCTGAAGCGTACATAACCTGAAGTGAACTTTCCCATTGAAAGTAATGGAAAGTGGATTAATCCATACCAGACAGGTCCACGGAGTACTCAACCTGAAGATACTTAACCCGAAGTATGAGTGTAATTGGTTCTGGAAGTCCGTACTTAACCTGAAGCGAACTTTCCCATTGAAAGTAATGGAAAGTGGGTTCCAGACGGGTCTGCGGAGTACTTAAACTGAAAATGCTCAAACCGAGGCGTACTTAAACCGAGATATGACTGTGCAACTTAGCATCACTGTTAAGGTACCCAACAACAGTTCTTATTTTATGTTTATGAAACTAGCACTTCAATATACCTAGTACTGGATTTTTTCAAATGGGAGGAAACGGCTCGTTCCTGTAATATATTAACATATTGACCAGTAAACTTCTCATGACCATAAATAATTGATAGTACTCTTATTGGCCTTTTTATTGCTTCATCATTTTTCCACCTCCTGCTCTATAGCCTAGAGGAGAACTTCTTCACAAATGCTGACATAGCATTTTGCACAAATTACAGACAATAGTTTGCAACAGACAATGGCTAGTGAATCGAGTCAGGTTCGTAACCAATGGCAATTAACCACTATTCTAAACAGTAATCCACATTTTGTACACAACAAGATGTTTAAATCTGTTAATTCTGATATATTGTTTTACAAAAGCACTCAATGGAGAAGACTTGAAAAGTTGAAGACGTTAGTACATATATTTGCTTTGAATAAATTCTCAATTGAATAGCTTTGTATGCATAAATATCCAAACATTTCATTTCCTAAATATTCCTCCTTATTAGCTGGTCCTTTGTGTTCAAGGAAGGCCTCAAGATAATTATGTAGCATTTGGGGGCAAAGATGCAACCTAGTAACCCAGCACTAGAGGACAAAATGGAGAAGATCTCCACAGCCACCATGTATTTTCCTTTTGTGCTTAAATAAGAAGGAACAAAGGACAACCAAACACTGCAAAAGACCAACATGCTGAAAGTGATGAACTTGGCTTCATTGAAACTATCTGGCAACTTCCTGGCCTGAAAAGCCACAATGAAGCTGACAGTGGCCAGAAATCCCAAGTAGCCCAGAACACAATAGAACAGAGTCACAGACCCTTCATTGCATTCCAGTATGATTTCTTCTGTCAGAGAATGCATATCAAAATGTGGAAATGGAGGAGCAGTACATAACCAAACAGCACATATAATGGCTTGAATAGTGGAGCAGCCAAGAAGAAGCGAACTGGCCAATCTTCTCCCCACCCATTTTCTCATCCGGGATCCTGGCTTGGTGGCCATGAAAGCCAAAACCACAGTAATGGTTTTTGCTAAAATGCAGGAGACAGCCACTGAGAATATGATACCAAATGCTGTTTGTCTTAAGTAGCAGGTCACTAGGTTCGGTCGGCCAATGAATAGCAAGGAGCACAGGAAGCAAAGCAATAGAGAGATGAGAAGAGAGTAGGTGAGCTCCCGATTGTTGGCTTTGACGATTGGGGTGTCCTTGTTCTTAATGAAAATCGCCAGCACTGCAGCTGTGATTAGAGAAGAAAACAAAATAAAGAAGGCTAAAGTGGTCCCCAAGAGCTCCGTGAAAGAGAGAAAGTTAAGGATCTTAGGAAGGCAGTTATCTTTGTTCTTGTTTGGGAATTGACCTTCTGGGCATTGGAAACAGTTGTCCATATCTGAAAATGGGACAAAGTTTGTATCAATCGTTCAGTAAAGATGTCAAACTCTGCATAGAACTGGGTTATTAAATAAGAGTAGGTGGGAAATACTTTCTGAAAGTTTCTTCCTCTACATTGGTGCCATTGCTCTTTTGGTCTCAGAACATCCAGCTGGGATTAAGCAAGCTAGATCATTTCAGCATTCATCTTTGGCACACACATACATATAAACACACACTCTCTATCAGAGTAGACCTTCACTTATATAAAAAAATATTTTTGACATTTCTTAGGCAGGAGAATAACAAGACTCTGCAACCATACATGTGGAAGGTGTAGAAATCAATGTATAACTACACCAATGGTGTGAATACACTATGGATGAAGCACAAATCTCCGTCTTCCAGAGATTTCAACTACACCCATGATATGAATGGTCTGTATCAAGATGTACATCAAAAACACAGTTATTTGACTTGGAATAAGAGATACAAATCCCTTCTAGAAAAGCATGGCAATGGTGATGAAATTTGGCAGTATACCAAACACATTAACTGGACTTGATATAAAATGTTTATGGATCTATGTCCATAGCTGCCAAGTTTTCCCTTTTCTCGCGAGGAAGCCTATTCAGCATAAGGGAATTTCCCTTAAAAAAATGGAGAACTTGGCAGCTATGTCTATGTCAGAACTAGACAATTGTCAACCACGTTCTGTTTTAGGGAACTAGATTGACAGTAGAAAAGGGGGTTCAATGCTGCAATCCATATTCAGGTCACTATGTCTTCTACCATTCTGGTCTGAAATCTTTCCATCTGGACACGGAGTGCAATCATAGCAACAAAATGGCTCCCCCTCCTTCTTTTTTCTGCTGTAGCCTGGATGACAGTGATCATTACACCTGGCAAGCGGCAGCACCTATCCATTAAAAATGAAGAGAAATAAATTGATGTACCTTTACAAAAAGAAAGAAACACCCACACTCAATGCTGCTGTCGAGAACATTGGGCCCCATGGAAAATGAGATTTAAGTGATTCAAAAAGCATCAAATCCCACAATAATTTTGTACATTAATGCCAGATAGACAGAAAGGGAAAATATAGGGGGGGGGAATGAAAAAAAATGAACAAGGCATCAACTTCAAAGTGTCATTTTCCTAATGAGCATATTTTTTCCTGTATTAAACTGCTGGTGCGATCTCCTGGCCATTCTTAGTTCTATGCTAGGAGTTCTCTTAGACACAACCAAGCATAATAAGAACAGAATTTGATATCAAAGATGTAAGCTGTAACGGAATGTAAGGAAATGCAAGGGAACCAGGCAGAGGGCCTTCTTGGTAGTAGCACCCGCCTTGTGGAACGCCCTCCCACCAAATGTCAAAAAGAAAAAAACAACTACCAGACTTTTTGAGGACACCTGAAGGCAGCCCTGTTTAGGGAAGCTTTTAATCTTTAAGAAATTAGTGTATTTTAATATTTCTGTTGGAAGCCGCCCAGAGTGGCTGGGGAGGCCAAGCCAGATGGGCGGGGTATAAATAATGAATTATTATTATTATTATTATTATTATTATTATTATTATTATTATTATTATTTGGTTGTTACTAGCATTTTACTGAAAAGTAAAACAAACAGCTCATGACAAAATCAGCAACTTCAAGAGCTGGCCGATGATGACCTTGAATCCATTTTTCTGAAAGCCACACATGTATAATCAATTTGTCAAAATAATACAGTAGGGCAGCAGTTTTAATTTACATTCTCTTGCGCCAACTTACATTTATTTATTCCAGTGTTTTAAAATTTGGATTGGCCTTTATACTTTTGAAATAATGAGGTGTTCATATATATGGGCAGTATATAACTGAATGAATAAGAAAGAAAATAA
This sequence comes from Zootoca vivipara, assembly GCF_963506605.1. Lineage (NCBI taxonomy): Eukaryota > Metazoa > Chordata > Lepidosauria > Squamata > Lacertidae > Zootoca > Zootoca vivipara. The sequence goes on along the minus strand of NC_083288.1, from coordinate 32,208,537 downwards.
TCATTTAGTCACTTGCTCTGCTCTATGATTTTGTCCCTCATATATGTTACTGAGAATAATAATAATATATCAGGATGAGAAGAATTATCAAGGCTCATTTGGGAACTCTTCCCTTTTAGCAACTTCTCTTATGTTTGTCATATACATATAAATAGATAAAAAGATAGACTGAGTCTCCTACTGAATGGAATCACCTGTCATGGTTCTTTATTGTGCCGCTTACTAATTTTAGTTTTATCTTATTTCTATATTTGGATCCTACCTGGTTAAATATTCTGTGCCATGTGATAGCCTCTTCATCCACTGTGAATTTCTGATCAGGTAAAGCCTGTGGATCCATCCCTCCTACTTTCACTTGTAAAAACGATTGGTTTGGGAAAAGTACCCAGTTTACAATATCAAATCCAGATACTAATTCACCATTCTCGTCAAAGGACACTCTGTCACCAGCACTGTTGTTAAAGGAGATACTTTGCAAGAAAGAGTGAAGCTAGAATGGGAAAAAAAATGCAAGCCAAAAAAATTAAAAAGAGGGACTTTCAGCGAGGCAAGATAGTGAGCGCCATAACCGCACTGAACCCCTAGGGAACGCCAGCACCAAACTGCTTGTCTGGTCCCCACACCACCATCACCATCACAACTATCAAAAGGGAGTCTGGGGAGCCCAAACTGATAATTGAAGAGGCAGCACAGAGCCTCACCCCCTCACCCCCTGACAATCTCGATCCCACTGGGACTCATAGCACCCCAACAAAGTTCCTGGATTGGATGCCTCCAACTTACCACTGCCAACATCACCATCACCACCACCACTGCCAAGGGAGAATGGCAGGAGGGGACCGGGAAAGTCAGGGAGGCTGTGAGAGAATGTGTGGCCTAGCCCAGGAGGTGTTATTGGGGTGCTATTTTTGTTTTGATTATATATATTGTGGTTTTTATGTTGATATTTTCTGTGAACCACCATGAGACCTCTGGGTAAAGGGTGGTATATAAATTCAAATAATAATAATAATAATAATAATAATAATAATAATAATAATAATAAGATGATGATGTGGGGGACCACATTCTTAAAAATCCAATACTGTTTTTTTGGAAGAATGGGAGTCAACTGCCTAACTTATCGTATGTGATAGTTGTATGCATTGTACTTTCATTTGCTTTTGGTTTTCCTCTTCCCCCTGTATTTTCAGTTTATTTTTCAATTTCTGTATTTATTCTTATTTGCTACACTCATCATTTTTACTGCATTTTGTATATGCTTATGTCAATAAATTTTCATAAAATAATAAAAGGTCAACTGTAATTTCCTTTTCATAAATGTAATAAGACTTTTCAATCCTCTCTCTAACCAGAGATTTCTCATTGTCCTGGCTTCCTTGCCTGCTGATGTGAATGGAGAGGAAATAGTGAGATAACTGCTTCTTTTTGCAAAATTCTTCAATTTGTGCAGAATTCATCACATCCAGCATATTTAAGCAGTAAAATATTATACTTAGCGACTCCAAATCATTACATGTAAAGTCATAAATATAGCAAAAAAGAAAGAAAGATACTTGTGTGGGACTATTATAAAAAGAAAAACCAATGCTCCAAATCTGTAGTAGGCCAATACTTGTTTTGCAACATTTTCATTGGCCTAATGAATATGTTGCCCAAATATGGATTATATAATTCAGTCATACCTCCTGTTGCGTCCACTGCGGGTTGCATTTTTTCATGATACGAACGCGGCGGACACGAGTGTTTACTTCCGGGTTTCACCACGCGCACATACACAGAAGCGTCCTGCGGGCTTCATGCATGCGCAGAAGCGCTCTATCGTCCCTTTGCATGCTTGGGTTATGGACATTTTGGGGTGCAAACAGCACCCCAGAATGGATTGGGTCCGCAACCCAAGGTACCACTGTATAATAATTATGTTTCTCTATAATAGGGTAGGAAAATTTGATTGTTCTAAATTAACCAACCAACAGTTTTTTCCTTTCTCTTTTAACTCTGGAATTATATACACCTTTTGTATTATTAACAAAAAATTACAAGAAGAAAAGAAGTCATGTGAGTGGGCAAAGTATTCAAGGAATACAGAACATTCTTAGCAGATATGTGCATAAAGCTTTTAAAGAAATTCACTTTGGATGAGGAACACTACCTGCCAAGGTTGTACTTTTACTGGACTCACTCTACCTCTGTTTGGCATGGCTCTGTGTTTCTGCCTGGCTGAGTGCATCTTATGTAAACTATGTCCTATGGCATGAACTGCATTGTAGATGCTGTAGCTTTGGCCGGTCATGCTCATTTCAAAAAGTGTTCCAGGGAGGCTCTCCAAATTCTCTTCACCACTACAGCCATTATTGTTTTCCATGCCATCCATAGAATCAGAATATGAGCACCTGAATGCACTTTCCCAGAAAAGCAAAATAAACCCATCTTCATTTTTTGATTTAGGGCGAAGGGTCTGCAGGAATTTTCTGAAGCCCCACACTTCATTTAAGTGTATTGCAAAAGTGAAGGCGCCATCAAAGACTTGCATATCTAAAGACATCAGTCGTGTGTCTGCTGAGAAATCCCATTGGGCTGTCATGACCCATACTTTCCCTATTGCTAATGGTGGGATATCCTCCACTACTGCATACGCATATATTTTATATAACAAAAAAGAGATAGTAATAGTTTCTGCATTTACAACCAACACTTGAACACTGGTGTTCGATAGATAATTAACTCCGTCCAAGATGGAATCAAAAGAAGTAAATGTCTCTACTGCTTGAGCGGTGGCTGGAATTTTCCCCTTGATGGCTATACAGATTCCATGTTTCAAAAGCATTGGAATCAAGGTCTGGATAAACTTGTCTCCATTATCATCGTCCATGGTGAGGATCCCAACCCACGTCCATTGAAAATGCAGAAGAAGCTGAGCTATCCCTGCATACTGATATTCTTCATTAGGCACCATCCGGTAGAATGAAGGGAGATGGGTTTTAACATCCGTCACTGGAGCGATTACACAATAGGCAATCTAAGTAAAAAGATTATGTTAATTTCAGTAAAATTCTAGGAACGTCTTTTTTCTTCAAGAGTTTATTGGGTGAGTGGGGGTGACAAAAGATACTCCTGAAAAGTCATAATGGAGAAAACCTATGTCTTCATACTATATAGCAGGGACATAGAGTGGCCTTACAAAGTGGCAAAATGGTTTCCACTTTTTACTTGTTTTTTATTTTATTTTATTTTACTTTTTTAAAAAAATCACTTTGCTTTGCAAAGTTCAAGCTTTTTTACTCTCCCACGAAATGCTATAAAGCTAAAGGTCACCTCTTCAGAGAACATGAAGGATGCTCTTTCTTTTCAGTGTTCTCTAATGACTGAATGCTTTTGTGGGGATCTAGGGAATGAGAGTGGTCTAAGGCAGGCATGCCAAACATGCAGCCCTCCAGATGTTTTGGACTACAATTCCCATCTTCCCCAACCACTGGTCCTGCTAGCTAGGGATCATGGGAGTTGTAGGCCAAAACATCTGGAGGGCCGCATGTTTGACATGCCTGGTCTAAGGGATAGAGGGGGTAGATCAGGCATCGGCAATGTTTTCCGGCCATGGGCCGGATCATTGCCACTGAAGCTGGTCCGTGGGCTGGACAAGCTCCGGACTTGCGCAGAAGCGATTTCCAGCTTCTGGGTATGGGCGGCGCAGCATCGGAAATCGCTTCTGCGATTTCAGGCGCTGTTTTTGGCATCTGCACTTGCAGTTTAGCAAGGCTCTGCCGGTTTAGCGCGGTGCGGGGACTTGCCGAGCGGGAGGCTTGGTGACCGGGCGGCTCGTGGGCTGGATAAACGGCCTCCGTGGGCCACATCCGGCCTATGGGCTGGAGGTTGCCAATGCCTGGGGTAGATGGAACTTTTGAGTGAGGAGAGAACCATTTGTCTAGTGTGTTATTCCTGTTCACATTTACATGTTGTAATTGTGCGTTTGCACTTTGCATAGGTACATTGTATGCACTTTATAAACAATCCCTGTCCAATTTTGGTTGGCTGCACTTTGGCGCTTTTTTATTTATTTCACAAAATTTATACATGTATTGATTTAAAAAAAATCTGAAACAAGCCTACTTTAAAATATGCAAATGTTAAAATGCTAGAACACATTAAAATTTCCTCAACTTTCTAAGCATCTGTGTAGGCTTGTCTAAACAAGAATGTTTTTAGCAGGTACCAGAAATAATACAGTGAAGGTTCCTGCTTGATCTCAATAGACAGGGTGTTCCTAAATGGAGGTGGTGTTACAATAAATTGTTCAGTTCTTACAAATGCAGCATGGGTATTGTGTGGCACTTGTAGGAGTGACATACCCTTGACTGGTAGCAATTCTATTTATAATCGGGTTTTTTGGAGGGAGGGAGGGAGGGTTACCACTTTTGTCTTTATATAAAGAATGGGATTAATTGTTCACTTTTCCTCTTGCATGAATAGGGGGCCAATTACACTGTTGTGTTAACTACACATTCATTATTTGCTGACTTACACTTTCTTTCCAAAAAGAACAAAAGAGAAACTTCAAATGCCATTAGTAGAAATGTAAATATTATACTAATAATAAATTTATTGTTTATATCCACTAGGGTGATGACTTTTTTACAACCTCATTTCCCTGTATCATAATTTGATGAACCTTCATTAAAGATTAGATAAAAACTTACTTTCAAAGAGATTTGATAAAAAAAAAAACCTCACACACAACATGATTTAAAAAAATTTATTTATCAGTTTTTTGACCATTTTTGAAGTCACTGTAAGCAGATATAAAATTGAATACCCAAGCTTTGGAGTCACATATATACAACATTATATAGGGTCATCAAACACACAAGGAAGCTTTCTATAGCTGCAGTAACAGTATAGACGCCGCTAGAGGATGATGTTTTGCTACCTCTCCTTTAGGTTCTTTTCCCAGCATGCCCGGCAGGGTCTGCTGGCTGAGTTTTGAGGTCCCAAAAAGGGGCTTTTAGCTTGTGCAGGTGTTACATTTGTATACCCTATGTTGCTAAGAACACTCCCCATTGTGGAATGTGGTGTTGTGTCCAAATTTGATACGAAATATATATATAGAATTGTTAATACAATTTTATGAAATGGTAAAACGGCATACAATTTTTTAAAAATGGTTTGTGCATAACCTTTTTAAATATTTCAATGGAATATACCTCATTTTAGTCATTAATAGGTGAAAGTTCATCCATTTGTGCTACAGGAAATAATTTTTGAGGGAAAAAAATGAAAAAGTCATCACCCTAATATCCACCTATCTGGCTGGGTTTCCATGTGGGAAAGCTGCATAGCCAATCCAAATATTTTACCTGTGGAATCTTGTGGATGCCTAAAAGAGTAGCCATGTAAAGGGAGATTTCAGAGTCAAGTCCTCCAATGACGGCCATCAGATTCTTCTGCTTATTGCATTTGAAATTGGGGACTGCAGTTTTATGACTGGAAAGAAGTTTCAGGGTGTTCTGATGAGTCATCCTTGCATTTGTATAACTGTCATAAATGTGGAAGCCAAGACTGACATTTGGTAGAAGTTCAGGATTCTCGTTTATCTCCTTGACAGCAAATGCCAAAGACAAGATACGCTGATAGCTCTTTGTCCTTGGACTGAAGAAAGAGTTAATCAAGGCAGATATATATATATAGATATTCATCAACCATCAGTTTTTAAAACATTTGTTAGATTACATCTAACTGGAAGGAATATTAGGATAGAATCCTGTCTGCTTTGTAAGTAAGAATTTAATAACAAATTTACTAACAGCAGACACCACAGTAATAGCCAGAACATGGAAAACTTTGCAATTAATAAATATTAAGCACTGGAATAATATTTATGAATACATTTCCCCTTTTTTATTAATAAATATTTATTAATATACATATTGTTTTTCAAACAACTGCCCCCCATGTTCTAATAACCTTCTTGTCAGGTAACACAATATGCATGTTTGTTTCTTTAATGTATTATACTTCAGTTTTATTATGTTGCACTAGTTTTAAATGAGATCTTGTGCACAACATTATATATATATATATATATATATATATATATATATATATATATATATGTGTGTGTGTGTGTGTGTGTGTGTGTGTGTGTGTGTATGTTATATGACTTTGCAGTATTGGAGGAATAAAAATAAATAAATAATATCATGACTTAATATCACAGTAGTAGTTTTTAAACATTTATTGCTCTGAACCATAGATCTTAAGATTCCAAAGGTAAAGCATTAATAAATCCAAACTCATCTTAGTTGTGTATAAACTGAAGGTACACAAGATTGTACTCTCAGAAAGTTTTGATTAGAAACTGCAATGCTCTTATACATTTTCTAAGGATTAAACTCAACTGCCCCCAAACAAAGACACACACATAAACACACCATTGTTCAGCCCCTATGGAAGATTTGTAATGCCACATCACAATCCTGGCTTTGCATGAAACCAGAGTGGCGTAGGGAAACAAAGCTGAAGGCAGGTTGCACAATAGCAGTGGCCCTGGCAAGGGAGCAAGAAGGGAAGGGGGAAATCCGTGGTTTAAACACTGGTAGAAGTTTCAATAAAGCAGGATTTGGAGGAAATGTGAGGGAAATTGCCAAAGACATCAAAGACATAGGTTTGAGTACTATGGAATATTTGGGAGCTCCGCATAGTTATCTCTCACTCAAGAAGCTGCTGAGGAATGAACAACAGAGAAGTCTGAGTGCAATGAGAAGTGAACACAGAATAACTATCTGGTGATTTTAAACGAAAGCAGAGGTTTCAGAAGAGTGAACAGAGTTCAACATGGGGGGTGGCAGTTTAAAACAAAATATGAGTGCAGTGAAAAGGCAGTTTAAAAAGGTTCTGTTGCGTTAGCTTTTCACTCTTAGCTTCTGTGGTCTACCCTTATCTGTTATTTCTCCTGCCTAAAAGTGGTTGGTTGGTTGGTTGGTTGGTTTGATTGATTGATTGAAAATCCCTTGGTGTACCCCCTCCCCACATTTTGTTTTAAAAGTACTACTTTTTTCTCAGCTTCACTTCACCTCCATTTACTCAAAACTTCTTTAGCTGAGAAAAGCATCTTCTCCTCCCCTCACACACAAACCTGGTTTTGAAGACAAAGGTGAGAATCAGTGCAAAGTAGGGCTACATTACAGAAGATAGAAGTGGCTTCAGAAATGCAACTGGAAAGGTGAAATGTGAAGGGGAAACCCTGTGTGTTAATATGGAGGACATAGCAGGGGTTTGTTGAGTAGATCAAGCCAGTAAGCAGCCTTACATCTTGATATATGTGTATAACAAACCCAGAATTCATTAAAGACTTTTTAAAACCACTTTTTTCAAGTAATAGTAATAGTTATGACCTGGCCTGAAGTACGCAGAAAAAAAAATACTCCTTACATAAGTTTTAGTCCTTCCAGATACTCGTTTGTGGGATGTACCCTGAATGATAGTTCATCAGATAAGAAGCCATATTGAGATACCATAAATCCAATCGTTAGGTCCCCTGACTGATAATATTGATGTGGGAACTGGGGGGAATCAACCATGGTACGCATAACGGCATGTGACTCACAGTCAGTCTGAGGGAGTCGCAGAAACAAGAGAAGCAGAGGCAAAAGAAACAACCCTGTCATCTTCAACCAAATATTCATATGCAGAATGCCCAGCATCAATCCAAAATCAACCTCCAGCCTGTTCAGTGGCTCTTCTGGACCTGTTCAGTGGCTCTTCTGAGGACGGCATTCTCACACAGATCAGTCTGACAGCTGTAACCCTGCCTCTTCAGCACCACACATCCCAGCACTGAGTATTCAATATCTACTTTCAGATTTTGTTAATTATTGTTATTGTGATTGGAGAAAATCCACATGGGATTTGGCAATATGCATGAGGACAACTAATAATTTCTGAAGATTTCAAAGATGTTTCCTCAGTGTATTACATTGTGCAAAACATTACTTGTGGCTGAACAATATAATAAAATATTATTACAGTGGTACCTCGACTTATGAATGACTCAACCTACGAATGTTTCGAGTTACGAACAGAGCTTCGTCCACCATTTTGGATGCGGTTTAGATAGGATTTTTTCGACTTACAAATTTTTAGATAGGGTTTTTTTGACTTACGAATTTTTTGAATCCCCCCATTGGCTTCGACTTACGAATTATTCGACTTACGGAGGTCCGTTCGGAACGGATTGAATCGAGGTACCACTGTATTTTTTAAAATCTGAATAAATAGATAAGCCTATCTGCTTGTTATGACAGCTGGATAGTTTTAGGATACTGACCATACCTTATGTTTTACTGGAGTTTCAGGATTACTCTGCATTCCAGGGCAATATTCCGCTCTATTTCAAGGACTGTTATGACAATTTTATGATAGCATAACCCAACTCTGGGGTCATTTGGGTGGATTATTAATTAGCTAAAGAGCAAAGAATATAAAAACGGGCTGCTGGATTACATCAATGGCACATGTAATCCAGCATCCTGTTCTGACAGTAGCCATCCACATGCCTGGAAGGAACTAGCAAGTAGGATTCAGTTGGAAGTGCATTCTCTCTTTCTGTAGAATCCAGCAACTGGTCAGGCCAATGGCCCTTCTAGTCCAGCATCTTGTTCCCACAGTGGCCTACTAGATGCCTGAAGGAAACCCACAAGTGGGACTCAAGCACAAGAGCAGGCCCAAGTCCAGCCCACGCCCTGCATGGTTTCAAGCAACAGGAGGCAGTGATGGCCAGTAACTTGAATGGTTCTAACATAGGATTAAACAAATCTATGGAGAATAAGGTGATCAAAATGGCCACTCATCATGGTTGGACAGCTCCATGGTTGGAGGCAGTAAGGCTTCTCCATACCAATTGCTGAAAAACGGAGGAGGGACGAAAGCTCTGGATAAGAGGAGACTGAGTGATATGATAGCCTTCCTTCAATATATAAGAGCTGTCACACAGAAGATGGAACAAGCTTGTTTTCTCCTACCCAGGATTGTAGGACAAAAATCATTGGCTTCAAGTTAAAATAAAGGAGATTGCAACTAAGCATTATAAAGAACTTTCTGATGGTAAGAGTTGCTTGACAGTGGGACAGACTGTGGCAACTGTGAATGTGCTGCTCAAGAAATCCACATTGAACCCAACTTTCTGTAAAATCTATCAGCCACTCACCAATACACTATTCCTAGTTGTGATGCATTCCAATGCCCTCTAAGCTTGGTGCCCAGCGTGTTGGATCCAGTAATACTAACCTAAATCCACCTCTGAAGTCACACTCCAATAGCAATGGATCTCTTTAAACAGCAAAATCAGAGATACGGCTGAAGCTACTATTATAGAACATTTGTAAATCAATCAATCAATATAAATAAATAAATGTCATTTTAAAAAAGTGGCCCATAATATTGAATGAATATGAGCATTATACAGCATGTTTATTTGGTTGAGAAAAATAATGGGGAGAAATCTTGGGTGTTGTGTGGAATAAAATAGAGATAAAAAGAATTGAACTCGAAGAGAAGATATAAAAAATAATAATAGAGCTGGATAGGAGAGTATGGAAAGGCTGGGAGGAGGGAGGAAAAAAGTAAGTGATAAATTACCTCAAATAATAGGATAGTTTGGTCTGGTAGAGCATGAGACGTTCTCTCAGGGTCATGGGTTTGAGCCTCATGTTGGGCAAAAGATTCCTGCATTGCAGGGGTTGTACTACATGACCAGCATGGCCCCTTCCAACTCTAAAATACTACGATTCTATGATGTGACAAAGTGATTATAGAATCAGCATGATGAGGAGAAACAAAAGAACTCCACAAGATTATAGCATTATATCATACGGTTCTACATGCCTTCCTTAGAAATAAATTTGTACAAGTTACTAAAAGGTAATTATGACTTTGCTTTGGACCTACATGTGTGTTTACAACAGGGAGAAGGAACCTATGGTTCTCTAGATGTGGATGGACTCAAACTCCCAACGGCTCCAGACAGTTTGTCGATCGTCAGAGACGATGGGAAGCGTAGTTTGGAGGGCCACAAATTCGTTCCCCATCCCTAGTCTATAACCACTACATTCCTTTCCATTACCTTTTCCATAGTACTTATGATCTGACACAACACATGCTGAGAGGGAAAACATCCTTACGCAAATTCTTTCAGTTCATCTAGAAATTTTGTTGTGGGGTGTTCACTGAATAATATTTCTCCAAATATGCAGCCATACTTAGTAACAATTGCTCCAATGGTTAGCTCACCTATCTCATAACACAGCACACATAACAGCATGTGCCTCACACTCAGTTTGAAGAACATGCAGTAACAATATGAGAAGAGGCAAAAGGAATACCACAATCATTGTGAGCGACTTCGTTATGCAGAATGCCCGGGTTCAATCTGTTACACACGACAAGCCTTTTCAAAGGCTATAAAAAATTTGATAAAGTATAAGCTTGTTGTTGGAAAATGGAAGAATTTTGTAAAAAGTCAATTTAAAGGAAATATTGTACTCAGGTTTTGGGTGGTTTTATGTTTTATTATGCTTTGTTATGTTATTGTCATTTATTGTATGTAAACACTTATGGATTCATTTTGGCAAGCAGAGGGAATGGGGCAATATTCTCCCTCCTTTTCTGTTAGGAGCTGATCTTCCTCACGATTGCATTCCCTCATCTTCCGATCCAGACCAGCCCCTGACATACAGTCATAACTCGGTTTAAGTACGCTTCGGTTTGAGTACTTTCAGTTTAAGTACTCCGCGGACCCGTCTGGAACGGATTAATCTACTTTCCATTACTTTCAATGGGAAAGTTTGCTTCAGGTTAAGTACGCTTCAGGTTAAGTACAGACTTCTGGAACCAATTGTGTACTTACTGTACAGGTACCACTGTATTTGGATTCATTTTGTCTTGGCAAGTCTTGGGTTTTTTTGACTCCCTCACAGCTTTCATAACCACCGAAGTTGTGATGAAAGCTGTGAGGGAGTCAAAAACCCCAAGGCTTGCCAATTTGTAGGAAGATGAAATTCTTTCCTGGTCTGAAATACAGTGATTCCTTGGCAAGATTAAGGAGCAAACAACAAGGCATCACAACAGGTGGCCACAATTTTTTAGGGTCAGAAGGTAGGATTCATAGTATTTAACTGGAAGAATTGTAGGGTTGTGCTTTTCCCTTCCAGGAATTGGGGTATTTCATTAAAAGGATCTGAGGAAAAGTGTTTTGTCCATAAGCCCAAAAGCAGTGGTTCCAGTGGGCTGCTACTATTTGATATAATTCCTAGGGTAATTCAAGGCATTCTTGGACTTGTGAATGGCCAGAAAGGGTTCCCAATTTTTCACCAGTTTCACTTCCTGACAAATGCTATGAAGGTTAATTGTCTCCTCTTCATGGAACACAGAGGATGTGATTGCTCCCTTCATTGAGTGTTCTCCAATGACTGACTGAAAATACTGGGGACGCCTTTGTGGAACACCACATTTTCTACCCACAGCCCCACACCCTAAACAGTGTGACATTATGAGATATGAATCTTCATAATGATTGCCAAAAGTCCAAAAGTCATGCAGGCTACCTCTGCATAGTTGAGCCTGCCCCCTTCCATGGCTCTGGTCGGCTTAAATGCAGAGTTTTTCCCTTGCACAGCGGCAGCTGTGTTGGCCACAGAGGGCAACACACAAGTAAATCACAGAGGACAGCTTCTTTATTTACACAGCAATAAATCAGCGGCTCCCGGCGAACAGCACTCCATGTTGCCTCCATTTTGTCGGTGGAAAACGAAACCAAACACAATACAGAGAGCAAAGAAAGATCCCCGTATGTACTCCTCCCTCCTCCCTCCCAGTGGCCAGACTTCACAGCAGACTGCTTAACCCTTTAGCAGCTCTGATGCTCCTCACAAACAGAGTACCAACAGAATATCAAAATTCCTCAGAAATCATTAGAATTTTCAGATGAATAAAAAAAAAACCTAGGAAGGTAATTCGAATCAGTTAGTTTAAAGATAAGATAGCACCTAGGACTTGACAACATTGTACTGCCAGCATAACTTGGCTTGCACTTAATTTCACTGGGATAATGGAAAAATGCTTGGTTGCAAGAGGGGTGCCTACTGCTGAGGAAATTAGGCTTGTTGGAATTCACTATAACATATGTGATACACTTGATCTCTTAGGTCAATATTTTAGTTATTCCAAAGCTTTTAAACTGCTTAGCATTTTTTAAAATCTGTAATTGTTGTACAATCTTTTTTAAAAGCAACAATTTACATATCAAAAGTACAATATGATTTAAAGATACAGCTTAAGGACAATATAACAGTGTACAAAAGAGTACAAAAAATGGTAACGCAGAATTCAGAAAAAAAATTGAAAGATAAGCGCTGTGTGATAGTTTGGAAGTTGTTTTATATATATATATTTATGTATTAAGACTTGAAAGAATGATTGTATAATTTTTTGGTATTGTTATATGTTTTTCTTTTTTAATTGAATGAATAAAGTTTATTTTAAAACCTAAAAAAAAAGAGTACAAAAATTTAGGGAAAATGATCCCAGAAATATTTTTTTTAAAAGCACTGTTCATTGCAAGCTACTTTCCTGCAACATGGCACTGTAAAGTGTGGGAGCTGAATATATGGGTTCTGGGTTTGCAAAGAACTGGGCCTCTAATAGGCCTGAGCTTGCTTCTATCTTAAGGGCATGTTTCTATTAGATGTAAAAAGAATGTTAGCATGAAGTTGCCAGAGAAGGTAAAAGAACAAAGGAAGTACGGAATGTTGGTGGTTTTGACTTCTGTTTTTCTTGTGTTTTCCCTCTAAAGTTAACTTATTGTGGTTTCTTATTAAGTTGGTTGTGAAAAAAGTATCACCCCTTTAAGAAATTGTTAGCTCTGCATGTAGGCAGAACATCCCATTGATGAACTTATAAGAGAGCCTGACTGATGAGGGTGGGGTCTTCTCCAATGGAATTGTCATGTCTAAAAAAACATAATTTTGGATAGACCTTTACTCTAACCAAGGGTGAAGCAAAATAAAAAAATTCCTTCAGTAGCACCTTACAGACCAACTAAGTTTTTATTTTGGTATGAGTTTTCGTGTACATGCACACTTCTTCAGATACACTGGAAACGGAAGTGTCAGACCCTTATATATATACAGAGGGTGGTAATAATACAACCACCAGACTTAACATGGACACTGGTACCAGAGCCTGCAATAAACCCAGATGCCAACTTTGCTGCCACATACACCCGGACAACATCATTACTGGCCCCAACAACTTCCAACATACCATCTCAGGACTATTCAATTGCTCATCTTCTAACATTGTGTATACCATCAAATGCCAACAGTGCCCTTCAGCTCTTTATATTGGACAAACAGGCCAAACCCTACGCCAAAGGATAAATGGACATAAATCTGACATCAGGAACCATAAGACAGAGAAACCAGTAGGAGAACACTTCAGTCTCCCAGGACATTCTATACAAGATCTCAAAGCAGCTGTTTTATTACAGAGAAATTACAGGAACAGACAGGAAAAAGAAGTTGCTGAATTGGAACTAATTACCAAGCTTAAAACCATGGAGCTACCTGGAATGAATAGAGACATCGGATTCTTATCTCATTATGCATGATCAAGCTTTCTTTAGCGCCTCAGCCCTTGTTTTTTCCCCCAGGACTAATTGCAGCCATCAGCAGCCGTTAACAGCCATCCACAGGTTTACCACTCCCATCAGCCCATCACCCATTCCCACCCACCCCCACCACACTCTGTATGGGTCTGACACTTCCGTTTCCAGTGTATCTGAAGAAGTGTGCATGCACACGAAAGCTCATACCAAGATAAAAACTTAGTTGGTCTTTAAGGTGCTACTGAAGGAATTTTTTTATTTTGCTTTGACTCAGACCAACACGGCAACCTACCTGTAACCAGAGGGTGAAGACTTGTGTTTCTTCCACTGAAGGTATGCATATTATCATACATGAAGAAACATAAAATGTAAGCATGCCTGTAAATAAACTTTTCTTTCATGCCTCTTCTAAACACAAATACTGTACAACTTAGCATCACTGTTAAGGCACCCAACAACAGTTCTTATTTTATGTTTATGAAACTAGTACTTCAATATACCTAGTACTGGATTTTTTTTTCAAATGGGAGGAAATGGATTGCTGCTGTATTATATTAACATATTCACCAGTAAACTTCCCATGACCATAAATAACTGATAGTACTCTTATTGGCCTTTTTATTGCTTCATCATTTTTCCACCTCCTGCTCTATAGCCTAGAGGAGAACTTTTTCACAAATGCAGACTTAGCATTTTGCACAAATTGCAGACAATAGTTTGCAACAGACAATGGCTAGTGAATTGAGTCAGATTCATAACAAATGGCAATTAACCACTATTCTAAACTGTAATCCAAAGTTTGTACACAACAAGATGTTTAAATCTATTAAATCTGTTTTTTTTACAAAAGCACTCAATGGAGAAGACTTGAAAAGTTGAAGAAGTTAGTACATACTGTATATTTGCTTTGAATAAATTGCTCAATTGAATATCTTTGTATACATAAATATCCAAACAATTAATTTCCTAAATATTTCTCCTTATTAGCTGGTCCTTTGTGTTCAAGGAAGGCCTCAAGATAATTATGTAGCATTTGGGGGCAAAGATGCAACCTAGTAACCCAGCACTAGAGGACAAAATGGAGAAGATCTCCACAGCTACCATGTATTTTCCTTTTGTGCTTAAATAAGAAGGAACAAAAGACAACCAAACGCTGCAAAAGACCAACATGCTAAAAGTGATGAACTTGGCTTCATTGAAACTATCTGGCAACTTCCTGGCCTGAAAAGCCACAATGAAGCTGACAGTGGCCAGAAATCCTAAGTAGCCCAGAACACAGTAGAACAGACTCACAGACCCTTCATTGCATTCCAGTATGATTTCTTCTGTCAGAGAATGCATATCAAAATGTGGAAATGGAGGAGCAGTACATAACCAAACAGCACATATAATGGCTTGAATAGTGGAGCAGCCAAGAAGAAGCGAACTGGCCAATCTTTTCCCCACCCATTTTCTCATCCTGGATCCTGGCTTGGTGGCCATGAAAGCCAAAACCACAGTAATGGTTTTTGCTAATATGCAGGAGACAGCCACTGAGAATATGATACCAAACGCTGTTTGTCTTAAGTAGCAGGTCACTAGGTTCGGTCGGCCAATGAATAGCAAGGAGCACAGGAAGCAAAGCAATAGAGAGATGAGAAGAGAGTAGGTGAGCTCCCGATTGTTGGCTTTGACGATTGGGGTGTCCTTGTTCTTAATGAAAATCGCCAGCACTGCAGCTGTGATTAGAGAAGAAAACAAAATAAAGAAGGCTAAAGTGGTCCCCAAGAGTTCCGTGAAAGAGAGAAAGTTAAGGATCTTAGGAAGGCAGTTATCTTTGTTCTTGTTTGAGAATTGACCTTCTGGGCATTGGAAACAGTTGTCCATATCTGAAAATGGGACAAAGTTTGTATCAATCGTTCAGTAATCAAAGATGTCAAACTCAGCATAGAACTGGGTGATTAAATAAGAGTAGATGAGAATACTTTCTGAAAGTTTCTTCCTCTACATTGGTGCCATTGCTCTTTTCGTCTCAGAACATCCAGCTGGGATTAAGCAAGCTAGATCATTTCAGCATTCATCTTTGGAACACACACACATATAAACACACATACTCTATCAGAATAGACCTTTCTTGTTGTATTTTCACTTATATAAAAATATTGCTGACATTTCTTAGGCAAGACAATAACAAGACTCTGCAACCATACATGTGGGAGGTGTAGAAATCAATGTATAACTCCGCTAATGGTGTGAATAACTCTATGGATGAAGCACAAATCTCCGTCTTCCAGAGATTTCAACTACACCCATGATATGAATGATCTGTATCAAGATGTACATCAAAAACACTGTTATTTGACTTGGAATAAGAGACGGAAATCCCTTCTAGAAAAGCATGGTGATGGTGATGAAATTTGGCAGTATACCAAACACATTTTCTGGACTTGATATAAAATGTTTATGGATCTATGTCAGAACTAGACAATTGCCAACCACATTCTGTTTTAGGGAACTAGATTGACAGTAGAAAAAGGGGATTCAATGGTACAATCCATATTCAGGTCACTATGTCTTCTACCATTCTGGTCTGAAATCTTTCCATCCGGACACGGAGTGCAATCATAGCAACAAAATGGCTCCCCCTCCTTCTTTTTTCTGCTGTAGCCTGGATGACAGTGATCATTACACCTGGCAAGCGGCAGCACCTATCCATTAAAAATGAAGAGAAATAAATTGATGTACCTTTACAAAAAGAAAGAAACACCCACACTCAACGCTGCTGTTGAGAACATTGGGCCCCATGGTAAATGAGAATTAAGTGATTCAAAAAGCATCAAATCGCACAATAATTTTGTACATTAATGACAGATACATAGAAAGGGAAAATGGGGGGAAATGAAAATAATGAACGAGGCATCAACTTCAAAGGGTCCTTTTCCTAATGAGCATATTTTTTTTCTATATTAAAGTCCTGGTGTGATATCCTCGCCGTTCTTAGTTCTATATTAGGAGTTCTCTAAGACACAACCAAGCATAATTAGGAACAGAATTTGATATCAAAAATCTAAGCTGGTTGTTTCTAGTGTCCTGGAGCCTTGCTCTGTTCTCTTCACTGGTCCTGCATTCTCATTTCTAATCTTACTGAAAGGTAAAACAAACAGCTCGTGACGAAATCAGCAACTTCAAGAGCTGGCTGATGATGACCTTGAATCAATTTTTCTGAAAGCCATACATGTATAATCAATTTGTCAAAATAATACAGTAGGGCAGCAGTTTTAATTTACATTCTCTTGCACCGACTTACATTTATTTATTCCAGTGTTTCAAAATTTGGATTGGCCTTTATACTTTTTAAATAATGAGGTGTTAATATATATGGGCAGTATATAACTGAATGAATAAGAGAGAAAATGATCATTTAGTCAATCACTCTGCTCTATGATTTTGTCCCCCATATATGTTACTGAGAATTATAATATATCGGGGTGGGAAGAATTATCAAGGCTCAGTGTTGGAACTCTTCCCATTTAGCACTTAGTCTTACGTTTTCCATATACATGTAAATAAGTAGACAGATAGATTATTCTCCTACTGAATGGAATCACCTGTCATGGTTCTTTATTGTGCCTCTTACTAATTTAAGTTTTATCTTATTTCTATATTTGGATCCCACCTGGTTAAATATTCTGTGCCATGTGATAGCCTCTTCATCCACCGTGAATTTCTGATCAGGTAAAGCCTGTGGATCCATTCCTCCTACTTTCACTCGTAAAAACGATTGGTTTGGGAAAAGTACCCAGTTTACAATATCAAATCCAGATACTAATTCACCATTCTCGTCAAAGGACACTCTGTCACCAGCACTGTTGTT
Organism: Zootoca vivipara; assembly: GCF_963506605.1. Taxonomy (NCBI): domain Eukaryota; kingdom Metazoa; phylum Chordata; class Lepidosauria; order Squamata; family Lacertidae; genus Zootoca; species Zootoca vivipara. The sequence continues at coordinate 32,191,030 of NC_083288.1, read as the reverse complement.
AAAGGAGATACTTTGCAAGAAAGAGTGAAGCTAGAATGAAAAGGGGGAAAAAAGCCAAACAATTTAAACAGAGGCAAGATAGTGAGCGCCATAGCCGCACTGAACCCCTAGGGAACGCCAGCACCAACCAAACTGCTTGTCTGGTCCCCACACCACCGTCACCATCACAACTATCAAAAGGGAGCCTGGGGAGCCCAAAATGACAAGTGAAGAGGCAGCACGGAGCCTCACACCCCCACACCTCGATGATCTTGTTCCCACTGGGACTGAGAGCACCCCAATGAAGTTCCTGGACTAGAGGCCTCGATAGCTAAAGAAATAATGTAGTGAAGTCACCCCCCTGTCTCACACCAGCTTACTTCTGCTGCCACCACTGCCACCACTGCCAAGGGAGAATGGCAGGAGGGGACTGGGAAAGTCAGGGAGGCTGCGAGGGAATGTGCAGCCTAGCCCAGGGTGGACACCAAGCCGAAATCTCTAGAGGTCACCCCAGAACGGGTCCTACCGAACATCTTCCGAAATAACAATTCCCACCAGTGTACCAATGGGAACAATGGGGAGGTGCTTTTTTTATTTTGATTATATATATTGTGGTTTTTATGTTGATCTTTTCTGTGAACCACCGTGAGACCTCTAGGCATAGGGTAGTATATAAATTCAAATAATAATAATAATAATAATAATAATAATAATAATAATAATAATAATATGTTGTGGCGGACCGTGTTCTTAAAAATCCTACACTATTTTGTGGAAGAACGAGAGTGCCAGAGTTTCTAAAACAAAAATGAATAAAATGAAGTCACCTGCCTAACTTCTCATATGTGATAGTTGTATGCATTGTACTTTCATTTGCTTTTGGTTTTCCTGTTCCCCCTGTATTTTCCTTTTATTTTTGAATCTCTATATTTATTCTTATTCGCTACAGTCATCATTTTACCTCATTTTGTACATAGCAGATATTTGCATATAGCTTTTAAATAATAATAATAATAATAATAATAATAATAATAATAATAATAATACCTTTTACTACAACCTGTGTACAATGAAATTAATGCAACCTGTGTACAATGAAATTAATACAACCTGTGTACAATGAAATTAACCAAAATTAACTTTGGAAATTAACTTTGGATGAGGAACACTACCTGCCAAGGTTGTACTTTTACTGGGCTCACTCTACCTCTGTTTGGCATGGCTCTGTGTTTCTGCCTGGCTGAGTACATCTTATGTAAACTATGTCCTATGGCATGAACTGTATTGTAGATGCTGTAGCTTTGGCCAGTCATGCTCATTTCAAAAAGTGTTCCAGGGAGGCTCTCCAAATTCTCTTCACCACTACAGCCATTATTGTTTTCCATGCCGTCCATAGAATCAGAATATGAGCAGCTGAATGCCCTTTCCCAGAAGAGCAAATTGAATCCATCTTCATTTTTTGATTTAGGACGAAGGGTCTGCAGGAATTTTCTGAAGCCCCGCACTTCATTTAAGTGTATTGCAAAAGTGAAGGCGCCATCAAAGACTTGCATATCCATATCCACCTGTGTTGTGTCTGCTGAGAAATCCCATTGGGCTGTCATGATCCATACTTTCCCTATAGCTAATGGTAGGATTTCCTTCACTGCTGCATATGCATATATTTTATATAACAAAAAAGAGATAGTAATAGTTTCTGCATTTACAACCAACACTTGAACACTGGTGTTCGATAGATAAATAGCTTCGTCCAAGATGAAATCAAAGGAATCTAAGGAACTAAAGGCCTCTGCCGCTTGAGCGGTGGCTGGAATTTTCCCCTTGAGTGCTATACAGATTCCATGTTTCAAAAGCATTGGAATCAAGGTCTGGATAAACTTGTCTCCATTATCATCGTCCATGGTGAGGATCCCAACCCACGTCCATTGAAAATGCAGAAGAAGCTGAGCTATCCCTGCATACTGATATTCTTCATTGGGCACCATCCGGTAGAATGAAGGGAGATGGGTTTTAACATGCGTCACTGGAGCAATTATACAATAGGCAATCTAAGTGAAAAGATGTGTAAATTTCAGGGAAATGTCAGGAAAGACTTTTTTTCAAGAGCTCATTGGGTGAGTGGGGGTGACATAAGTTACTCCTGAAAAGTCATAATGGAGAAAACAAATTGCTTCAAACTATATACAGTAGCAGGGACTTTCCACTGAGATCATGTGGTGATCAGTCTCAAGTTAGGCCAGGTTACAATTAACTTGGGAAGGTCCCTATAAAATTATCGCCAAAAAGTATGACATCAATTATATCATACAATATGGTGATGGAAGGAGAGTAGTTCATGTGAATATGATAAAACCTTATTTTAAGGCTGAGGGATGGACACTATATGCCATAAAAGAGGATCCCCAAGACATAAAAAATACCATGTTGGGAAATGGAAACGCACACAAATACAATAGCTGAAGTGAAATTAGATGCACAACTAACACCGTCACAACAAAAAGAAATACAGCAGATTTTATTTGAGTTTGAGCAAGTATTCAGTAATAAACCACGAGTAGCCAAAGGAGTGTTGCATAGAATTGATACGGGAGATGCTAAACCAATAGCAATAAACCCATATCGCATTACAGGCAGTTATGTGGAGAAAGCCGCTTCCGCGCCTGCGACGGAAGCGGCGTTGTGGGCCGACCGACTGCACCACCGCGTAGGGGCTGCGAGTTCAGCCCCTACGCGATGGTGGCTTCCCGCCTGCGTCATCCCCCGACCAGCCAATGAGAATGGTCGGGGCGGAGCCGGGAGTTTTAAAGCTCCCCGCAGGCGGGAAGCCGACCTCTTCTCTCCCTCGTTCGCCGGAGCGAACAGTTCATCGGTTTTTTGCCTCGTCGTTTTTTTTTTTCTCGTCGTTTTTCTCTTTGGCTCCTGCTGTTTTTTGTTCCCCTGTTGCCTCCTACCTGGCCTTTTAAGCGAACAGCCTTAAAGAGCGGAGGGAACCCGGGATCGTCGGGCGGCTGCCACCGGCGCTACCGCTCATCAGCTGTGCGGCGGGACCGATCGCCAGCTGTTTTTTAATTTTTTTTTTCAACAAATAGCGGGGAACCGACAGCCTCTGGCAGGTTCGGAAGGAGGGACATAGCCACACAATGTTAACAAAGAGAGAAAGCATAAGGCTGAAAGCCCAAACCTAAGTCAAGAAAGAGTCATGACAGCTACAAGTGCAGAGCTTGTCATTCTACCAACACATACTAACCAAGAAATGCCAGTTGCTTCTGAAGCAAAAATTCCAAAGCCTAGATGCAGACTCAAAGTACTACCACCAGACTGTCCATTTGAGGGTGATGTTATTCATGAGAGAGATAAGATTGACAGAGAGGGCAGCCTATTGCAGCCATGTGCAACAGTCAGAGACGGAAACCGATTTTACCTCAATAGCAAGTCGTCTCTAAACCATCATGGTCAAGTGTGTTATCATCATTTGGTCCCGAAGAAAACTACAGTGAAACCAAAGATGCCTGAAAGCTGAATTGCATCCAAGTCAGTTGCTGCACCACCGAGAGCTCCAAATTCAAGAGGACAAAGCAAGACTTTTAAGTTGTCATGAAGATATAAAAGACTTTCTGAACATAGTGGGTGCTTTATCGCGAAAGCCAGAGACTAATAATGACTAAAGACAATTGCCTCTTCAAATCAGTATTGCATGTCAATTGAACTGCATTCTATTGCATGTAACAAAGATACACATTTGCATGTTGTATGACAAAGTTTGATGTTTATAAGTTGATGTGGTTATAGGGAAAGGTAACGAATATTTAATGTAGATTCAAATGTTTGCATTTTAAATTGTGTTGTTTGATCAGGAGGTAACTTGGAAAAGTACCCCTCCTGATCAAACCGGAAATGGGGGAAGGTATGAGGCGATCAGCCTCAAGTTAGGCCAGGTTACTAAGGGTTAACAAAATAGAACTGTTAGAACCCAAGGGGGTGCGCTCTGGCTGAGTATAAAAACCCCACCCCTGGAGTCAGTTTGTGAGGTAGTCAGTTGGTCAGGTAGTCGGTTGGAGGTAGTCGGTTGGTCGGGGGAGTAGATTGGAGAGGAGAGTTAGTTGAGAGTTAGTTGTTAGTAGAGATAGAGCTGGTTTAAATACTGAGGTGAGGCATAGATGGTGTGGGTTATTAATCAGTCAGGATAGAGAGTTTGAGTGCTTATTTACAAAAACAATTAGTTGTTTTTAGTGGTAATAGGCCGGTAATAGTTATAATTAGAGGTAATAGGCCGGTATAGGAAACATCTGTTATTTGGAACATTATTAAGACTAATACAGAAACCATTACGCTTATGTACCAACAATAAAGCAACATATTTTTACTTCCACAATATCCTGGTCTGAAGTGATTAATAAGTGACAGCAGATATTTATTTTGTCGTTGGCGCAGTCATCAATGGACTGTAAAACGTCCGGGGGTGTTGCGCAGGTCAGGGTGACCGCGACAGATCATTTAGTCAGTTGCTAGGTTTCTTATTCTATCTTTGACTACCCATTCTATGCCAGAGATAGTGGAATGAGAAGGGTGTCACACTTGCCAGTGGGAGATGCTCTGGCCCAGCTGCAAGACATACCCTTGAGTGGTAGCAATTCTATTTGTAGTTGTTTTTGGGAGGGGGGGAGGGTTACCACTTCTGCCTTCCTATAAATAACGTGATTAATTGTTCACTTTTCCTCTTGCATGAATAGGGGGGCCATATAACACAGTTGTGTTAACTACACATTCTTTATTAGCTGACTCACACTTTCTTTTCAAAAAGAACAAAAGAAACACTTCAAAAGCCAATAGTAGAAAAGTAAATATTATCTCACATAATAATAATAAACTTATTATTCATATCCCATCCATCTGGCTGGGTTTCCATGTGGGAAAGCTGCATAGCCAATCCAAATATTTTACCTGTGGAATCTTGTAGATGCCTAACAGAGTAGCCATGTAAAGGGAGATTTCAGAGTCAAGTCCTCCAATGACGGCCATCAGATTCTTCTGCTTATTGCATTTGAAGTTGGGGACTACAGTTTTATGACTGGAAAGAAGTTTCAGGGTGTTCTGATGAGTCATCCTTGCATTTGTATAACTGTCATAAATGTGGAAGCCAAGACTGACATTTGGTAGAAGTTCAGGATTCTCGTTTATCTCCTTGACAGCAAATGCCAAAGACAAGATACGCTGGTAGCTCTTTGTCCTTGAACTGAAGAAAGAGTCAATTAAGGCGGATATATATAGCACTTCATCAACCATCAGTTTTTAAAATATTTGTTAGATTACCCTACATCTAACTGGAAGGAATATTAGGATAGAATCCTGCCTGCTTTATAAGAAAGAATTTAACACGGTAACAAATTTACTAACAGTAGCTAGCACGATAATAGCCAGAACATGGAAAACTTTGCAATTAATAAATATTGTTCACTGGTATAATATCTATGGATCCATTCCCCCTTTTTATTAATAAATGTTTATTAATATACATATTATTTTTCTAACAACTGCCCCCCCCATGTTTTAATAACATTCTTGTCAGGTGACACAATATGCATGTTTGTTTCTTTAAAGTATTATACTTCAGTTTTATTATGTTGCACTAGTTTTAAATGAGATCTTGTGCACAACACACACACACACACACACACACGCGTATGCATGCATGCACGTGTATGTATGTATGTATGTATGTATGTATGTATGTATGTATGTTATATGACTTTGCAGTATCGGAGGAATAATAAATAAATAAATAATATCATGACTTAATATCACAGTAGTAGTTCTTAAACAATTATTGCTCTGAACCATAGATCTTAAGATTCCAAATTGAAAGCATTAATAAATCCAAACTCAGCTGTGTATAAACTGAAGGTACACAGGATTGTACTCTCAGACAGTTTTGATTAGAAACTGCAATGCCCTCATACATTTTCTAAGGATTAAACTCAACTGCCCCCAAATATACACACACAAACACACCATTGTTCAGCCCCTATGGAAGATTTGTAATGCCACATCACAATCATGGCTTTGCATGAAACCAGAGTGGGGTAGGGAAATAAAGCAGAAGGCAGGTTGCACAACAGCAGTGGCCCTGGCAAGGGAGCAAGAAGGGAGCAACACTGCAAGGGGGAAAGCCGTGGTTTAAACACTGGTAGAAGTTTCAATAAAGCTGGATTGGGAGGAACTGTGAGGAAAATTGCCAAAGACATAGGTTTGAGTACTATGGAATATTTGGGAGCTCTCACTCAAGAAGCTGCTGAGGAATGAAAAACAGCGAAGTCTTAGAGCAATGAGAAGTGAATACAGAATAACTATCTGGTGATTTTAAACGAAAGCAGAGGTTTCAGTAGAGTGAACAGAGTTCAACATGGGGTTTGCAGTTTAAAACAAAATATGAGTGCAGTGAAAAGGCAGTTTTAAAAAGTTCTGTTGCGTTAGCTTTTCACTCTTAGCTTCTGTGGTCTACCCTTATCTGTTATTTCTTCTGCCTAAAAGTGGTTGGTTGGTTGGTTTGATTGATTGATTGATTGATTGATTGATTGATTGATTGAAAATACCTTGGTGTACCCCCTCCCCACATTTTGTTTTAAAAGTACTACTTTTTTTCTCAGCTTCACTTCACCTCCATTTACTCAAAACTTCTTTAGCTGAGAAAAACATCTTCTCCTCCCCTCACACACAAACCTGGTTTTGAAGACAAAGGTGAGAATCAGTGCAAAGTAGGGCTACATTACAGACTTTTTAAAACCACTTTTTTCAAGTAATAGTAATAGTTATGACCTGGCCTGAAGTACGCAGAGAAAACATACTCCTTACATAAGTTTTAGTCCTTCCAGATACTCGTTTGTGGGATGTACCCTGAATGATAGTTCATCAGATAAGAAGCCATATTGAGATACCATAAATCCAATCGTTAGGTCCCCTGACTGATAATATTGATGTGGGAACTGGGGGGAATCAATCATGGTACGCATAATGTCATGTGACTCACAGTCAGTCTGAGGGAGTCGCAGAAACAAGAGAAGCAGAGGCAAAAGAAACAACCCTGTCATCTTGAGCCACATATTCATGCAGAATGCCCAGCATCAATCTAAAATCAACCTCCAGCCTGTTCAGTGGCTCTGGACCCTTTCTGAGGAAGGCAATCTCACACAGATCAGTCTGACAGCTGTAACCTCTTCAGCACCCAACATCCCAGCACTGAATATTCAATATCTACTTTCAGAGTTTGTTAATTATTGTGATTGTGATTGGAGAAAATCCACATGGGATTTGGCAATATGCATGCCGACAACTAATAATTTCTGAAGATTTCAAAGATGGTTCCTCAGTGTATTACATTGTGCAAAACATTACTTGTGGCTGAACAATATAATAAAATATTATTACAGTGGTACCTCGACTTACGAATGACTCAACCTACAAATGTTTCGAGTTACGAACAGAGTTCCGTCCACCATTTTGGATGCGGTTTAGATAGGATTTTTTCGACTTACAAATTTTTAGATAGGGTTTTTTGGACTTACGAATGTTTTAATCCCCCCATTGGCTTCGACTTACGAATTTATCGACTTACGAAGGTCTGTTCGGAACAGATTAAATTCGTAAATCGAGGTACCACTGTATTTTTAAAGATCTGACTTAATAGATAAGTCTATCTGCTTGCTATGACAGCTGGGTAATTTTAGGATACTGATGATAACTTATGTTTTACTGGAGTTTCAGGATTACTCTGCATTCCAGGGAAATATTCCGCTTTATTTCAAGGACTGTTATGACAATTTTATGATAGCATAACCCAACTCTGTGGTCATTTGGGTGGATTATTAATTAGCTAAAGAGCAAAGAATATAAAAATGGCCTGCTGGATTACATCAATGGCACATGTAATCCAGCATCCTGTTCTGACAGTAGCCAACCACATGCCTGGAAGGAACTAGCAAGTAGGATTCCATTTGAAGTGCATTCTCCCTTTCTGTAGATTCCAGCAACTGGTCAGGCCAATGGCCCTTCTAGTCCAGCATCCTGTTCCCAAAGTGGCCTACCAGATGCCTGAAGGAAACCCACAAGTGGAACTCAAGCACAAGAGCAGGCCCAAGCCCAGCCCATGCCCTGCATGGTTACAAGCAACAGGCGGCAGTGATGGCAGTAACTTGAATGGCTCTAAAATGGGATTAAACAAATCCATGGAGAATTAGGTGATCAAAATGGCCACTCATCATGGTTGGACAGCTCCATAGTTGGAGGCAGTAAGGCTTCTCCAAACCAATTGCTGAAAAATACAGGAGGGATGAAAGCTCTGGAGAAGAGGAGACTGAGAGGAGATATGATAGCCTTCCTTCAATATCTAAAGAGCTGTCGCACAGAAGATGGAATAAGCTTGTTTTCTCCTACCCAGGAGGGTAGGACAAAAATCAATGGCTTCAAGTTAAAAGAAAGGAGATTGCAACTAAGCATTATGAAGAACTTTCTGATGGTAAGAGATGCTTGACAGTGGGACAGACTGTGGCAACTGTGAATGTGCTGCTCAAGAAATCACATTGAACCCAACTTTCTGTAAAATCTATCAGCCACTCACCAATACAATATTCCTAGTTGTGATGCATTCCAATGCCCTCTAAGCTTGGTGCCCAGTGTGTTGGATCCAGTAATACTAACCTAAATCCACCTCTGAAGTCACACTCCAATAGCAATGGATCTCTTTGAACAGCAAAATCAGAGATACAGCTGAAGTTACTATTATAGAACATTTATAAATCAATCAATCAATCAATATAAATAAATAAATGTCATTTTAAAAAAGCGGCCCACAATATTGAATGAATATGAGCATCATACAGTATGTTTCTTTGGTTGAGAAAAATAATGGGGAGAAATCTTGGGTGTTGTGTGGAATAAAATAGAAAGAAATGAACTCGAAGAGAAGATACAAAAAATAATAATACAGCTGGATAGGAGAGTATGGAAAGGCTGAGAGGAGGGAGGAAAAATTAAGTGATAAATTACCTCAAATAATAGGATAGTTCGGTCTGGTAGAGCATAAGACTTTCTCTCAGGGTCATGGGTTTGAGCCTCATGTTGGGCAAAAGATTCCTGCATTGCAGGGGTTGTACTACATGACCCGCATGGCCCCTTCCAACTCTAAAATACTACGATTCTATGATGTCAGAAAGTGACATGTGGAATATAGAATCAGGATGATGAGGAGAAACAAAGACAACAACATGCCAAACCAAGTCAAACCAAAATAACAAACAAATATAAAGTATATGTGAGCTGAGAGGGTTAATAGCTCAGCATATCGTCCTTGTGTCACGGGGCTTGTTCTCATATAAACAGGAAGTACTACCTGTTGCTGTTGTAACTTTCTGTTATATGAGACTGTATGTTATTATTCTGTCTGTTCTCTCGCAGTCCACAGCTGAGATGGAGTTGAACTTTCCCAGTTGAGAGCTGCCTTAAACAATAAATCTTCTTTGTTTAATGAGCTAAGAAGTCAACGTGATTTATTTCACAGGCGGAAAAGTCGGATAACGCTAACTGCTGCTACGAGCTGTTATCTGCATTTGGGAAGAAAGTTTCTGGACTTTTGAACAGAGGCTCAAGCGAAAGCGGGCCGGACATTGTCTGCTATGCAGCTAGAATTGTTTCGTAGGCAGATAGATTTCTCTGCTATCTATTGCCTCACAAAGCTGTGTTATTGATAATTGCCAATTAGACAATTGGATAATCAAATAGTATATTACATAGGAGAAAGACTATATACATCTTTTAGCCAAGTACTAAGCCAAAATGACCATCCAAAGAGTCGATATACTGGTTCCTGTCGCTGTCAATGCTTGTATCGTCTGTCTGTTAACAGATTAAGTAATTTCTAGTGCTGTTAGTGCTTCATTCCTGTGTCTCATCACCTGTAACTGATTACCAGTTCTTTAATGTTAGTTCTGAGTATGGAAATCTTCGAAATCTTGGTTCACTTTTATTGATAAATGAATAAGACATAAATTTCAAAGGAAATATTAGCCTAAGACAATAAATAGTGCTTAAGCGTGTTTTGTTACAAAGTTTAGATCTTAACAGTTCAGTAGGAAAGCATTCATATGTCCAAAGTTCGATCAGTGACATTTAAGCAAGTATAAGGCAAATTGCTTATGATGGTAGGAAGCTGTTTTGATTAGAACATACTAGGCTTTTAAACAGTTTCCTAAGATTATAGCATTGTATCATACTGTTTTTCATGCCTTCCTAAGAAATAAATTCGTACAAGTTACTAGGAGGTAATTACGACTTTGCTTTGGACCTACGTGTGTGTTTACAACAGGGAGAAGGATCCTATGGTTCTCTAGATGTGGATGGACTCAAACTCCCATCAGCTCCAGACAGTTTGTTAATCATCAGAGACTATGGGAAGCGCAGTCTGGAGGGCCACAAATTCGCTCCCTATCCCTAGTCTACAACCACTACTTTCCCTTTCATTAAATTTTCCTTAGTACATAGTACTTAGGACTTATGATCTAACACAACATACTGAGTAACAATTGCTCCAATGGTTAGCTCACCTGTCTCATAATATTGATATGGGAGCTGGAAACGATCTACCACAGCACACATATCAGCATGTGCCTCACACTCAGTTTGAGTTACATGCAGTAACAATATGATAAGAGGCAAAAGAAATACCACAATCATTGTGAGCTACTTCGTTATGCAGAATGCCTGGGTTCAATCTGTTACACACTACAAGCCTTTTCAAAGCCTATAAAATTTTTGATAAAGGGAAATTCACAGACTTTCAGGCTGTTAATCATTGTGCTTGCGATTTCACAAAAACCCATGTGGGAATTGGCAAGATGAATGATGACATTTAGCAATTTGTGATATTGAAATTGTTCAAAGTTATCTCCCACAAGTATTGCACTTTGTAAGACATCACTTGTTGGTGGAAAATGGAAGGATATTGTAAAAAGTCAAGTTAAGCGAAATATTGTACTCTGGTTTTGGATGGTTTTATGATGTTTTGTTATGCTCTGTTATGTTATTTTTATTTATTGTTTGTAAACACTTTTGGATTCATTTTGGCAAGCAGAGGGAGTGGGGCAAATATTCCCCCACCTCTTCTGTTAGGAGCTGATCTTCCTCACGATTGCATTCCCTAATCATCTGATCCAAACCAGCCCCTGCCATACAGTCATACCTCGGTTTAAGTACGCTTCGGTTTGAGTACTTTCAGTTTAAGTACTCCGCGGACCCGTCTGGAATGTATTAATCCACTTTCCATTACAGGTTAAGTATGGACTTCCAGAACCAATTACACTAATACTTTGGGTTAAGTACGCTTCAGCATGAGTACTCCGTGGACCCGTCTGGAATGGATTTATCCACTTTCCATTACTTTCAATGGGAAATTTCGCTTCAGGTTAAGGATGCTTCAGGTTAAGTACGGACTTCCAGAACCAATTACACTCATACCTTGGGTTAAGTACGCTTCAGGTTGAGTACTCCGTGGAACCGTCTGGAATGGATTAATCCACTTTCCATAACTTTCAATGGGAAAGTTCGCTTCAGGTTAAGTACAGACTTCCGGAACCAATTGTGTACTTAAACCAAGGTACCACTGTCTTTGCATTCATTTTGTCTCCTACCTTCTAACCCTAAAATTTTGTGGATACTTGTGAGGCCTTGTTGTTTGCTCCTTGATCTTGCCAAGGAATCACTGTATTTCGGACGAGGAAGGAATTTCATCTTCCTACAAATTGGCAAGTCTTGGGGGTTTTGACTCCCTCACAGCTTTCATCACAACTTCGGTGGTTAGGCATTTGGTAGGATTCATAGTATTTAACTGGAAGAATTGTAGGGTTGTGCTTTTCCCTTCCAGGAAATGGGGTATTTCATTAAAAGGATCTGAGGAAAAGTGTTTGGTCCATAAGCCCAAAAGCAGTGGTTCCAGTGGGCTGCTACTATTTGATATAATTCCTAGGGCAATTCAAGGCATTCTGGGACGTGTGAATGGCCAGAAAGGGCTCCCAATTTCTCACCAGTTTCACTTCCTGACAAATGCTATGAAGGTTAATTGTCTCCTCTTCATGGAACACAGAGGATGTGATTGCTCCCTTCATTGAGTGTTCTCCAATGACTGACTGAAAATACTGGGGATGCCTTTGTGGAACGCCACATTTTCTACCCACAGCCCCACACCCTAAACAGTGTGACATTATGAGATATGAATCTTCATAATGATTGCCAAATGTCTGGTCGGCTAAAATGCAGAGTTTTTCCCTTGCACAGCGGCAGCTGTGTTGGCCACAGAGGGCAACACACAAATAAATCACAGAGGACAGCTTCTTTCTTCTAAGCTAAGTCCTTTATTTACACAGCAATAAATCAGCGGCTCCCGGCGAACAGCACTCCATGTTGCCAGTGGAAAACGAAACCAAACACAATACAGAGAGCAAAGAAAGATCCCCGTATGTACTCCTCCCTCCTCCCTCCCAGCGGCCAGACTTCATAGCAGACTGCTTAACCCTTATGCTCCTCACAAACAGAGTACCAACAGAATATCAAAAAAACCTCAGAAATTATTACAATTTTCTGATGATTAAAAAAAAAACCTAGGAAGGTAATTCGAATCAGTTAGTTTAAAGATAAGATAGCACCTAGGACTTGACAACATTGTACTGCCAGCATAACTTGGCTTGCACTTAATTTCGCTGGGATAATGGAAAAATGCTTGGTTGCAAGAGGGGTGTCTACTGCTGAGGAAATTAGGCTTGTTGGAATTCACCAGAACATATGTGATACACTTGATCTCTTAGGTCAATATTTTAGTTATTCCAAAGCTTTTAAACTGCTTAGCATTTTTTTTTAAATCTGTAATTGTTGTACAATCTTTTTTACAAGCAGCAATTTACAGATCAAAAGTACAATATGATTTAAAGATACAGCTTAAGGACAATATAACAGGTTACAAAAGAGTACAAAAAAATTAGGGAATATGATCCCAGAAATATTTTTTTTTAAAGCACTGTTCATTGCAAGCTACTTTCCTGCAACATGGCACTGTAAAGTGTGGGAGCTGAATATATGGGTCCTGGGTTTGCAAAGAACTGGGCCTCTAATAGGCCTGAGCTTGCTTCTATCTTAAGGGCATGTTTATCTTAGATGTAAAAAGAAAGTTATCATGAAGTTGCCAGAGAAGGTAAAAGAATAAAGGAAGTATTTCGTGTGTGCATGCACACGAAAGCTCATACCAAGATAAAAACTTAGTTGGTCTTTAAGGTGCTACTGAATGATTTTTTTTATTTTACTTCGACCCAGACCAACACGGCTACCTACCTGTAAAGGAAGTACAGAATGTTGGAGGATTTGACTTCAGCAATACTGTTTTTCTTGTGTTTTCCCTCTAAAGTTAGCTTATTGTGGTTTCTTATTAAGATGGTTGTGAAAAAAGTATCATCCACTTAAGAAGCTGTTAGCTCTGTATGTTTAGGCAGAACATCTAATTGATGAACTTATAAGAGATTCTGACTGATGTGGGTGGGGTCTTCTCCAATGCAATTGCCATGTCTAAATAAACATAATCTTGGATAGACCTTTACTCTAACCAGAGGGTGAAGACTTGTGTTTCTTCCACTGAAGGAGTATGTGCATCTGAAAGAGGTTTATAAAAAAGGGCACTTGACCCTCAGATAAAAATATATAATACAATTTCATTCAAGTGGGGAAGGAACAATGTGGTGGTAATAAAAGGTAGAATTTTGTGTGAAAAATGATGATGATTGTGATGATAACAATAATGATAATTTAATTCAGGATTTTTATTGCAACTTGAGATTATATAACAGATAATTCATTGTAGATCTGGGGTATATGTTATTTATGATAATAACAATGTGAAAAGTTGAATTTGTCCTTGGAAATATTATCATACACGAAGAAACATAAAATGTAAGCATGCCTGCAAATCAACTTTTCTTTCAAGTTTCTTCTAAACACAAATACAACTTAGCATCACTGCTAATGCCCCCAGCAACAGTTCTTATTTTATGTTTATGAAACTAGCACTTCAATATACCTGGTACTGGATTTTTTCAAATGGGAGGAAACGGCTCGTTGCTGTAATATATTAACATATTGACCAGTATACTTCTCATAACCATAAATAATTGATAGTACTCTTATTGGCCTTTTTATTGCTTCATCATTTTTCCACCTCCTGCTCTATAGCCTAGAGCAGAACTTCTTCACAAATGCTGACTTAGCATTTTGCACAAATTACAGACAATAGTTTGCAACAGACAATGGCTAGTGAATTGAGTCAGATTCATAACCAGTGACAATTAACCACTATTCTAAACTGTCATCCAAAGTTTGTACACAACAAGATGTTTAAATCTATTAAATCTGTTTTTTTTTTTTACAAAAGCACTCAATGGAGAAGACTTGAAAAGTTGAAGAAGTTAGTACATACTGTATATTTGCTTTGAATAAATTTCTCAATTGAATATCTTTGTATACATAAATATCCAAACAATTAATTTCCTAAATATTTCTCCTTATTAGCTGGTCCTTTGTGTTCAAGGAAGGCCTCAAGATAATTATGTAGCATTTGGGGGCAAAGATGCAACCTAGTAACCCAGCACTAGAGGACAAAATGGAGAAGATCTCCACAGCTACCATGTATTTTCCTTTTGTGCTTAAATAAGAAGGAACAAAAGACAACCAAACGCTGCAAAAGACCAACATGCTAAAAGTGATGAACTTGGCTTCATTGAAACTATCTGGCAACTTCCTGGCCTGAAAAGCCACAATGAAGCTGACAGTGGCCAGAAATCCTAAGTAGCCCAGAACACAATAGAACAGAGTCACAGACCCTTCATTGCATTCCAGTATGATTTCTTCTGTCAGAGAATGCATATCAAAATGTGGAAATGGAGGAGCAGTACATAACCAAACAGCACATATAATGGCTTGAATAATGGAGCAGCCAAGAAGAACAGAACTGGCCAATCTTTTCCCCACCCATTTTCTCATCCTGGATCCTGGCTTGGTGGCCATGAAAGCCAAAACCACAATAATGGTTTTTGCTAAAATGCAGGAGACAGCCACTGAGAATATGATACCAAATGCTGTTTGTCTTAAGTAGCAGGTCACTAGGTTCGGTCGGCCAATGAATAGCAAGGAGCACAGGAAGCAAAGCAATAGAGAGATGAGAAGAGAGTAGGTGAGCTCCCGATTGTTGGCTTTGACGATTGGGGTGTCCTTGTTCTTAATGAAAATCGCCAGCACTGCAGCTGTGATTAGAGAAGAAAACAAAATAAAGAAGGCTAAAGTGGTCCCCAAGACCTCCGTGAAAGAGAGAAAGTTAAGAATCTTAGGAAGGCAGTTATCTTTGTTCTTGTTTGAGAATTGACCTTCTGGGCATTGGAAACAGTTGTCCATATCTGAAAATGGGACAAAGTTTGTATCAATCGTTCAGTAATCAAAGATGTCAAACTCAGCATAGAACTGAGTGATTAAATAAGAGTAGATGGGAATACTTTCTGAAAGTTTCTTCCTCTACATTGGTGCCATTGCTCTTTTGGTCTCAGAACATCCAGCTGGGATTAAGCAAGCTGGATCATTTCAGCATTCATCTTTGGAACACATATACATATAAACTCACACACTCTATCAGAGTAGACCGTTCTTGTTGTATTTTCACTTATATAAAAATATTTTTGACATTTCTTAGGCAAGACAATAACAAGACTCTGCAACCATACATGTGGGAGGTGTAGAAATCAATGTATAAATATACCATGCATCCTCAAACAGCGGCCCTCCAGATGTTTTGGCCTACAACTCCCATGATCCCTAGCTAACAGGACCACTGGTTGTGGAAGATGGGAATTGTAGTCCAAAACATCTGGAGGGCCGAAGTTTGGGGATGCCTGAACTACACCAATGGTGTGAATACACTATGGGTGAAGCACAAATCTCCGTCTTCCAGAGATTTCAACTACACCCATGATATGAATGTTCTGTATCAAGATGTACATCAAAAACACAGTTCTAGTTACAGGTAGGTAGCCGTGTTGGTCTGAGTCGAAGCAAAATAAAAAAATTCCTTCAGTAGCACCTTAAAGACCAACTAAGTTTATATTTTGGTATGAGCTTTCGTGTGCATGCACACTTCTTCAGATATCTGAAGAAGTGTGCATGCACACGAAAGCTCATACCAAAATATAAAAACACAGTTATTTGACTTAGAATAACAGATGCAAATCCCTTCTAGAAAAGCATGGTGATGGTGACGAAATTTGGCAGTATACCAAACACATTATCTGGACTTGATATAAAATGTTTATGGATCTATGTCAGAACTAGACAATTGCCAACCACATTCTGTTTTAGGGAACTAGATTGACAGTAGAAAAAGGGGATTCAATGGTACAATCCATATTCAGGTCACTATGTCTTCTACCATTCTGGTCTGAAATCTTTCCATCCGGACACGGAGTGCAATCATAGCAACAAAATGGCTCCCCCTCCTTCTTTTTTCTGCTGTAGCCTGGATGACAGTGATCATTACACCTGGCAAGCGGCAGCACCTATCCATTAAAAATGAAGAGAAATAAATTGATGTACCTTTACAAAAAGAAAGAAACACCCACACTCAACGCTGCTGTCGAGAACATTGGGCCCCATGGAAAATGAAATTTAAGTGATTCAAAAAGCATCAAATCCCACAATAATTTTGTAGATTAATGCCAGATCGATAGAAAGGGAAAATGGGGAAAAAAATGAAAATAATGAACGAGGCATCAACTTCAAAGGGTCCTTTTCCTAATGAGCATATTTTTTTTCTATATTAAAGTCCTGGTGTGATATCCTCGCCGTTCTTAGTTCTATGTTAGGAGTTCTCTAAGACACAACCAAGCATAATTAGGAACAGAATTTGATATCAAAAATCTAAGCTGGTTGTTTCTAGTGTCCTGGAGCCTTGCTCTGTTCTCTTCACTGGTCCTGCATTCTCATTTCTAATCTTACTGAAAGGTAAAACAAACAGATCGTGTCGAAATCAGCAACTTCAAGAGCTGGCCGATGATGAGCTTGAATCGATTTTTCTGGAAGCCACACATGTATAATCAATTTGTCAAAATAATACAGTAGGGCAGCAGTTTTAATTTACATTCTCTTGCACCAACTTACATTTATTTATTCCAGTGTTTTAAAATTTGGATTGGCCTTTATACTTTTTAAATAATGAGGTGTTAATATATATGGGCAGTATATAACTGAATGAATAAGAGAGAAAATAATCATTTAGTCAATCACTCTGCTCTATGATTTAGTCCCCCATATATGTTACTGAGAATTATAATACTGTATATCAGGGTGGGAAGAATTATGAAGGCTCATTGTTGGAACTCTTCCAATTTAGCACTTTGTCTTACGTTTTCCATATACATATAAATAAGTAGACAGATAGATTATTCTCCTACTGAATGGAATCACTGAATGGAGTCATGGTTCTTTATTGTGCCGCTTACTAATTTAAGTTTTATCTAATTTCTATATTTGGATCCTACCTGGTTAAATATTCGGTGCCATGTGATAGCCTCTTCATCCACCGTGAATTTCTGATCAGGTAAAGCCTGTGGATCCATCCCTCCTACTTTCACGCGTAAAAACGATTTGTTGGGGAAAAGTACCCAGTTTACAATATCAAATCCAGATACTAATTCACCATTCTCGTCAAAGGACACTCTGTCACCAGCACTGTTGTTAAAGGAGATACTTTGCAAGAAAGAGTGAAGCTAGAATGAAAAGGGAAAAAAATCCAAACAATTTAAAAAGAGGGACTTCCGGCGAGGCAAGATAGTGAGCGCCATAGCCGCAATGAACCCCTAGGGAACGCCAGCACCAACCAAACTGCTTGTCTGGTCCCCACACCACCATCACCATGACAGCTACCAAAAGGGAGCCTGGGGAGCCCAAAATGACAAGTGAAGAGGCAGCACGGAGCCTCACACCCCCACACCTTGATGATCTTGATCCCACTGGGACTGAGAGCACCCCAATGAAGTTCCTGGACTGGAGGCCTCAAAAGCTAAATAAATAATGAAGTGAAGTCACCCCTCAGTCACATACCAGCTTACCGCTGCCACCACTGCAAATGAGAATGGCAGGAGGGGACTGGAAAGTCAGGGAGGCTGCAAGGGAATGTGCAGCCTAGCCCAGGCTGGACACCAAGCCAATATCCTAGAGGTCACCCCAGAACGGGTCCTCCCGAACATCTTCCGAAATAACAATTCCCACTAGTGCACCAATGGGAACAATGGGGAGGTGTTATCGGGCAGCTCTTTTTATTTTGATTATATATATTGTGGTTTTTATGTTGATCTTTTCTGTGAACCACCGTGAGACCTCTAGGCTTAGGGCGGTATATAAATTCAATTAATAATAATAATACTAGTAATAGTAATTGTAATATGTTGTGGGGGGGGCTGCATTCTTACAATTCCAACACTATTTTGTGGAAGAATGAGAGTGACAGAGTTTCTAAAACAAAAATGAAGTCAACTGCCTAACTTTTCGTATGTGATAGTTGTAGGCATTGTATTTTCATTTGCTGTTGGTTTTCCTGTTCCCCCTGTATTTTCCTTTTTTTAAAAAAATCTCTATATTTATTCTTATTCGCTACAGTCATCATTTTTACTGCATTTTGTATATAGCAAATATGTGCATATAGCTTAATAATAATAATAATAATAATAATAATAATAATAATACCTTTATTGTCAATGTACAACCTGTGTACAATGAAATTAACCAAAATTAACTTTAGAAATTCACTTTGGATGAGGAACACTACCTGCCAAGGTTGTACTTTTACTGGGCTCACTCTACCTCTGTTTGGCATGGCTCTGTGTTTCTGCCTGGCTGAGTACATCTTATGTAAACTATGTCCTATGGCATGAACTGCATTGTAGATGCTGTAGCTTTGGCCGGTCATGCTCATTTCAAAAAGTGTTCCAGGGAGGCTCTCCAAATTCTCTTCACCACTACAGCCATTATTGTTTTCCATGCCGTCCATAGAATCAGAATATGAGCAGCTGAATGCCCTTTCCCAGAAGAGCAAAATAAACCCATCTTCATTTTTTGATTTAGGACGAAGGGTCTGCAGGAATTTTCTGAAGCCCCGCACTTCATTTAAGTGTATTGCAAAAGTGAAGGCACCATCAAAGACTTGCATATCCATATCCACCTGTGTTGTGTCTGCTGAGAAATCCCATTGGGCTGTCATGATCCATACTTTCCCTATAGCTAATGGTAGGATTTCCTCCACTGCTGCATATGCATATATTTTATATAACAAAAAAGAGATAGTAATAGTTTCTGCATTTACAACCAACACTTGAACACTGGTGTTCGATAGATAAATAGCTTCGTCCAAGATGGAATCAAAGGAGTCAATGGAACTGAAGGCCTCTGCCGCTTGAGCGGTGGCTGGAATTTTCCCCTTGAGTGCTATACAGATTCCATGTTTCAAAAGCATTGGAATCAAGGTTTGGATAAACTTGTCTCCATTATCATCGTCCATGGTGAGGATCCCAACCCACGTCCATTGAAAATGCAGAAGAAGCTGAGCTATCCCTGCATACTGATATTCTTCATTAGACACCATCCGGTAGAATGAAGGGAGATGGGTTTTAACATGCGTCACTGGAGCAATTATACAATAGGCAATCTAAGTGAAAAGATGTGTAAATTTCAGGGAAATGTCAGGAAAGACTTTTTTTCAAGAGCTCATTGGGTGAGTGTGGGTGACATAAGATACTCCTGAAAAGTTATAATGGAGAAAACAAATTGCTTCAAACTATATACAGTAGCAGGGACTTTCCACTGACCTTCATTCACCTTACAAAGTAGCCAAATAGTTTCCACTTTTTACTTTTTGTTGATGTTAACTTTTTAAAAAATCGTTTTGCTTTGCAAGTTCAAACTTTGTTACTCAGCTCTGCACTGCCTACATATGCAAGAAGGACTTGAGAGAAACATTGCCTCATATTATGTTGCACTCCTGTCAAGGCATTCTTGGAAGTGTTGCTTTCCAGAAATGGTGTACAGCTTCTCACCAAATGCTATAAAGCTAAAGGTTCCCTCTTCAGAGAACATGAAGGATGCTCTTTCCTTTCAGTGTTCTCCAATGACTTAATGCTTTTGTGGTAATCTAGGGAATGAGAGTGGGCTAAGGGGTAGAGGGGGTACATGGAACTTTTGAGTGAGGAGGGAACCATTTGTCTAGTGTGTTATTCCTGTTCCCATTTACATGTTGTAATGGTGCGTTTTGGGTTGGCTACACTTTGGCACTTTTTTATTTATTTCACAAAATTTATACACTTATTGATTAAAACAACATCTGAAACAAGCCTACTTTAAAATATGCAAAATATGCAAAAGTTAAAATGCATCTGGGTAGGCTTGTCTAAACAAGAATGTTTTTAGCAGGTACCAAAAAGAATACAGTGAAGGTTCCTGCTTGATCTCAATATACAGGGTGTTACTAAATGAAGGCTCTGTCACACTAAATAGTTAAGTTCTTACAAATGCAGCAGGGGCATTATGTGGCACTTGAAGTAGTGTTAATTCTGCTGCACAAAGCAGTTGATTATGCACATGTGGTGAAAGGTGTTTATGGCCCAGAAGTAATTTACTACTTGTACCACTTCTTTGGTCGCTAGTATTTTATTGTATATTTTATTCAAATGAACAAGGAAGACTTCATTTATGAGATTATTTAGTCAGTTGCTAGGATTCTTATTCTATCTTTCACTACCCATTCTATGCCAGTGACAGTGGAATGAGATTGACAGCGGGGGATGCTCTGGCCCAGCTGCAAGACATATCCTTAAGTGGTAGCAATTGTATTTATCTCACATGATACTAATAAACTTATTATTTATATCCCATCAATCTGGCTGGGTTTCCATGTGGGAAAGCTGCATAGCCAATCCAAATATTATACCTGTGGACTTACACTTTCTTTTCAAAAAGAACAAAAGAAAAACTTCAAAAGCCAATAGTAGAAAAGTAAATATTATCTCACATAATAATAATAAACTTATTATTTATATCCCATCCATCTGGCTGGGGTTCCATGTGGGAAAGCTGCATAGCCAATCCAAATATTTTACCTGTGGAATCTTGTAGATGCCTAAAAGTGTAGCCATGTAAAGGGATATTTCAGAGTCAAGTCCTCCAATGACGGCCATCAGATTCTTCTGCTTATTGCATTTGAAATTGGGGACTGCAGTTTTATGACTGGAAAGAAGTTTCAGGGTGTTCTGATGAGTCATCCTTGCATTTGTATAACTGTCATAAATGTGGAAGCCAAGACTGACATTTGGTAGAAGTTCAGGATTCTCGTTTATCTCCTTGACAGCAAATGCCAAAGACAAGATACGCTGGTAGTTCTTTGTCCTTGAACTGAAGAAAGAGTTAATTAAGGCGGATATATATAGCACTTCATCAACCATCAGTTTTTAAAATATTTGTTAGATGACCCTACATCTAACTGGAAGTAATATTAGGATAGAATCCTGTCTGCTTTATAAGAAAGAATTTAATAGTAAATTTACTAACAGTAGCTAGCACGGTAATAGCCAGAACATGGAAAACTTTGCAATTAATAAATATTGTTCACTGGTATAATATCTATGGATCCATTCCCCCTTTTTATTAATAAATGTTTATTAATATACATATTATTTTTCTAACAACTGCCCCCCCATGTTTTAATAACCTTCTAGTCAGGTAACACAATATGCATGTTTTATTCTTTAATGTATTACACTACAGTATTAAATGAGATCTTGTTCACAATACACACACACACACACACACATTATATGACTTTGCAGTATTGGAGGAATAAAAAAATATAAAAAAATAATATCATAACTTAAGATTCACAGTAGTAGTTCTTAAACATTTATTGCTCTGAACCATAGATCTTAAGATTCCAAAGGTAAAGCATTAACAAATCCAAAATCATATTAGCTGTGTATAAACTGAAGGTACACAAGATTGTACTCTCAGTCAGGTTTGATTAGAAACTGCAGTGCTCTTACAGTATACATTTTCTAAGGATTAAACTCAACTGCCCCCAAACATACACACACAAACACACCATTGTTCAGCCCCTATGGAAGATTTGTAATGCCACATCACAATCATGGCTTTGCATGAAACCAGAGTGGCGTAGGGAAACAAAGCTGAAGGCAGGTTGCACAATAGCAGTGGCCCTGGCAAGGGAGCAAGAAGGGAAGGGGGAAATCCGTGGTTTAAACACTGGTAGAAGTTTCAATAAAGCAGGATTTGGAGGAAATGTGAGGGAAATTGCCAAAGACATAGGTTTGAGTACTATGGAATATTTGGGAGCTCCGCATAGTTATCTCTCACTCAAGAAGCTGCTGAGGAATGAACAACAGAGAAGTCTGAGTGCAATGAGAAGTGAACACAGAATAATTATCCGGTGGTTTTAAATGAAAGCAGAGGTTTCAGCAGTGTGAAGAGGGTTCAACAAGGGGGGTAGCAGTTTAAAACAAAATATGAATGCAGTGAAAAGGCGGCTTGGAGAAGAGTTCTGTTGCGTTAGCTTTTCACTCTTAGCTTCCGTGGTCTACCCTTATCTGTTATTTCTCCTGCCTAAAAGTGGTTGGTTGGTTTGATTGATTGATTGGTTTTAAATCCCTTGGTGTGTCCCCCTCCCCACATTTTGTTTTTAAAGTACTACTTTTTTCTAGCTTCACTTCACCTCCATTTACTCAAACTACTTTAGCTAAGAAAAGCATCTTCTCCTCCCCTCACACACAAACCTGGTTTTGAAGACAAAGGTGAGAATCAGTGCAAAGTAGGGCTACATTACAGAAGATAGAAATGGCTTCAGAAATGCAGCTGGAAAGGGGAAATGTGAAGGGGAAACCCTGTGAGTTAATGTGGAGGACATAGCAGGGGTTTGTTGAGTAGATCTAGCAGGTACACAGCCTTACGTCTTGATATATGTCTATAACATACCCAGAATTCATTAAGGACTTTTTAAAACCACATTTTTCAAGTAGTAGTAATAGTTATGACCTGGCCTGAAGTACGCAGAGAAAACATACTCCTTACAGAAGTTTTAGTCCTTCCAGATACTCGTTTGTGGGATGTACCCTGAATGATAGTTCATCAGATAAGAAGCCATACTGAGTAACCATAAATCCAATTGTTAGGTCCCCTGACTGATAATATTGATGTGGGAACTGGGGGGAATCAACCATGGTACGCATAATGTCATGTGACTCACAGTCAGTCTGAGGGAGTCGCAGAAACAAGAGAAGCAGAGGCAAAAGAAACAACCCTGTCATCTTGAGCCACATATTCATGCAGAATGCCCAGCATCAATCCAAAATCAACCTCCAGCCTGTTCAGTGGCTCTGGACCCTTTCTGAGGATGGCATTCTCACACAGATCAGTCTGACAGCTGTAACCTCTTCAGCACCCAACATCCCAGCACTGAATATTCAATATCTACTTTCAGAGTTTGTTAATTATTGTGATTGTGATCGGAGAAAATCCACATGGGATTTGGCAATATGCATGAGGACAACTAATAATTTGTGATAATCAAAGTTTTCAAAGATGTCTCCTCAGTGTATTGCAATGTGCAAAACTTGTGGCTGAACAATATAACAAAATATTTTTTTTTTAAAAAAAAATCTGACTTAAGAGATAAGCCTGCTTGTTATGACAGCTGGATAGTTTTAGGATACTGACCATAACTTATGTTTTACTGGAGTTTCAGGATTACTCTGCATTCCAGGGCAATATTCTGCTCTATTTCAAGGACTGTTATGACAATTTTATGATAGCATAACCCAACTTTGAGGTCATTTGGGTGGATGATTAATTAGCTAAAGAGCAAAGAATGTAAGAATGGCCTGCTGGATTACATCAATGGCACATGTAATCCAGCATCCTTTTCTGACAGTAGCCAACCACATGCCTGGAAGAAACTAACAAGTAGGATTCAATTGGAAGTGAATTCTCCCTCTCTGTAGATTCCAGCAACTGATATTTAGAATCATTAGTCACTCTGCCCATGAATGCAGAGTGTAGACATTTTTATTAGCAGCCATTATCCTCCCTAAATTTGTCCAATCCTCTTTTAAAGGCATCCAAGTTTGTGTTCATTACTGCCTCCTAAGGGGTATGTTCTCAAGTTCTAGATTGTTAATCTAGAGTTACATAATTTATGTTAAAAAGCACAGGTCCCAATACTGATCCTTGGGGGACTCCACTTTTTTTTACTTCTATCCATTTGGTGAACTCTCAATTTATTCCTCCGATTTGCTCGCTGTTTCTTAAGCAATTTGTAATCCACAAGAGGACCTATCTTCTTATTCCTTGAAGTGCCCTTGACTTTTTACAAAACAGTTAATTCAGAGAACTGTCCATTTAAGAATATAAGAAAATAAAACAATATAAGAATAGCCTGCTCAGTCAGGCCAATGGCCCTTCTAGTCCAGCATCCTGTTCCCACAGTGGCCTACTAGATGCCTGAAGGAAACCCACTAGTGGGACTCAAGCACAAGAGCAGGCCCCAGCCCAGCCCACGCCCTGCATGGTTTCAAGCAACAGGAGGCAGTGATGGCCAGTAACTTGAATGGCTCTAAAATAGGATTAAACAAATCCATGGAGAATTAGGTGATCAAAATGGCCACTCGTCATGATTGGACAGCTCCATGGTTGGAGGCAGTAAGGCTTCTCCGAACCAATTGCTGAAAATCACAGGAGGGATGAAAGCTCTGGATAAGAGAAGACTGAGGGGAGATATGATAGCCATCCTTCGATATCTAAAGAGCTGTCATGCAGAAGATGGAACAAGCTTGTTTTCTCCTACCCAGGAGGGTAGGACAAAAATCAATGGCTTCAAGTTAAAACAAAGGAGATTGCAACTAAGTATTAGGACAGGCATCCCTAAACTGCGGCCCTCCACAGGCCCGGCTCACCCATTGACTCCAGTGGCGCAATGCACCATGGCGCCTGGGCGATCAGGGGGGCGCTGGGGGGGCGCCCCAGCAAGTGCGGGAGCTCTGCGGTGGCCTCCCTTTTTCCTCCACCAGCCGCGCCGGGAGAGCAGGGAGGTAAGCGAGTGGAACAGGGGCACTAGGACCCTGTTCCGCTCTGCAGCGCCAGGGTCACCCCAGCGCTACGTTTCATTGGTAGAGGCGAAGCTACATGTCAGCTCCTCTACCAATGAAACGCAGCGCCGTGTTGGCGGGAAGAAACCCTGACGGCCGCATCCTGCACTCACCCAGCTGCATCTCTGGCCGGCGCGCAGAGCTCGGCAGGCGGGCCACGGAAATGGCCCGCGACACTCAGAGGCGGCCCGGCCGCGAGCAGCTCCTGTCGCGCCTCAGTAGCACCGGGTTGCTTATCCAGCGGCCTCCGGCACAGCGCGGCTGTGAGGTGCGGGGGCCGCCGTGAGTTTCCCTTCTTTTCTTTTTTTTAAGCGTGGGGGGGGGCGTGCGCCCGAGGGATCCCTGCACCAGGGCGCCCGAGGACCTTAAGACAGCCCTGGCCCATGATCCCTAGCTAACAGAACCAGTGGTCAGGGATGATAGGAATTGTAGTCCAAAACATCTGGAGGGCCGAAGTTTGGGGATGCCTGCATTAGGAAGTACTTTCTGATGGTAAGAGATGTTTGACAGTGGGGCAGACTGTGGCAACTGTGAATGTGCTGCTCAAGAAATCCATATTGTGTAACTTGGATAACTTACATTTATTTCATTTACAGGTAGGTAGCCGTGTTGGTCTGAGTCGAAGCAAAATAAAAAAAATTCCTTCAGTAGCACCTTAAAGACCAACTAAGTTTTTATTTTGGTATGAGCTTTCGTGTGCATGCACACTTCTTCAGATACGGCCAGCCGTTTCCAGTGTATCTGAAGAAGTGTGCATGCACACGAAAGCTCATACCAAAATTAAAACTTAGTTGGTCTTTAAGGTGCTACTGAAGGAATTTTTTTATTTATTTCATTGTAAAGGAAACATCAAAACAATGCAAAATAAAAAGTAATTGATTACTTCTTTTCTATTGACTTCAAAAAAGAAACCTAACGAAAAACCGGGGGGGGGGGGAACCCACATTGAACCCAACTTTCTGTGAAATCTATCAGCCACTCACCAATACAATATTCCTAGTTGTGATGCATTCCAATGCCCTCTAAGCTTGGTGCCCAGTGTGTTGGATCCAGTAATACTAACCTAAATCCACCTCTGAAGTCACACTCCAACAGCAATGGATCTCTTTGAACAGCAAAATCAGAGATACAGCTGAAGTTACTATTATAGAACATTTATAAATCAATCAATCAATCAGTCAATATAAATAAATAAATGTCATTTTAAAAAAGCGGCCCACAATATTGAATGAATATGAGCATCATACAGTATGTTTCTTTGGTTGAGAAAAATAATGGGGAGAAAAGAGAAGATACAAAAAATAATAATACAGCTGGATAGCAGAGTATGGAAAGACTGAAAGGAGGGAGAAAAAAAGTAAGTGATGAATTACCTGAAATAATAGGATAACTCGGTCGGGTAGAGCATGAGACTCTCTCAGGGAGAAATGTAGGGAGCCAATGTAAGAGAAGATAATCCAGTGACTGGGCCTTCTGTCTTGTCAGCAGACAAGGGAACACCTAACTCAACTGTTAGGTCATTAAAGGTAAAGGTAAAGGGACCCCTGACCACTAGGTCCAGTCATGACTGACTCTGGGGTTGCGGCGCTAATCTCGTGTTATTGGACGAGGGAGCTGGCGTACAGCTTCCAGGCCATGTGGCCAGCATGACAAAGCCGCTTCTGGCGAACCAGAGCAGCACACGGAAACGCCGTTTACCTTCCCTCTGTAGTGGTACCTATTTATCTACTTGCACTTTGACGTGCTTTCAAACTGCAATAACAGCAGGCATTCATTCAAATCGTTGCGAGAAGCCAAGTTACAGGGAACCAAGCAGACAGCCTTCTCAGGAGTGGCGCCTGCCCTGTGGAATGCCCTCCCATCAGATGTCAAAGAGATTTTTAGAAGACATCTGAAGGCAGCCCTGTTTAGGGAGGCTTTTAATGTTTAATAGATTATTGTATTTCATTTTTCTGTTGGAAGCCGCCCAGAGTGGCTGGGGAAACCCAGCCAGATGGGCGGGGTATAAATAAATAAATAAACAAACAAACAAATAAATAAAATATTGCCTCCCAAAGAGGGAACACTAGGCAATGGGAAATCCTCCTCAGACGACTGAATGTCGAATATCACCCATGGTGGTGGGGGGGAGCGAACCTGCAAGGAAGCAGAAGCAACAGCATGTGAGGGGCTTTGTCATGAAAAGGGACCCCCCCTTTGCTGCCCACCCTGAGAGTCAGAACTTCCAGGCCCCAGGGGTATAAACTGCAAGCAAGGAAGGCCTGATTGGAAGGCCCGCTGCATCGAAGGATCCAAAGCCCTAGGCCCTAGGCCCTCTGGGCCTAGCCTGGACAGGGATCCTGGACTGCTGAAACTGTGAAAATGAAGGTGCAGGTGCAGCCAAATTCACACTCCCTTCACACATGTTGGAAGGGCCATGAGCCTCAAAAACAGTAGAGGATGAGGAAAGGCCAGGTTGCGGAGTAGGCTGCCTTCCAAAATGCTGAGCCAGGGAATCAAGTTCCCTGAAACGGATGCTGAACGCAGTGCCTATGATGGCTGTGTAATAACCCACTTAATGGGAAGAGTGGGAAGAGCAGGACTTGGGTTCCGTTTAACCGGAATTGCGATCCCAACAGACCAAAGAAAACAGCTAAATTAATCAATTAAATTGCACTGCGCAATTAATAAGGTGCTCCCACCAAAACAAGATGGTGCCCAGCCAATCCAAGATGGTGCCCAGCCAATCTAAGATGGTGCTCCCACCAAAAATTACCAGCTACGTCCCAGAAAGAAGGCAAAATGGCAGGCAGAATGTGCAACTGGGGGAGGGGAGTTCCCAACCCGTCAAATTTCCCCAAAAACCCCAGACAGCAGCTACCAGGAGAGGGTAACTCTCACATAAATAAATAACCCAGCTGCGAGCTAATATTTTTTTAAAGGGGGGGGGACTCTGCAGCCGCAACAAACAGGTATGTGAAAAGCCAACCAGCCAGGAAGCCGGCAGCTGGAAAACGACCCGGTAAGCCACTCCAAGCCCCAACGCTGCAGCCAGAGTGAAAAAGGAGCTCACAGCCAGCCGCTAAAGCGGCAGAAAGCCCAAAGGCTCGCAGGGGCTGAAGGCTAAAGGGGGAAAAAACCCTTAGGAATGGGGTGGGGCGGGGAGGAGGGGAAGGGAAGGAAAGAAAAGAAAAGAAAAGGAGGGGAAATTTAAGGTAACTAAAGAAATAAAGAAATAAAATGGGGAAAGAAGTGAGAAATGAAAACAGATCACCGTATGCTGTAAGTAGATAACTCTCCTTTCCGGATCACTTCTCTCTTTTGGGTGGCAGCGAACACGATGCTGGTGTTCCAATGCATAGGCCCCAAAGAAGCTCAGAGATACGTGCATGGGCTTAAATAGAGGTCCCTCGGTGTACCTTTGCTGGCCTCCCATTGGTCAGATTGCACCCAGCATCGAGGGACCTCCAATAGGGTGTTGTGGCCATCCAAACGTTCCCACCCACAACAACACGTGCCCTCTTATTAGGGAGGACCCGATCTGTGGCTTTCATTGCTTGTATGGTGTTTGGATTTGGATTTGGATTTGATATCCCGCTTTATCACTACCCAAAGGAGTCTCAAAGTGGCTAACAATCTCCTTTCCCTTCCTTCCCCACAACAGACACCCTGTGAGGCAGGTGGGGCTGAGAGAATTCAGAGAAGTGTGACTAGCCCAAGGTCAGGGCCATCTCAAGCAGGTTGGGCGCCCTGGCGCCCTGGCGCGGAGATCGCTCCGGCGCCCCCGCCCTGGTGGGCGGGCGCAGTGTGCAGCGCCCACCTGCCGGCCCGGCGCCCTAGCACCCCGCGCCACCAAGACTACCCCTAGAGCCGGGCCTGCCCAAGGTCACCCAGCAGCTGCATGTGGAGGAGCGGAGACATTAACCTGGTTCCCCAGATTACGAGTCTACCACTCTTAACCACTACACCACACTGGTGTAAGTCTATTAACAGATTAAGTGATTGCTAGTGCTGTTAGTGCATCGTTCCTGTGTTCAGGGAGTCCTAGTCTCATCACCTGTAACTGATTACCACTACTTTAATTTTAGTTATGAGTAGGGAAATCTTTGAATTCTTGGTTCATTTTTATTGATAAATATATAAGACATAAATATCCAAAGTAAATATTAGCCTAAGACAATAAATAGTGCTTAAGCGTATTTTGTTACAAAGTTTAGATCTTATCAGTTCAGTAGGAAAGTATTCATTAGTCCAAAGTTTGATCAGTGACATTTAAGCAAGTATAAGGCAAATTGCTTATGATGGTAGGAAGCTGTTTTGATTAGAACATACTAGGCTTTTATACAGTTTCCTAAGATTATAGCATTGTATCATACTGTTCTTCATGCCTTCCTAAGAAATAAATTTGTACAAGTTACTAAAAGGTAATTATGAGTTTGCTTTGGACCTACGTGTGTGTTTACAACAGGGAGAAGGAACCTATGGTCCTCTAGATGTGGATGGACTCAAACTCCCATCAGCTCCAGAAAGTTTGTCGATCGTCAGAGACTATGGGAAGCGTAGTCTGGAGGGCCACAAATTCGCTCCCCATCCCTAGTCTACAACCACTACATTCCCTTTCATTGCCTTTTCCTTAGTACTTATGATCTGACACAACACATGCAGAGAGGGAAAACATCCTTACGCAAATTCTTTCAGTTCATGTAGAAATTTTGTTGTGGGGTGTTCACTAAATGATATTTCTTCAAAAATGCAGCCATACTGAGTAAGAATTGCTCCAATGGTTAGCTCACCTATCTCATAATATTGATATGGGAGCTGGAAACGATCTACCACAGCACACATATCAGCATGTGGCTCACACTCAGTTTGAGGAACATGCAGTAACAATATGAGAAGAGGCAAAAGAAATACCACAATCATTGTGAGCGACTTCGTTATGCAGAATGCCCGGGTTCAATCTGTTATACACAACAAGCCTTTTCAAAGGCTATAAAATTTTTGATAAAGGAAAACTCACAGACACTTAATATTAGCTTTCAGGCTGCATTAATTATTGTGCTTGAGATTTCACAAAAATCCATGTGGGAATTGGCAAGATGAGTGATGACATTTAGCAATTTGTGATAATGAAAGTGTTCAAAGTTATCTCCCACAGGTATTGCCCGTAGTAAGACATCACTTGTTGGTGGAAAATGGAAGAATTTTGTAAAAAGTCAATTTAAGGGAAATATTGTACTCTGATTTTGGATGGTTTTATGATGTTTTATTATGCTCTGTTATGTTATTGTTATTTATTTTTTGTAAGCAACTTTTGGATTCATTTTGTCTCCTACCTCCCTGCCCTAAAATTTTGTAGTTTCCTGGTGTGATGATTTGTTGTTTGCTTCTAGACCTTGCCAAGGAATCACTGTATTTGGGGCCAGGAAGGAATTTTATCTCCCGACAAATTGGCATGTCTTGTGGTTTTTAACTCCCTCACAGCCTTTATCACAACTTCGATGGTTAGGCATTGGGTAGGATTCATGATATTTAATTGAAAGAATTGTAGGGTTGTGCCTTCCCCTTCCAGGAAATGGGGTATTTCATTAAAAGGGTCAGAGTAACCAATAAAGTTTTTGCCTGTTTTGATTCAATAATGTAGGCCTATGTATTCAGTAAAAACACTGGGAGGCAATGACAATGAGAGGCAGGCTTACTGTATCTGAACATGCAATATAAGCCACAATGCGGGTTCACCATCATGGTGAGCACAATTTGCGGTGGGGGCTTAACAAACCACTCCTGAGTTCCAAAGGTGGGGGCATGAGTGGTCACTGCTGGATAGGTCCCTGGCTGTTGTTGGGCAATTTTGTATGTTGCAAGTTGATGGGTCAGCCCCTTGGGTATAAAAGCCAAAGAGAAAGGTTTCTCTTTGGCTGCATTTTCGGATCCCCACCCTCCCTCCGCTGTTTTTAGGCCTCTGTGTTGACATTGCTGTGCCTCTCATGGGTTGCCTGTATTCAGGGGCCTGGTAGGAATTTTTCCATTTGGCTGATTGGCTGGTGCCATCTGGTTTTTGCCTACTGCATAGCAAATAGTCACAACTTGTAAGGTTGGCGGTTAGGCATTGGTTATTGGTTGTATATGGGGTCTGTTGACTGTGTTGACCCCTTAAGTTAATGCCTGCGTGTTGGGGAAATTCCGGTCAGGAATCCAGGGGCTCTATGCAGTGTCCATAACCCCGGTCGGGGGCCAGGGCTGCGCATTGAGCCCCTTGGAGCCTGAGGGGAGAGGGGAGAGCCTATTGCACCCGACTTCCTGTCTCTCCCTGTAGGATTTCTGTCCTTAGGAGACAGTTGGAGAACCAATGCCTATGCAACCACTCACTTATTTTATATTTGTATTTCAATAAAAGTTGTGGCCAAATTCATGCCAAAACCATTAAACAAAAATTCTGTCTATGGCGTGAGTTATTTGACGGGTGGTTTTGGGGACCTCCACACGCAAAACTCTACATTCAAACATATGGACAAGAGAGAACATGACCCTCAGAGAAAAATGTATACCCCACTCTTCCATTTAAGGGGAGTTGGGAGATTTGGAAAATCAAACTAAATAAGAAAAGAAATGTAGAATATTGAGGGTCACAGGAGCATGTTACTTGAAAAGGCCAAGTTATTTACCATGTTTCCAGGGGTACATTTGAATAATCATTTCAATGGAATAATACATAAAAAGCAAAACAATTTAATTCCTAGGTATTTCTACGTATAAGCTGCTCTCTGCTGTTCAAGTCAGGCCTCAGGATAATTATGTAACATTTTGGGGCAAAGATGCAACCCAGTAACCCAGCACTGGAGGCCAAGATGGAGAAGATCTCCACAGCCACCATGTATTTCCCCTTTGTGCTCAGGTAAGAAGGAACAAAGGACAACCAAACACTGCAAAATACCAGCATGCTGAAAGTGATGAACTTGGCTTCATTGAAGCTATCTGGCAACTTCCTGGCCTGAAAAGCAACTGCGAAGCTAACAATGGCAAGAAATCCCAAGTATCCCAGAACACAAGAAAACATAATGACAGATCCTTCACTGCATTCCACTATGATTTCTTCCATGAGAGAATACATGTCCAAATGTGGGAACGGAGGAGCAGTACATAGCCACACAACACAAATGATGGCTTCAATAATGGAGCAGCTAAATACAACAGAATTGGCCAGACTTTTCCCCACCCATTTCCTCATCCTGGATCCTGGCTTGGTGGCCATGAAAGCCAGGACCACAGTGACAGTTTTTGCCAAAACACACGAAACAGCCACAGAGAAGATAATGCCAAAGGCAGTTTGTCGTAGACAGCAGGTCACTTTCTGAGGGCAGCCAATGAATAGCAAAGAGCAGAGGAAAGAGAGCAAGAGGGAGATGAGTAGAGTGTAGGTGAGATTCCGATTGTTGGCTTTGACAATGGGAGTGTCCTTGTGCTTGATGAAAATTTCTAGCACCAAAGCTGTGGCTACAGTAGAAGACAGAATCAAAAAGGTTAAAAAGATTCCCAAAGGTTCTGTGAAAGACAGGAAGTTTAGGACTTTAGGGAGGCATTGGTCTCTGTTGCTGTTTGGAAACTGGCCTTTGGGGCATTGGCTACAGTAATCCATATCTAAAAAAATGAAACAAATTTTCTGTTAGTTCCTCACTATTGAGTGGAAGACAGCCTTTGTTGTGTTCAATGCAATATGGGGGTGGGTAATTAACTATTATTATTTGAAAGAGCACTTTGTAAAAAAAACTAATTTTTGTAAGCAAATTAATCTGCTGCCAAATATTGGGGAAGTGTGAAAGCTGATGAATAACAGCCCAATGAACAGCCCAATGATGATGAAATATAGCCCAATCTTCGGAGATGTGGACTCCTCCCAAACTCTGTTTTAAAGCAGTCCAAACAAAAGTGGGCCCTTCCGATGGTGTTAAGTTTTGCTTTATTTTAGTCCAAGTTTATTTTTCATTTTTGAAATATCTACTGTCAAATACTACATAAAAGTAAAATACAAGGAAGTGGGGAGCAGAGGGGGTGTAGTTATACAGTATGGCTCAGAGGTCTACGTTTCAGCCATGCAATGACTTTTCCAGGATTCAGAATTTCCTAAACAATACATGTCATAGCATTGCTAAGTGTTCTCTTTTCACAAGAGATAGCAAAGATTACCATAGCTTGTGCTTTATAAAAACAGTTTTATGGAGTTAGGTCCTTCTGGTGTAACATGTATGGAATCTGCTTCATAACTTGATTATCATAATCTGTTTTCTGTTTTGCATAGCTGAAAGTAAATCTATTGAAAGATGCAGTGCATTACGTAATCCATTAGACATTTTGTGCCCTTACCCATTTGGTTTGAAATCTTCCCATATGGGCATGGAGTACAATCATAGCAACAAAATGGCTCCCCTTCCCTCTTTTTTCTGCTGTATCCTGGATAGCAGTAGTCATTACACGCTGCAAGGGGCTGCACCTATTGATAAAAAGAGGAGAAAAACAAATTGCTGTTGTATTCAAGTACTCTGTGGTGGTGTAAATAAATTTGTTTATAATAGAAGTGAGGTTTCTAAGGCTGTCATTCTATATACATTTAATGCTTTTACAGCACTTCACTGTAAGTAAATGGAAAGTTTCTAACCTTGCTAATTATTGGGGGGGGGGGGGAAGAACCCACAAAAAAACTTCAGGTTGCAAAGGAATCTTGTCATAGATAACTTTCATATTTAGTGAGATTTCAAGCATGAACAGATGTCTAGCATGAGAAGAGTTGTTTTAACCCATTAGTTCATATTTCAATAAAATATAGAAAAATATAATTTGAATTTTAGACATAGGAAAGCAGAAAGGTAGGGAACAGCTAGAATCAATGATAGACAGCCTATCAAACCCCTATCCCTGCTGGACTCTTGTCAGCTGGTCAGAAGGTCAGGGGACAGCATTTAATTTTGTTTTTATTTGGTATTCCATAAGCTTTTTCTTGTCTGCTGTTTTGATTTCCCCTCTCATTGATCACCATCATATGGGAAAGTATAAATACAGTGGTACCTCTGGTTAAGAACTTAATTCGTTCCAGAGGTCCGTTCTTAACCTGAAACTGTTCTTAACCTGAGGTACCACTTCAGCTAATGGGGCCTCCCGCTGTTGCCGCACCGCCGCCACATGATTTCTGTTCTCATCCTGAGGTAAAGTTCTTAACCCGAGGTACTATTTCTTGGTTAGCGGAGTCTGTAACCTGAAGTGTTTGTAACCCGAAGTGTTTGTAACCCGAGGTACCACTGTATTGAACTCTTTCCCTGTTAACTTTTTGTAATGGTGCTGGGGCTTCCTCACGAGTAATCTGCTCCAAACTCTGTAGCTGGTTTTTACAGAGTTTTATTTATATACAGTGGTACCTCTACTTACGAATTTAATGCGTTCCGAATGCACATTCGTAAGACGAAAAAAATTGTAAGTCGAATCCCATAGGAATGCATTGGGAGAAAAAAAGTTCGTAAGTAGAAGCAACCCTATCTAAAAATTCGTAAGTAGAAAAAAATCCTATCTAAACCGCATTCAAGATGGTGGATGGAGCTCCATTCGTAAGTAGAAACATTCGTGAGTTATTTGTAAGTAGAGGTACCACTGTACATATATACAAGACAGAGCAACAAAAAGCATGACTGTACTATCCCGAATCAGAATCCGGAAGCACCGCCCTTCGTGACTTCCACCAACAGAACACACTGGGCGTTCGAAATTTCCTCCTCTCTGCACGCCTTTTTTCACTCCTCTGTTGTTGGGGTGATGGGGCTGCTGGAGAACCTTCCCCACTGGAACTGCCTAGCTAAGGGGCTGGTGCTGACTCCTCTGGCACCTCCCCTTCCTGAGCTCTCTGGTCTGACCTTCCAACACATCCCTCTGAGGACCTTCCCTCCTCAGCATCCTCAAGGCTCTGCACCGCTTCCTGAGGGTCAGCACCATCTCCTGCGGACAGCTCCGCATCACTGCTATCCAGGGCTCTTACTGCATCGGAGAGCACTTGTCCCCACTTCCTGGACTCTCCGCTGACCCTTGGTGGTCCCCTGACACATTTTCTGCAATAACTATGTTTGAATCCCACCTGATTAAATGTGTTGTGCCATTTGATAACCTTATCATTGATTGTGAAGTCTTGATCTGTTACAGCCTCTGGATCCATCATCCCTACTTTCACACTTGCAAACGATTGGTTTGGGAAAGCTACCCAGTTTATTATGTCAAATCCAGCTGCTAATTCACCCTTCTCATTCAAAGACACTATATCACCAGCGCTATTGTTAAATATGATGCTTCTCAGGAAAGGATGAATCTCGAATGAAAACAATCAAAGGCAGATTTTACAAAATAATCAAAAAGGAACAGGATCATTCTAATATATCATTCTAATTTTAATAAGCTCCAGTCCCTGACTATACAGGCAGAGACCAGTTTAGGCATGTCTGAGATGTGCATGACCACACATGTGTGCATCGGACCAATCCCAGAAATCACCTGAAAATGTCATGAAAATGTCACAAAAAGGGGCAGAATGGAGTGGAATAGGGTGTCCTTATGTTCGCTGTCTGTAAATATGGTCATTCCTGAAATAATTAGGTGTCAATGACAATAACAATAACAGAGTATTATATTTGACCATAATAATTCACAGAGTAAAATCTATGAGCAATGGAGTAAGGCCTTTTGTAGGGTAGATCAGCATTACAGAAACCAAGGTAGATGTGAAAAAGAGGAAGAATGATTCTATGAGATCATTGCTGAATGGATGCAGAATCTGTGACCCTTCTGATTTTTTTTTTGATTTTTTTGATTTGGAACTATGACTCTCATCATTTGTGACCATTGATCTTGCTTTTTTGGGCTGAGGAGAGTTAGAGTCAGGTAACCTCTGGATGGCTCTAAATCACCCATTGTTAACTGTGAACCCGTGTTCAAGAAAAAGAAACATTTTCTTAGGTGTGCTCTAAATTGTGTGCCATCATACACTAAACTGGCTATTAGAAGAGTACTCCTGATTTGAAACATTACCTGCCAAGGTTGTAGATTTGAAACATCCAATCTAGCTCTGTCCTGCATTGCTCTGTGTTTTGACCTGGATGAGTACATCTTATGTAAACTATGTCCTATGGCATGGACTGCATTGTAGATGCTGTAACTTTGGCCAGTCATACTCATCTCAAAGAGTGTCCCAGGGAGGTTGTCCAGCTTTTCTTCACCAGTGCAACTATCAGACATTTCCTTGACCTCCTTAGAACCAGAAAATGAGCAACTGAAAGCCTGTTCCCAGAAAATCCTAATAAAATCATCTCCTTTTTCTGAGTTCGGTTGTAGGCGATGAAGGAATTTTCTGAACCCTGGCACTGCATTTGAATGTATTGCAAAGCTCAAGGTACCGTCAAAAACTTGTATATCAATAGCCCTGAGCATTGTATCCAATGAGAAATCCCATTGAGCTGTAATAACCCATATTTTGCCTACTGATGTCTCTGCAATGCTTTTCAATGTAACATATAAATATATTGTCCATGTCAAACATGTTATGGTGGGATTTTCTGCATTTACGATCAGCACTTTGATCTTGGAGTTGGATAGATAGCAAGCCCTCTTCAGAATGGAATCAAATGAAAGCTTCTCTATAGCCTGAGATACAGATGGAGTTTTTTCATTGAGGGCTATACAGATTCCATGCTGCAAAAGCATTGGCATCAATTTCTGTACAAACTGTTCTCCATTATCATCATCCATTGTAAGGATCCCAACCCATGTCCATTGGAAATGCAGAAGAAGCTGGACAATCCCTGTATACTGATATTCTTCACTCGGCACCATTCGATAGAATGAAGGCAGCTGGTTTTTAACATCCATCACTGGAGCAATTATACAATAGGCAAGCTAAGCAAAAGGAGGAAAGTCTTTAAAAATCAACACAATAGTAAAATTACACAAATAATGTCATGTGAAATGGCATCCCAGCATAAAACACTAGGTTAAAGTCTTGATTTCCCTCTGCCAGCAGCTGGAACATCTTAATGGGGCTTGGATCTACTGCAACCTTACACCCACTTAGTCTACACTGGCATCCTTTAAACCAGCTTTTTTGTAATGTATAATATGGTTCTGTGGTGTTCTTGACTGCTGTAGAAAGTACTTCATATATCTTTAACATTGTGTCTCAGTTCCCACACTACTGAATGGAATAGGTATTAATCATTCCACTTACAGAAATATTTTAAACTAAGAAAATATCCAGGTCTTCAAGTCTCTAAATGACTCCATTATTTTTGGATAAAGATATCACATTTCCCTGTTAAGAAAGTATTATAAACATAGAGAACCTGTAGCCTTCAAGGTGTTGTAGGATTCTAGCCCTAGACACCTAAGGCAAGTCTTGGGACTTCATTTCTCACCCCTTATCTGTTTTTCTGATTGTAATCTGACTTGATGAATTCCACACCTGCCCACCCAAATCTGACCATTTTATTTGGCAGGTGATTTCAAAATATCTATCTCCATCTAAATGTTCAATAGATTAAAACACACAATTATCTATTTCTCTCACGGGCTTATAGTTGCTTGCAAAAGAGAAAATAAATGGAGACAATAGACATTGAGTTTTAGGCTAAATAGTAAAAGAATAAATATTATATCACACTAGGTTAAGATGTATGACCCATGCATGTTACCTGTGGAATCTTGTAGATGCCTAACAGAGTAGCCATGTAAAGGGATATTTCAGAGTCAAGTCCTCCAATGACCGCTATCAGATTCTTTTGCTTATCACATTTGAAGTTCGGAATAATCTTTTCCTGGCTGGAAAGAAGTTTCAGGGTGTTCTGATGAGTCATCCTTGCATTGATATAACTGTCGTAAATGTGGAAGCCAAAGGTTGCATTCGGTAAAATTTGGGAGTTTTCATTGATCTCCTTGATGGCGAATACTGAGGACAGAACATGCTGGTAATACTTAGGCCTTGCTCTAAAGGAAGAGTTTTGTTATGTTTAAGACATATATTGAGCCATCAACTATCAGTTCATTTCAGTATATTCAACGATATACGAAATGAATACTATATAACATCTTACTCTTTTGATTTCAGAGGGAACATAAAGGGCATGACACATATTTCTGCATTAAATTAATCATTCCAAGAAGCCTTTAAATTTGGTTGGTTTCATTCATCTTGATTTATAACTGCTTGCACAAAAATCCAGGTGACCCGTCAAATCAGGTAGTAAACCCATATATGAAGCCTTTCTGATTAAAATAACATGGAAGATTATAAAGACTGCTAAAATACAATGCAAATTAACAAAACACAGCATAATCCAGCAGCATGACAAAAATAGAGCGTGGATTAATTTTAGGAGTGTGCAGCCACACAAATATAGGGTGGCTGTTTCCCTACACAGTTTGAGCTGCAATGCCAACAAAGTAACCCAAGCTGGATAAGGGCCATCACAATGCTTTGTACTGCTGTGTCACTGTGTTTTTCTGTGCATTATATGCACAGTATGTCTGTGTTCCTTTACTCTATGTCCTTGGACCTTCCTATTATTTTAAAAATAAGAGGGGGGGTCAGCAGAGGTTTTCTTTTTTTCTTTGTAAAAGGTAAAATGACTTTGCAGGCAGCATTAAGTCGAGCATCACTTAGAAATGCCTAATGAAGGATCTTTCCTCCCCAAATAAGCAAGTGATTCGGACACTAAGCTGGCTAATATTTCTTCTACTACTTCCATCGCTACTTCTTAATGTATAAACAAAAATACACACCACTCAGAGTGAGGTGGAGGGGGGAGTATATTGAAGAAATGCTAAGCAAATAATGTAGAAGAGAGTATGCTGGGTTGCAAGAAAACTGTTAGTTATATCTTTAAAGAAATCATCCCCACATAGCTCTCTGATCATGACAGTGGCTATATGTATAATCAGTGCTTTTTTTTCCCCTAGAAAAAATAGGTGCTGGTACCTACCATGAAGTTGTTACAGTAGTGTCACACTTTTTAACAACAACAAAAGGTGTGCTGGTACTGCGTACCCTTGAGTACCCCCCCTAGGGGAAAAGCGCTGCATATAATCCACATGCTGCTGTTCTAGTCTGTTCTAACACATGTAGAGGGAAAGAAAATTCCCTTACATAAGTCGATCAATATCCTTTATTGTGGGGATTTTGTTGAAAGCTATTTCTTCAAATATGAAGGCATACTGAGTTGCAATTGTTCCAATGGTAAAGTCACCAGTCTGATAATATTGATGTGAGAGCTGGAAGGGTTCGCTCAAGCTACACATAGCAGTGTATGCCTTGCACACCTTTTGAGGGAGCCACAAACTGAGCCCTAGCAAAAGAAATGTCCTAGTCATCTTTGACCACTTCTTGGCGAGGAATATCCAGCTTTTATCAATAATCCAGAAGCAGCTTGGTACAAACACCTTTTGTCAATAGTACTAAATACTTATAATACATGGAATTTCCCTGCAGCCATTCATATTTTCTGGGATATTTTACAACAGCCTTCAGTCTGTGCTGTTAATTCGCAAGGGGTTTGGCGAAATGGATGATACCAAGTAAATAGTTATAATTAAAGGGTCTGTCTCCCAAGAGAATTGCATTGTTCAAGATACCTTTTGCAGCAAAAGAACCAAAGAAAACATGTTTATTTAATTTCAGCATAGTTTACAGACAATCTTATATTGCAATTATGCCAACCGAGTTTTAATTCAAGCCGGGATTTTGCATTATGTGCCAATGTATTTCCAGTAATATCTTAAACTAATGTTGTGATGTTATAATTCAACTAGAGAACTCAAGAAGGGGAAGGGGGAAATGTGGATAACCGAAAGGCAATGTTGTGGGATAATTATCTTAAGGA
Source organism: Zootoca vivipara (assembly GCF_963506605.1). Lineage (NCBI taxonomy): Eukaryota > Metazoa > Chordata > Lepidosauria > Squamata > Lacertidae > Zootoca > Zootoca vivipara. Next base: position 32,150,913 of record NC_083288.1, on the reverse strand, counting down.
CAGAGACGAATCTGTGTAAAGCCCTGTTCATACATTCTGAAAAAATTACATTTACAATGTTACACATTGTAATAAAACAAAACCAAGAGTTACTGAGAAAAGATATTATTGTTTTATATAAATTTGGATGGATGGCAGACACATTTTCATTGACATGACAAAAGCATCTATGTCCATGCCACTTCCATGTACCATAATAAAAGGTTCCTCACAAGTTTCCCAGCACTTCCCTATTGGTGAGGACCAGCTCCAAGATAAATGATTGCCTTGTTGCTGCTTCTACCATTTGGGAAATGAAATTGTCAGTTAGCCAATGGAGGAATTGGTTAGACCTCATCTTCTTGGCAGAGTTTGAGTTCCAACAGAAATCAGGGTAGTTAACATTTTCTGTGACTTTTCAAATGTTTCATAATCTGCTCTAAGAAGACATCATCCAAGTCTTCAGTCTGGCTTGGCACTCTATAACAGACACCCACAGTAAGGTCACTGTTGTTTCTTTCTCCTACAATTTTTACCCATATACTCTCAATCTGCCTTCCATGATCCAGGTCATGGATCTCTTCATAATTGTACATATCATTTGCATATAATGCTACTCTTCCTTCATTGCTTCCTGTTTGGTCTGTTCCTTTTGAAGAGGTTATGCCCCTCAGTTTCAACATCCCAGTCATCAATACCATCCCACCAGGCTTCAGTAATGTCTACCAGGTCATACTTGGGATATTTGTTTATTTCCCATACTCTGTGCAAGAAGACAACAGAAACCATGAGTCATCCCCTCCAGCTGCTTCTTTCTTATAGTTTCTTGCTCTTTAGCAGGTTTCTGGAGCACCACCTCAGTTTCCTGTGCATCAATGAAGCTATCACCCCCAGTACCAGGTGTTCTTCTGTTGTCTGTAATATTATCTCCTTCCCTCCTCCTTTTAGTTTAAAACTCTCCCAAACAGGTTTGTGAAACTCTTAGCAAACACATTGCTGCCGATTGCTGTGAGGTGCAGGCCATCTCTTGCCAACAGCCCTTTCTCAAGGAAGCTGAGACCATGGTCCAAGAAGCCAAACCCTTCCTGATGACAGAATCTGTGCAGCCAGTGGGTTACTTCCAGTGTTTTTGACTCTCTTCCCATACAAACCACCTTCTTAGTGTCTCAATAAATGAAACTGATTTGCAAAAATGATACATGTTAAAAATATGAGAGGCACTGAACACTCCTTTGTAATTCAAGAAACCTTTAATAAAAATAAAAATAAAAACAACAACAACACACCACCTGTACCCTAAGTCCCTTCAGATTCCAGCCCATATGTGTTAAATGTTGATGGCCTTGTTTGGAAGTATCATTTGTAGAGTCAACATTGTAAACTGTGATCATACCTGTTTTGGGATAGAGGTTTGGGATAGAGGCCAATCACACGAGATGAGCGCTGCAACCCCAGAGTCGGTCATGACTGGACCTAATGGTCAGGATCCCTTTACCGCCTTCTGGCGGTTCCCTCACTACGAGAAGCCAAGTTACAGGGAACCAGGCAGAGGGCCTTCTCGGTAGTGTCACCCACCCTGTGGAATGCCCTCCCACTAGAGGTCAAAGAGAACAACAATTACCAGACCTTTAGAAGGCATCTCAAGGCAGCCCTGTTTAGGGAAGCTTTTAATGTTTGATGGATTTCTGTATTTTAATGTTTGATGGATTTCTGTATTTTAGAATTTCTGTTTTGTTGGAAGCCGCCCAGAGTGGCTGGGGGAACCCGGCCAGATGGGCGGGGTATAAATAATAAATTATTATTATTATTATCTGACTAAGAATTCCACCCAATGCCTTATCCACCACTCAAGGCAGCTCCTTTGCTATATCACCGCCAAAGCAGCCTACAGCTGCAACCAATTTTGATGCCCCTACATAGATCATTCAGCCAACACTCATTTTCTGCAAGAGAAAAGATTGACTGATTTTCAGACCAATGGGTTGCAGGATATCCCAGACACCTCTGCAACTGGTTGGGGAATTCCCCCGGTGTCTGACCTCATGATAGGGAGGCCTTTGTACTGTGAGGCTGGAGGTCTGATGTCATGAGCCACAACTAGTGCCCACCGGGATGATGGGTAAGCAGCCAATATGAGAGAGTCAGAAGCAGATTATAGGTCAGGAAAATAAATCTAAAATGAGGAAAATGCAACCAATACACAATGATATGTATTCAGTATGTAATTCTAATCAGTCTAAATGCAATTTTTTAAAAAAGTCAGTTTTTGGAACAAAATGTCTCCTTACATAAGTTCAGCTGCAAACTTTCTTCCGGGATGTGCATGGAAAGGTATTTCATCAAATACACAGCCAAACTGTGAAGCAATCACTCCAATAAAGAAGTCCCCTGTTTGATAATAGCTGTGTGGGATATGGAGCAAATCAGTCATGGTACACATAACAGAATGTACAGTATACACAGCCTGAGACAACTTTAGACACAGTGAAAGCAGCAGCAGCAACAGAAATATCCATGCCATCTTGGGGTGATGTTTGTCACATAAGCTCAAGTTTCTACCTGAAATTCACAATCAGCCAGGTTAAAAGGCCCTCCAATTCAATAGCTCTGGGTTTTGCTTTTGTTTTGGTAAAGGGATCCTGCTGAAATTCAAATCGGGGCAGCCCTGCCTGTTCGGAGCTTCTCACCCCCTTCTGAATAGCACAGAGATACCTTATGTAAGTTTTCTCACTGCACTATTGATATCTGTTGCCTCAGATAATCCACATAGGATTTGAAAAGAGGGGGAAATGAATCCTAGCAATCTGAGATGATTACAGGGTTCAAAATCTTACCCTTGGGCATTGTTATGTGCAAAATAACAGAGCAAAATGATAATATGTGCTTGTCAAATTTCACTGGTACTGAGTGGTCTGTGTTTGTTGTGTAGAGATTTTTCAGACCGATAGTAAAAATGGTAGACAAATATTAAAGCTTTCGGTTGGATGCCCAGATGTCATTGGGTTCAACTTTTACTTTAATATAATTGCGCAAATGAAAGTTAGTTACATTGATGTCTTATATTGTGCCTTTTTGTTTGCAATTTTAACCAGGTCTGTGAATGAATTTCAGTAATGCTGTATATTCATATTCAGTTGGATCTCATACATTCAACAGCTTTAGTTGTTCTGTTAATATTTATTACTTCATTCCCATTATCAGGCAACAATCCACTTCTTTCAATACACTTATTTCTTGATAGAAGTAGGAACATATCAATATCTCTTACCTCCATATTTATCCAGGAAACAGCAGGAACATTGGGTTGAAACACTATTGTTGTTGGGGTTTTTTTTTAAAAAAAAGATATATAGAGAGAGTATTTCAAGCCAAATCTTCCTCCAGTAGTCAAAAGATATTTGTGCTCATGTTATCTGTTTTGCATCGAGCTTATGGCAGTTCCACTGATGGCAGGACCTTACTCCCCTCTCCTACATATGTTTTATAAGACTGACATAGGTGCTGTAGACGTTGAATGGAATCCAGATTTTTTAATAAAAATTGTTGATGTGGTATAGAGCTTAAGTAATTTTGGAAAGCCACTCAATATCACTTGTGCGGAAGTCCTATTAACATATGCATATTTTTGTTATCTTTTTTAAAAAACAAAACAAAAACGAAGTCAATCATAAGGATCTCAATTATTAGTAAATGTATTCTAATTTCTCTTAATTAGATTATGTTTGCTGTTCAGATCAGACCTCAGGATATTTATGTAGCATTTAGGGGTAAAGATGCAACCCAGTAACCCAGAACTGTAGGCCAAGATAGAGAAGATCTCTACAGCCACCATGTGCTTCTATTTGATGCTTGTGCCTATATAATGAAGGCACCAGGAGAGCCCCCCTGGGGAGAGCATTCCACAAACATAGAGCCACCACATCTTCCTCCAGCTCATGACTTGCTAATCATGTTGCATAACTCCAAATTACCATTCTAAATGTTCCCTACCCTAAAACACGGATATTGTCTTTTAAACTATAATCCCAGCTAGGGAGGGAGGAAACCCATGTACAGGTATGATTCTATAATTTGCAAATGAGATTTGCTATTTTTCAAAAGACTGAAGTATATTATTCCACAAGACAAAATTAATTAGAAAGAGATGTAATATCAAAAGTTCATTGAACAGGAAAAAGAAGTGCTTATTTATATATTTCTTCCAGGAAGCATCACAATTTAGATTCATAAAAATTATGCAATAAAAATTAATTGGGGGGGATCTGAAATTAGTAGATCATTACCAATTCCTCCTAAATAAGTGGTCTTTTCTGTTCAAGTTAGGTTTCAGTATAATTATGTAGCATTTAGGGGCAAAGATGCATCCCAATAACCCAGCACTGGAGGCTAAGATGGAGAAGATCTCTACAGCCACCATGTGCTTCCCTTTGGTGCTCAAGTATGAGGGCACAAAGGACAACCAAACACTGCAAAACACCAACATGCTGAAAGTGATGAACTTGGCTTCATTGAAACTGTCAGGCAACTTCCTGGCATGGAAAGCCACGGTGAAGCTCACAAAGGCCAGGAGACCCAGGTAACCAAGGACACAATAAAACATTGTGGCAGACCCTTCATTGCATTCAACGACAATTTCTTCAGCCAGAGAGTGAAAGTCAAAATCTGGGAATGGTGGAGCTGTGCATATCCATACAGAACAAATACTCATTTGAATAAAGGAGGAACCAAGAAGAATGAAATATGTAAATCTTTTCCCCACCCATCTTCTCATTGTGGAACCTGGCTTGGTGGCCACGAAAGCCAGAACCACAGTGATTGTTTTGGCCAATATGCATGAAACAGCCACTGAAAATATGATACCAAAAGCAGCTTGTCGTAAGTAGCATGTCACTGTGTGAGGCCACCCAATGAATAGGAAGGAGCAGAGGAAGGAGAGCAATAAGGAAATGAGGAGAGAGTAGGTGAGTTCCCGATTGTTTGCTTTGACGATGGGAGTTTCTTGATGCTTAGTAAAGATTCCAAGTATGAAAGCTGTGATCAGAGAAAATGACAGAGCCAAGAAAGCTAAAGTGAGCCCTAAAGGTTCTGAGAAAGAAAGGAAATTGAAGGCCTTTTGAATGCATTGATCTTGGTCTTTGTTTGGAAATTGATTTTCTGGGCATTTGAAACAATTGTCCATATCTGAAAAAATGAAATAAAAGAGGCATTAATAGTCACAAGCACTTGTCATTTCTTCTTCTTCTTTTATAACAATAACAGTAACAACAGCAACAATAATTTATTATTTGTACCATGCCCATCTGTCACGGTCACTCTGACTTGCACATCACCCCCGGACGTTTCACGGTCTATTGATGATGTGCCAACGACAAAGTAAATACCTTCAGACACTCACACACCTCAGACCAGGATAAGGTAAAATAAAACAAGATGATTTATTGTGTTCATAAGCTTAATGGTTGCAGTACAAATCTTAGATGTTCCAAATTACAGGTGGTTCCTATACCGGCCTATTACCTCTAAATATAAATTACCGGCCTATTACCGCTAAGTCAACTAAATAAATATTTGTAAATAATCACACAGCTCTGTATCCTGTCTGCCTATAATCACTATCTAATGTCCACCTCAATATTAAACCAGCTCTCTCTGCGAATAACCAACCAACTCCTAACTCCACACCAACTCAACAACCGACTGACTAACTGACTCCAGGGGTGGGGTTTTTTATACTCTCACAGAGCCCTCCCCCCTGGGTTCTCAGAGTTCTACTAAGATTAACCCTCTACAACCTGGCTAACTTTTAAGCTGATCGCTACACCATCCGGCTGGGTTTCCCCAGCCACTCTGGGCGGCTTCCAACAAAGAATAAAATACATTAAAATGTCACAAATTAAAAACTTCCCTAAACAGGGCTGCCTTCAGATGTTTTCATGAGCTTGTTGGGAGGTTCTAGCAGGGGAGCGCAGCTATCATATATCCTTGACTGAAGAACGGTACACTCCTTCTATCTGGGATGGCCGTCCTCTTCCACCGAGCGCACAGCTTTGGGAGGGACACACATGGAGCGGTGAGGGAGGGAGGGGACACCCGCCTAGTCAGCCAGATCAGCCGAATCAACCTTGGCAATCAATGGGGTGACAGATGTTGCAGCCAGATCGCCCTCACATCCACCTTCAGATGTTTTCTAAATGTCAGGTAGTTGTTTATCTCTTTGACCTCTGATGGGAGGGCATTCCACAGGGTGGGCACTACTACCGAGAAGGCCCTCTGCCTGGTTCCCTGTAGCTTTGCTTCTTGCAGTGAGGGAACCGCCAGAAGGCCCTCAGTGCTGGACCTCAGTGTCTGGGCAGAACAATGGGGGTGGAGACGCTCCTTCAGGTATACTGGGCCGAGGCCATTCTTTTGACCTTTATTGCCCAGTGCAAAATGAAGTGAATGCATCCATTTCCAATTTCTGCTCTGCTGTTCAGATCTGTGTTTATTTGTTTGTTTTAGTTAGTCAAGACACATATATGAACTATAGGAGAGCAGAAAATATATATATTAAGTAAGTGAAAATCAGTTAAATACCGTAGACATTTTATAAAATAAACTAAAAAAAGGTAGTGGGCATCTGTAATGTAGAATGCAATTTTGAGAGAAAGACCAAGGACACAACCCTATACCCACTTACTTTGGAGGAGGTTCCTCTGAGTAAACATGTCTAGGATTACATCCCCAAAAACTTGAGATTGGAGTTTGGGCTTTGTAAGCTAACACCACTTTGAGTTACTGACTGCTATTTTCTGCAGATCTGCTATGGGGCAATTAATATCACTTGTGCATAAATTGCTTTCACTAATGCACAACTTATATATTTGCTATGTTCTACAATAGCAACACTAAGACTAAGTGGACATGGACAACCAGTGCTACCACCCCCTGTACTAGAGGTTAGTTAGAAGGCAGGCAGGTGGGGGCTGACTAAGCGCAAACTAAGGTTGGTAGGGCAGTACCCTACTAATTGTAATTTACCAGCCTCCACTGTTTTCAAAGTTGAAAAGAGGTGTTTGAAAGTGGCTGCAGAGTGCGGAACAAATGTTCAGTAAAAATAAAACACATCCATTATCCAAACCTGGCTCACAGTGAAAAAGTAAGTTCAATACTGGACTCACCAACATTCTGAATAAAAGTCAAGAAAAATGGAAAGTACTATGAAAATGTGAAAGAAAAACTTGAACCTATTTTACATGAGAATCTATCTATCTATCTATCTAATCTATGTAAAAGGACGCCGTTCGTACGTGTAAGAGAGAGGGCTTGCAGAGAGCAGCCCACTCTGCTTACTTAAACCAGCTGGGAGAGCAGCAGCGAGAGCAGCAAGTCTGGGAGGGAAAACCAGGAACAGGAAGTGGTAAAGATGGGTCCAGGGCTCTGCAGAGTCCTGGAGGGTCAGCTCCAGGTTGGTAGCAGGGAAGCAGGGGAGGAGCTAGCTTCAGCAGGGGCTGGAAAGGAGGGAGGAGGTAGAACGGCACCTCAGGAGCCTGGTTTGGGACCACGGAGGACCCGTAGAGCAAGGAGGAGGGGCGTTTGGATGCCCAGTCTTAAAAGGGGGGTCAGAGCCCACGAGACGCCATTGTGGGCTTCTGCCCCATGCAGAGCATACATGATTTGAGACATCTCACCACTGTATATAACATGCACAATAAAACTCTGAAAAATCTAGAGGATGTGTGGAGTGCTTACTCGGGAGTAGCCAACACCCATCTGTGACAGTACGCATCCAACTACCTCAGAAACCGCTTGACCGACTGCATTGAAATTTTGACACAACGTTCCATGCGAATATGGGAGTGTTTGCATATACTTAGATTATACAGATGTCACACCTGTCACAGGTAAAAACATCCTTTTTTTTGAAAAACAAGGAAAAAAAGCGACGATTCCACTGGTACTGCAGCTACCAAAGCTTCCCTCTCCAAAGCAGCTCAGCTGAGGGGGCTCGCCTGGGTGGGGTGTGTGGGGAGGACAGGGTTGGGACGGGTCACGGGTCACGGGTCAGGACGGGTGGGGTGAGTTGTAGGGATTAGCCACAGCAATGCATGTCTGGGTACACCTAGTGAAATATAAGATGGAGTATCTTATACCACTACACATGATGTCTCCTACCCTTTTGGTTTGAAATCATCCCATCTGGACATGGAGCACAGTCATAGCAACAAAATGGCTTCCCTTCCTTCTTTTCTCTCACATAGCCCAGGTGGCAGTGGTTATTACACAGAGCAAAGGGCGGTACCTATTCATAAGAAGATAATAATGTGTGTTTTTAGCTTTTAAACAAAGCAGTCAATAACATCCTTTCTGGTCTTGAGAAATGGTATTGGGACTGATGGAAAGAAATCATGAATTAGACAGTAGGCAGATGGGCAGAATCTTGGAAAATTATTGATTGGGCAAGTAATTAATATTAAAAATGGTGGTGTCATTTCGGGTGAAAGTGTGTTGAATTCCCCCCCCCCCCAGATTCCACAGAAAAGGGAGGCAGAGGACTTGCAAGTGTTCAAGTTTCCTTTAGGCTACATATTTACATTGTTTACAACAAGACCAAAATTATAAATATTTCATGGTATTCATAATATAAATGGAAACTGGTGTTCCAATTATCGTAACATTTGTTAAGATCTAACCAAGTGATAGCAAAGAGTCCTGATTAGGGATGATGAATAAATTTAATTTGCATTGAAAAGTAAATTCACTTCTCACACAGATATTTGCACTTCTCTGAATTTTGCAATGCAGTTTCACAGGCCATGATTTATGTACGAAAAGACATACCAATGTAAATTCTGCATAAAAATCCTATATTAGTGAAAATAATGTTAAAGTGCATGGCATTGGGGAAATTTGTTTTCAAAATATTTATATTGGCAAGAATGCACATATGCACATTAATACAAATTTGCTTATAAACTCTTTTCCTGAGATTTTTTTTAAAGCAAACTGAAAATGAGGAGAATTGTACTCAAGATTGGAGATACGAGATACTGAGAAAAAACAAAATTGCCATATTTGTTAATTCCTATCCTTATTCAGTATGTATTCCAAAGGTGTGATGCGGAGCACCTAAATCCAAGATGCAGAAACAGGAATATTCTATCCCCACTGAGATGGCTCTCAGGCAGAAAAAGCTGGGTAAGATATACTAGTATTCCTCTGACCTTCAAAGGCTACTTCCAGTTAAACCAGATAGCCTGACTCAATATTCAACAGAGTTGTGTTACTATGTAGCAATAGTAACTATTCTGGATGAAATTGGCACTCTATTGCACCACTCCTACAGTTTGTATTGTGTAAAAAATTAGAGGGCCAAGGATGTGTATAACCTTTGAAACTTTAAATATATTTATAATTTTAAAAGAATAAAAGGCTTTTACATTTTTTTGAAACATAGAGATATAGTCACCAGAAGGCCAAGACGGCGGCTGTGAGGTTGATTAGCTAGTTAGAGTAATTTACAATCCTGGCCTCATAATATTTTACAATGTTGCTTGCTAGGGGTTGTTGTTGTTGTTGTTTAGTCGTTTAGTCGTGTCCAACTCTTCGTGACCCCATGGACCATAGCACGCCAGGCACTCCTGTCTTGCACTGCCTCCCGCAGTTTGGTCAAACTCATGTTCGTAGCTTCGAGAACACTGTCCAACCATCTTGTCCTCTGTCGTCCCCTTCTCCTAGTGCCCTCCATCTTTCCCAACATCAGGGTCTTTTCCAAGGATTCTTCTCTTCTCATGAGGTGGCCAAAGTATTGGAGCCTCAGCTTCACGATCTGTCCTTCCAGGGAGCACTCAGGGCTGATTTCCTTAAGAATGGATAGGTTTGATCTTCTAGCAGTCCATGGGACTCTCAAGAGTCTCCTCCAGCACCATAATTCAAAAGCATCAATTCTTCGGCGATCAGCCTTCTTTATGGTCCAGCTCTCACTTCCATACATCACTACTGGGGAAACCATAGCTTTAACTATACGGACCTTTGTCGGCAAGGTGATGTCTCTGCTTTTTAAGATGCTGTCTAGGTTTGTCATTGCTTTTCTCCCAAGAAGCAGGCGTCTTTTAATTTCGTGACTGCTGTCACCATTTGCAGTGATCAAGGAGCCCAAGAAAGTAAAATCTCTCACTGCCTCCATTTCTTCCCCTTCTATTTGCCAGGAGGTGATGGGACCAGTGGCCATGATCTTGGTTTTTTTGATGTTGAGCTTCAGACCATATTTTGCGCTCTCCTCTTTCACCCTCATTAAAAGGTTCTTTAATTCCTCCTCGCTTTCTGCCATCAAGGTTGTGTCATCTGCATATCTGAGGTTGTTGATATTTCTTCCGGCAATCTTAATTCCGGCTTGGGATTCATCTAGTCCAGCCTTTCGCATGATGAATTCTGCATATAAGTTAAATAAGCAGGGAGACAATATACAACCTTGTCGTACTCCTTTCCCAATTTTGAACCAATCAGTTGTTCCATATCCAGTTCTAACTGTAGCTTCTTGTCCCACATAGAGATTTCTCAGGAGACAGATGAGGTGATCAGGCACTCCCATTTCTTTAAGAACTTGCCATAGTTTGCTGTGGTCGACACAGTCAAAGGCTTTTGCATAGTCAATGAAGCAGAAGTAGACGTTTTTCTGGAACTCTCTAGCTTTCTCCATAATCCAGCGCATGTTTGCTATTTGGTCTCTGGTTCCTCTGCCCTTTCGAAATCCAGCTTGCACTTCTGGGAGTTCTCGATCCACATACTGCCTAAGCCTGCCTTGTAGAATTTTAAGCATAACCTTGCTAGCGTGTGAAATGAGCGCAATTGTGCGGTAGTTGGAGCATTCTTTGGCACTGCCCTTCTTTGGAATTGGGATGTAGACTGATCTTCTCCAATCCTCTGGCCATTGCTGAGTTTTCCAAACTTGCTGGCATATTGGGTGTAGCACCTTAACAGCATCATCTTTTAAAATTTTAAATAGTTCAGCTGGAATATCATCACTTCCACTGGCCTTGTTATTAGCAGTGCTTTCTAAGGCCCATTTGACTTCACTCTCCAAGATGTCTGGCTCAAGGTCAGCAACCACACTACCTGGGGTGTACGAGACCTCCATATCTTTCTGGTATAATTCCTCTGTGTATTCTTGCCACCTCTTCTTGATGTCTTCTGCTTCTGTTAGGTCCTTACCACTTTTGTCCTTTATTATGGTAATCTTTGTACGAAATGTTCCTTTCATATCTCCAATTTTCTTGAACAGATCTCTGGTTTTCCCCATTCTATTGTTTTCCTCTATTTCTTTGCATTGCTCATTTAAGAAGACCCTCTTGTTTCTCCTTGCTGTTTTTTGGAAATCTGCATTCAGTTTCCTGTATCTTTCCCTATCTCCCTTGCATTTTGCTTGCCTCCTCTCCTCCGCTATTTGTAAGGCCTCATTGGATAGCCATTTTGCTTTCTTGCATTTCCTTTTCCTTGGGATGGTTTTCGTTGCTGCCTCCTGTATAATGTTACGAGCCTCCATCCATAGTTCTTCAGGCACTCTGTCCACCAAATCTAAATCCTTAAACCTGTTCCTCACTTCCACTGTGTATTCATAAGGGATTTGATTCAGATTGTATCTTACTGGCCCAGTGGTTTTTCCTACTTTCTTCAGTTTAAGCTGGAATTTTGCTATAAGAAGCTGATGATCTGAGTTACAGTCAGCTCCAGGTCTTGTTTTTGCTGATTGTATAGAGCTTCTCCATCTTTGGCTGCAGAGAATATAATCAATCTGATTGCTTGCTAGGGGTTATCAGAGCATATAAATAACCTTGCCCTCTGCAGAAAAGAGAAAAACTGGCCAGCTGTCAGCCCCTATGTTGGTTTCTGGTCTATGGCCTACGACTCTATGGTTTAAGCCATGACTGCTTAAAGTGGTATGATACTCTTCTAAATGTGTAGTGCCGATGAGATCTCAGTTCAAGTAAACTAACTCCTGGATTGCAGCTTTATGTCACAGAGTGCTTACTTTTTTAGTTTTTAGTAAATGTACAAATATTTGAAACTCATATTTTTGTAGAACCAAGCAATTGTCAAAATCTACTTCATAAGAAAAGTTTGGTGCATAGCTGCCAAGTCTTCCCTTTTCTCGCGAGGAAGCCTATTCAGCATAATGGAATTTCCCTTAAAAAAGGGATAACTTGGCAGCTATGGTTTGGTGGCATAATAATATGCTTGATTCAAGTCCTAGGGATTGGAGTTTTTTTTTTCAGTGTAGCAAAATTTTGGAATACTCTACTATACACTATTGTATCTCAGAATCCACATTTTAAAAATACAATAGTGTCCCTCTTTTTTTTAAAAAAAAATGGTAGTCCAGTCTCACCTGATTAAGTGCACTGTTCCACATGATGTCCTCCTTATTCAATGTAAATTCTTGGTTTTGTGATGCCTGTGGATCCATTCTTCCTACTCTCACTCGTAAGAAGGATTGGTTTGGGAAAGTAACCCAGTTCATAATATCAAATCCAGCTGCTAGTTCACGATTCTCATCAAATGAAACTGTCTCACCAACACTGTTGTTAAATGAGATGCTCCTCAGGTAATAGTGAAGCTATGCAGAATGAAGAAAAAGCAGGCTTTACTAAATGACAAAAAGGGACAACACAAGAATACATTTTTCTTGCTATGGTGGGGAAGAGGACTATAAAGATCACTCAATTGAATTTTCAAAGTAAATAAAGTGCAGAATCAAGCAATACAAAGTTATGTTTCTTTCTAGTGACTAATCAATAGCCACTGCTAGCAAGGCAAGAAAAGAAAAGAAAAATGGCCACAGGTGCACCATTATGTGGATAATGAAATTTCTTCTTTAAACTAGGTTTCAGAAAAGGAGTGTGTCCACACTACAATTTTCAGAAACATATAGATAATATGTATTTATATATTTGTTATTGAAATATTTTTATGCTACCTTTCAAGGAAAACAGAATGGATAAATACACAAACACAAAACAGTCGTTAAAATAAAATATGCTCAAGCAAAAGAAAATGAGCAAGCTGGAAGAGGTAGCAGTTTTAAACAGAGGTGAATATTGTGTGCTGGTTTTATTCTGTTGATGTATTCCAACTGACCAGATGATTATTCTGGGTGTGAAATCTCACCTGCCAAGATTTAAGATTTTTATGACCTAGTTTACTTTTCTTTGACATGGCTCTGTGTTTTGACATGGATGAGTGTATCCTATGCAAAGACTGTGCGATGGCATGGACTGCATTGTAGATGCTGTAGCTTTGGCCAGTCATGCTAATTTCAAACAGGGTCCGAGGGAGGCTCTCCGGCTTCTCCAGGCCCGTGCAACTGTCCATCCTTTCCTTGTGCTCATTAGAATCAGAAAAGAAGCAGTTGAAAGCTTGCTCCCAGAAGATCCTGATAAAACCATCTCCATTGGCAGTGTTAGGATTCAATGTCTTTAGGAAGCTTGTGAAAGTCTGTATTTCATTTGAGTGGATTGCAAAAGACAATGTGCCATCAAAGACCTGTATATCAAAATCTTTGTGCAGTATTTCTGGCGAAAAATTCCATTGTGCTGTCATAATCCACACCTTTCCTATTGAAGTCTCTCTGATACCTTCTAATAAGGAAAATAAATATATAATCCATATCAAAGCTGCAATGGTCTTAGGTTCTGCACATACAATCAGTACTTTGACTTTTGAAGTGATGAAGCGAACAGATGTGGTCCGAATGAGGTCTAATGAACTGAAATTCTCTATAGCCTGAGATAAGGATGGCATTTTTTGATAGAAGGCTGTACAGATTCCATGCTGAGAGAGCAATGGGATCAAGATCTCCATAAATGTTTCTCCACTCTCATCATCTGTTGCAATAATCCCCACCCATATCCACTGGAAATGTAGAAGTAGTTGTGCAATTCCTTTGTATTGATAGATTTCTTTGGGAACCATTCGGTAGAGGGAAGGAAGCTGGGCTTTAATACTCCTCAATGGAGCTAGTACGCAGTAGGCCACCTAAGGGAAAATAGGATTAATTTCAACATGATGATCAGAAGTCAAACTAAACTGCTGAGATATATTCAAAATATCTGAAGGCAGGATAATTTTCCAAAATAGAAATATTCTTCAGTATTTAAATTTGTTCTCATAATATAAGAAGTGAAAATATAAAAGGCTTTGTTCCAATTTCTGCATACCGGTGTACTTTTGCCATTACTAAATTCCATCTTCTTTTTATTTTATCAAAATATCAGATAGGAAATATTCATTTTGAATTATGTTGGTCTTTTTGCAGCCTGTGCAAAATGTATTTTGCCTTAATTTTTTTTTTGTGTGTGTGTGTGGTGATACATTTTGTTGTTGTTGTTATTTTATTAGTACCCTACCCATCTGACTGGGTTGCCCCTGCTACTCAAACATTTCCCCATGTGACAAAATTATTCATTAATATTTATACACTTTCTCTTTTTGGCCTGCAGAACTACAACACCAAAAGATATCTAATATCTCCATTAGATATTTTATTTTTGGAGGAAGGTTGCAAATACATAATTAAATGTGATTAAATGTTGATCATTTCTCTCCACATAATTCCTTCCTACCTTGGACAAAATATGTATGGTTTGAGGCATCCATATTAAAAACATGCATACAGCAAATCGATTGGTTATTTTAAAAATGTCAGAATCACTTCCCCATAATCTTTGCAAATCATAAGATCAAAATATCTTAGAAATTATTTCCACTGCTGGATATGCTGCTGCAATCAAAATGAAAGAAATGTATAGCTCATTGCTCAACATATACATATACACAAGGAAAAGAAGTATAAATGATTTTTTATTTTTTTTTACTCCATGGATGCTGTGATAAAATATAAGCAAAGACTTGGGCTTTGGAATGAATTACACATTTTGTCCATGTAATATTTTTCCCACTCATAAAGAATGTAAAAGAAATAAAGTTTAGAAAATGCCAGGGAAGGGCTATTCTATTAGATTTTTTTTTTAAAAAAGCTTCATTGCACACACACTTATCCTACCTGTGCAATTTTGTAGATGTCTAAGATAATAGCCATGTGAAGGGTGATGTCAGAGTCTTGTCCCCCAATAACAGCCATCATATTCTTTTTCCTGTCACATATGAAGTTAGGGACAATTATTTCTGTGCTGGACAGAAGCTTCAGGGTGTTCTGATGAGTCATCCTTTCATTTGTGTAGCTATCATAGGTGTGGAACCCCAGGCTGATGTTTGGTAGGATCTTTGGATTCTCATTGATCTCTTTCACAGCAAATGCCAAGGATAGGACATGCTGATAATTCTTCGGTGTGGCACTAAATTAAAATTTGCATCTTGCGTAAGACAGGTATCTAACCCTCAACCCTTCATGTTATCATCTGCCTGTGAGAATTACCTTGCTTATATCATTTTGGCAGCAAACGTAATTAGGTCTTAAGTTGCCATATTTTCTAATCTACAAGAAAAGTAAGTATATATTGATACTGTAGATAAACCTTCTAGCAGTTGTAGTTTTATGATATGGTGTAAGTTCTACTTACATCTGATACAAAATGTGCAGTTGCACAATTTCTCTAATACTGGAACATGCTGCCAAGGCATCTGCTATGGCCAGCAAACATGCATCAGTGGAGCAAACAAAATGAGCCAATCATGGGTGGGCAAGAGAGGAGAAACTTTTAGCCAAACCTGGAGTCAATAGAAGTAATTTCCTTCACACTGAACTTTTTTTGTTTTTTGTTTTAAAAAGCTGCCCTAGCAATGATGATTGAGTATATAATATGCTCAGTACCCAAGCACTACTAGTATATAAATACAGCACATAGATTGTTTTCTGCAGATGACAAGATGATGAGAACAAACAATATTGGGGTATGTCATACTGGCCATAGATTGCTCACATTCAGTAGCCAAGCTCAGTCTGTCAGCCTGTCTTTTCTTTATTTTGCAAGCAAAAGTCCTAATGCCCAGACTTCACTGGTGCAAAAATATGAGTCCTGTCTGCCAATTGAAACCTGCATTACTAAAAAAAAAAAAAAGGAGGAGGGAATGTGCAGCAAAAGTGCTTTCCACTCATATGTGGTAAAGCAAACTGATGCAGATGAATACAAATACTATAGTGTAGATGGGATATTGTGTACACGTTTGAATAATCCATTCATTTTAACTGCAGTTACTTGCATGGCTTCTTTAGATTGTATATGACCTAATCTTGTGTCTATTTGGGCAGGTGGGTGGTGGAGAGTCCTTACAGAAGTTGTTCTGCAAACTTTGTTTTAGGGTGTTCAGTAAAAGATATTTCATCCATTATACAGCCAAGCTGAGAAGTCATCTGTCCGATAAGTACATTCCCTTTCTGGTAATACTCATAGGGGAGCTGGAAGAGATCGGTCATGATACACATAACAGTGTCTTCCTTTCCATCAGCGGAGGGCAGCTGCAGCCACAGAGAGAGGAATAGTAACCACATAGACATTCTTGTCTCTTAGGGTAAATATCGACCAAGAATTGGGTTTTCTGTCTGCTATGAACCCTCCACTACGTTGTCACAGTCTTTCTTCTGTGGCTCCAGATTCTTTTGATAAGGTGAACTTGTCAATTAGGCTGGCATAGTTCTTCCTGTCATTGAGCTCTGTACAAAGGTACACTCTATATGGGTTTCAGATTGTTTTTGATTACCACTGTAGCAGCCTGACAAATCCACAGGGAGTTTGCTAAAGTACAGGAGGAGTCATAGTAATTTAGTATAAATGACAGGGTCCAAAGTAATTTTTTCCAGAGTAATTTCCTATGCAAACATAATTTTAGGAAACAGAAAACAAGTTATCAGATCTCAATGTATGTGGGACAAATGTTGCATGTGCACTCAGCAGGGATATGAGACAAAAGTGACAAGAGATGTTTAGGGCCCTAGAATGGAAGTATGGCAGGGAACTGTCTACTTAGGATATGAATTTCCCCAAAGGAGAGCAGGCACTCTCCTGGGGTTTGTGCTCCTTTGGACAATTGAAGATGTGGCAGAGACTGTCATAACTTTAAGAAATATCATTTTTTCACATATTTATGCATTCAATCTGCATGGAGTCCTAATTTTACAGCATGGTAGTTTCAAGAGAAATTGCTCCCCATAGCAGTGCATCACTGGAGTGCAAGATATCTGTCCCAGCCAGCCTTCAGGCACCCTGCCCAAGATGGATCTCCCCCTTTGGTCTCCCCTTCTTCTTCCCAGCACACTATGAGGTTGAGATAAAACTGCTGTTGGTCCCAAGCCAAACAAAAAACTTAAACTAGTATGAGAAGATCAATGATACTTGAGATCAAGTTATTAATATTCCTGTAAATGCTTATTCAGTCTTCCAGTGAGCATATGATCAATGTGACCAATTGGTGTTCAGGGTGTGTCACAAAGTGAAAAGGTCAAATCTGAAATTAGGGGGTTCGAACATATGAATGATAGTTACGGATTTAATTGTAACAAATACTGTATAATTCTTCAACATTCTTACCACAATCAAGTAGGTCATTCTACATGAGCATCTATGGAGCTTTAGCATCTGATATGTACAATAGGGGCCAGGGATGGGGAGCATATGATTGTTAATAGATAAATGCCTAGAAAAAGAAAGTTTTTCCAGAAGTTTCAAGTAGGGATGGCATTCTGTGCTATCTGAGGGCCGAATAAGACAAAGCAGAGTAAAGTGGTACCTCGGTTTACAAACACAATTGGTTTCAGAAGTCTGTACTTAACCTGAAGCGAACTTTCCCATTGAAAGTAATGGAAAGTGGATTAATCCGTTCCGGACAGTGTGTGGAGTACTTAAACTGAAGCGTACTTTACCTGAAGTGAACTTTCCCATTGAAAGTAATGGAAAGTGGATTAATCTGTTCCAGAAAGGTCCGTGGAGTACTCATCCTGAAGCGTACTTAACCTGAAGCAAACTTTCTGCGGAGTACATAAACTGAAAATACTCAAACCGAGGCGTACTTAAACCGAGGTATGACTGTATGTACAGTAAGAGAGATGTAAAATGTTTTCCCTGCCTGGAAAATAATATCAGATCTCACTTTAATTTAGTGAGACAAGTTACATGAGCTCTCAAAAGAGCTCAGAGAGAGAAATGCAAAACATAGAGGAACTCCAGGATAGAGGCAGAGAGCCTGCTTATTTGGAATAGAGGTTTCATGTATATTGATGCATTGTAGTAAACAGACATAAATAAACAAATATTTTTTGTATTCATTACATATACAAACTAACATAACTTTTAAAAATTACAAAAACTCTCTTGCATTGCATATCCTTAAACATTTTTTTATTATAAAAGATAGAAACTGTGTCACAGTACATTTACTTTCCAACAGGTTCACTGTCATTCATTATAATCACAGCAGACGTAGGTACTTCCAAAATAAATTTTGGGCATGTGGCAGTCCCGTATTCTTACCCTCATGGTTTGCAAATAAAAGTCCATCACATTTCTACAAAATTCAACTATCATAGCTAGTAGAGTGGACACATGATGTTTTGCCTCAGTGGAAGTCACCTAAATGACTAGTCAATGGGGGAACCTCTACTCTCCTCATAGATGAATAATTGCATGACAGATACAGCTTCAGAAGCCCAAATAAACTGGAGAATGAAGAAAGCACTGAATCAAAGAGTTATCAGCACCACATTCTAACCAAAGGAGCTATCAAGGCCTCGGCTATGTGTGAGGTAAATAACATTTGGGGGGAAACAAAGGAGTAAATTATATAGTATAATTATTTTCTTTGATAAATACCAACATTTTAAGATCATATAGAATTTAAAAAATGATTAGATTCTTAATATTTTCTCCAAGTTAACTGGTCCTTAGTGTTCAAATTAGGCCTCAGAATTATTATGTAGCATTTAGGGGCAAATATGCAACCCAGTAACCCAGCACTGGAGGCCAAGATAGAGAAGATCTCCACAGCCACCATGTATTTCCCCTTTGTGCTCAGGTAAGAGGGCACAAAGGACAACCAAACGCTACAAAACACCAACATGCTGAAAGTGATGAACTTGGCCTCATTGAAGCTGTCTGGCAGCTTCCTGGCAAAAAATGCCACAGTGAAACTGACCGTGGCCAGAAATCCCAAGTATCCCAAGACACAATAAAACATAAAAACTGAACCTTCATTGCATTCTGCTATTATTTCTTCTGCCAGGCAGTGCATATCAAAATTTGGGAAGGGAGGGGCAGTACATAGCCATACAGTACAAATACAGACTTGAACAAAGGAGCAACCAAAGAGAATGAAGTGGGAAATTTGTTTCCCAACCCATTTCAACATCCTGGATCCTGGTTTGATGACGGCAAATGCTAAAACCACAGTGATAGTTTTTGCCAATATGCTTGAAAGAGCCACAGTGAAGATGACTCCAAAAACTGTTTGTCTTAAATAGCAGGTCACTGTGTGAGGCCAGCCAAGGAATAGGAAGCAGCAGAGGAAGCAGAACAATAGGCAGATGAGCAGAACATAGGTGAGGTCCCGATTGTTGGCCTTGACAATGGGAGTGTCTTGATACTTAGTGAAGACTCTGAGGACAAAAGCAGTGGTCAAAGAAAATGAGAGAGCCAAGAGAGATGAAGTGATACCGAAAGGTTCTGAGATAGAAAGGAAATTCAGGAGCCTAGGGATGCATTGATCTTGTTCCTTGCTTGGAAAGCAATCTTCTGGGCACTTGAAGCAAGTACTCATGTCTGAAATAAACAAGCAAATAAATTAAACAAATTTTTGGAGTTATGCAATATGAGTTGGTGAACTGAGTTGCTGCTATGGGAAATGGTTGCAGTACATCGCGTACCATTTTTGTCTGAAATCATCCCTTCTGGACATGGAGCACAATCATAGCAACAAAATGGCTTCCCCTCTTTCTTTTTTCTGCTGTAGCCAGGATGACAGTGGTCATTACACCTGGCAAGGGGCAGTACCTATTCATAAAAAGAAAATTATTTTATCTCACTTGTCCTGTAAATTATTTTTACTAAATTGTTTCGTAAATAAAGCAGCCAAGGATGTCCCATAGATCTCAAGAGGGCTATGCATAGATTCCCCATTGAAAACATTTCCCCATGTTGTTAAATGAACCAGGGGGGGGGATCAGTATGAAATCAAAACTAGGATTCAAGTGAATCATTCCCTTGATTGTGATATAAATTCTTAAGATGCTTTAGCAACAAGTTTAAAACTGGTGTTCTTCCACTGGGGAGATGGGAATGGACATACTGTTGAATGGTCTCAAAGATCTCAAAGCAGCTGTTTTATTACAGAGAAATTTCAGGAACAGACTGGAAAGGGAAGTTGCTGAATTGGAAATCATTACCAAGCTTAAAACCATGGAAGCACCTGGGATGAATAGAGATATCGGATTCTTATCTCATTATGCATGATCAAGCTTTCTTTAGCACCTCAGCCCAGGACTAATTGCAGCCATCAGCAGCCATTAACACCCATCTACAGGTTTACCACTCCCATCAGCCCATCTCCCATTCCCACCCACCCCCACCACCCTCTGTATATATATAGGGTCTGACACTTCTGTTTCTAGTGTATCTGAAGAAGTGTGCATGCACACGAAAGCTCATACCAAAATATAAACTTAGTTGGTCTTTAAGGTGCTACTGAAGGAATTTTTTTATGTTGAATGGTGGGTTTATATTGAAAAATAAGGGGCTGTTTCTGGTCTCATCCATAATAACACAGATCTCTGCTACACACCCTCCCTTCATGCACTAGGGCAAGCATTTGAGATTATGGGCCTAGGCTTCTACACATGAGCACCCAAGTTTCTCGGAACTAGTGGAATATAGACATTTATATGTATATATGTAGGTATGTATGCATATAATCCCACCTGATTGAATGCACTGTGCCATGTGATGGCCTTCTCGTTCACTCTAAATTCTTGGCTTGGTGATGCCCATCGGTCCATCACTCCTACTTTCACCTTGAAAAAGGAGTGATTTGGGAAAACCACCCAATTTACAATATCGTATCCAGATGCTAATTCACCATTCTCATCAAAAGAAACGGTAGCACCCCCACTATTGTTAAATGAGATGCTTTTCAGGAAAAGGTTAAGCTAAATTGAAAGAATTAAGCGTAAGTTTTGCAAAAAGATGAAAGTGGAAAACATATTTTCCTATTTTGAAAGAGGAAAACAAACATTCTATAATGATCACAGTAAAGAAGAGTCAAAAACAATACAAACAGCAGAGCAATTTGTTTACAATAAAAAGTGGCCACCGCTAGGAAGAAAACGATGTTGCAGTTACAGTAGAAAATATGTTTCTTCTATGGTGCAGAAACTAACGTGGCAAAGTAGGGCAGTAGACTGTAAGGATGGGGTGGGACAAGCACAAAAAGTGCAGAGCATTGAATATAATTACTGTTGTTGTTGTTTAGTCATTTAGTCATGTCCGACTCTTCGTGACCCCATGGACCAGAGCACGCCAGGCACTCCTGTCTACTGTACTAACTTCTAAAAACTTCTTTTTCATTCTGGCTATCCAAACTTTGTCTTAGCATAAAATCCTCTCAAAGAAACATGAAAAGAAAGAAACATAGACAGCTTTAGGTGATGATTAGATAAATCTACGGGCTGTCATTGGCTTTTATTCACAATGGCTATATATTGCAAGAATGCTGCTGTCAGCACCTTGGTTAGCAAATGGAAGAGTATTATGTCCTGCTGAAGTCCTGTTTGTCAGTTTCTCATAGGTATCTGCCCGCTATTTCGACACAACACTAGGCTAGATGGCTCTTGCTTCCAATCCATGAGAATCTATGACCTTTAAAACTGTGAGAGGGATATTTCATTTGTTTGTTACTATGCCGTGAATTTTTGTGTGACAAGAAGGTGGTTTTGAATGTCTTACCTGCCAAGGTTGCAGATTTTGAGGATCTAGTCCTCCATTGACCATTGCTCCATGTTTTATCCTGAATAGATTCAACCTGTGTAAGGTATATGCTATGGCCTGGGCTGCATTATAGATGCTGTAACTTTGGCCTGTCATGCTCATTTCAAACAAAGTTGCAGGGAGGCTCTGCAGATTCTCTTGTCCAGTACAAAAATCAGCCTCTTCCCTGTGCTCATTAGAATCAGGGAATAAGCAGTTGAATGCCTGTTGCCAGAAGATTCTGATAAAACCATCTCCTTTGGCGGAATTAGGATGTAGGTTCTGCAGGAATTGTGTAAACCCCAGAACTTCCTTTGAACGTATTACAAAAGACAAGGCACCATTGAAGACTTGGATATCGGAAGCTCTGTGCATGGTTTCTAATGAGAAATCCCAGTGGGCAGTCATAATCCATACTTTACCCATATACGTTTCAGTGGCACCTTCTAATAATGAAAAGAAATATATCATCCATATTAAAGCTGTCATGGTCTGTGCTTCTGCACATACAACCAATACTTTGATTTTTGAGATGGTCATAGAAAAGGACTTGGCCCGGAATAGTCCTAATGAACCCAAGTTCTCTGCAGTTTGAGATATGGCGAATATTTTTTCAGTGAAGGCTGTACAGATACCATGCTGGGAAAGCATTGGCATCAAGGTTTGCACAAAAATTTCCCCATTGTCATCACCTGATGCCACAATCCCTACCCAAATCCAATGAAAATGCAGAAGTAGGTAGACAATCCCTTTATATTGATATACTTCGTTGGGGACCATCCGATAGGAGGAAGGGAACTGGGGTCCAAGTCTCATCACTGGAGCTAATACACAACTGGCAATCTGAGTGTGGGGGGAAACAACAGTTGAGAATTAATTCCAAATGGTATTTATTTTTATTTTTTATTCAATATTTTATTTTATTTCAGATTGATTGTAAAAACAAATATTGAAAGTGGTTTATAAGAAAGATAAAACAATGAAAGTATTGAGAAAATGAATTAACATCATTAAGTTAAACCAACATAAACTAAAAATGGATTAAAACATGCACCAACATTCTAAATATCTGTATAGATGTGTCTAAGGTGATCTTACCCCAGAGGGCGTGGTCTGCTGCCCTGTCCACCTTGCTAACGCCAGGGGGGCATATTTGCAGGTTGTTCAGGCCAAAAGAGGAAGTATGCACAATACTTCAATATCACATGCCTGCTTGTGCATTAGGTGGGCTGCCCTAGCTAACGGTTGTTGTTGTTCTTCTTCTTCTGTCAGGAGCACCTCCCCCCCCTCCCCTCATCTCTGTTTGGTTTGTTGGTTGCTTTGCAGCCAAGTAGGAATTTTTGGATGACCCACCTTGTTTGTAGGTTATTTTTTCCCACCTACTCCTGAGCTGCTCTTGTAGCCTTGTTCCCTGTTCAGCACCAAGGATCCAGGTTCTCTCTCAACAGCAGAGTTCCAGATTGGACTTTCTAAGAAACTGCTTACTGGTGAGTAGACCAGGACAACTTTTGTAGAGAAGGTTAGGATTAGTCCAGTTTTAGAGCCATGGTGCTCTGGTTTATTTCCCCCTGGATTTAATTTGACTGCTGAGATGCCTGTGATTGCCAGTCTCAGGGTTTAAGAACCTCTGTGTACCCAGATGCTTGACAATCAGTTTACTGGAATAGTTTAGGATTGGAGTGGTAAGTGACCAGCACACTCTTCTGATGTTTGAGAGAGACTCAGAGAGAGTGCGAGCTGCTTTAATACTCTGAGTAACTCATAAGGGAAGCTCAAAAAGTAATTTCTTTAGTGACTCCCATCTGGGCTGTAGGAGTAAGTGGGAGACTGGTGACAGTAACAACTGAAGGATAATAATAATAATAATAATAATAATAATAATAATAATAATAATAATAATTTATTTATTTATTTATTTATTTATTTATACCCCACCCATCTGGCTGAGTTTCCCCAGCCACTCTGGGCGGCTTCCAACAGAACATTAAAATGCAATAATCCATTAAACATTAAAAGCTTCCCTAAACAGGGCTGCCTTCAGATGTCTTCTAAAAGTCTGGTAGTTGTTTTTCTCTTTGACATCTGATGGGAGGGCGTTCCACAGGGCGGGTGCCACTACCGAGAAGGCCCTCTGCCTGGTTCCCTGTAACTTGGCTTCTCGTAGTGAGGGAAGAGCTAGAAGGCCCTTGGCACTGGACCTCAGTGTCCAGTGGGTAAGACTCATTTGCAGCACTGCAATGTTGTGTTGCAGTTGGACTATGAAGGGAGTGTGAGAGGTTCTCTTAGGTAACCTTCCTGTACCACACAGGGCATAAAGCTTGCTCATAGAATCAGTCTGTGTTTGTGATCTGCGATTGTAATTTGTTTTACACTGTTTTTAATATGGCGTTTTAATGTTACAATCCACCCTGGGACCTTAGATTGAAGAGTGAGTAAATAATAATAAGAACAAATGATAAGTGGAGTGCCTTGCTGCCTGGATTCTGTCCTGCACCCCTGATAGAAAATATTCCTAATGTTAATTGCTTTTTTCCAATCATATCAGACTCTTGGGCATGTGTACTGGATTTGACCTTACGGACAGACTATCAAACTGAGGTGGGTACCTAAACAACATAACCCTATGCATTATCCACATGGAGATTTATGCATACCCTTGCATCACGTTTGCAGATCATAAAGAGGAACAAAGCACTTTAGAGAATATTGCCAAACATCATGCTGATCTCAAGATAAAACAATGTATAGTGAGTGCCTTGTTCCATGTGTATATCTTGCGGAGAAGTATTAAAAGTGAATTATTCTCCCCAATATGGATAGCTTTTTGACAAAACAAAATTTAAAAAATCCTGTATCTGAAGAAGTGTGCATGCACACGAAAGCTCATACCAATGACAAACTTAGTTGGTCTTTAAGGTGCTACTGGAAGGATTTTTCTTGTTTTGTTTAGACTACATCAGACCAACATGGCTACCTACCTGTAACTAGAGCTTTTTGACAAATTAGTAAAACCTGATGTTTCACTTTTGGTCACTTTCAGAAAGAGAGAGCAAAAAAGAAACAATATCCTGAGGTTAAAAGCTTCATGAACTACACTCTCAGTCTACCTGTGGGATCTTGTATATGCCTAAGAGAATAGCCATGTGAAGGGAAATGTCAGAGTCAAGTCCTCCAATAACAGCTATCAGATTCTTTCTCTTGTCACATTTGAAGTTGGGAAAAATCCTTTCTGTGGTGGACAGAAGCTTCAAGGTGTTCTGTTGAGTCATTCTTGCATTTGTATAGCTGTCATAGATGTGAAAGCCCAGGGTGACATTTGGTAGGATCTTTGCATTCTCATTGATCTCCTTCACAGCAAATACCAGGGACAGTATATGCTGATATTTCTTCGAGATAGCCCTAAATAAAGGTTTCCAGCATATGTAAGACAGATATCCAATCCCTTAGGAAGTTTGTGTCTGTGAGGAATGTGAATGAGAACATGAAACAGATGAGGCAAAGAGGGGAACAATGAATGCTGCTGAGGTGTGAGGCTGGTCTGTGAGCCCTAGGCTGGATCTACACTGACCTGTTTAACGCTATTAGAATGATATTACATACATTGTTCTAAAATGTCACAAGGCATACTTGTAATTCATTTTGTGAAATATGAGTGCAGGTCTGCCTCTAAGAAAGAGTAAGGTAAAGGGACCCCTGACCATTAGGTCCAGTCATGACCGACTCTGGGGTTGCGGCGCTCATCTCGCGTTATTGGCTGAGGGAGCTGGCGTACAGCTTCCGGGTCATGTGGCCAGCATGACAAAGCTGCTTCTGGCAAACCAGAGCAGCACACGGAAATGGCGTTTACCTTCCTGCTGTAGCGGTACCTATTTATCTACTTGCACTGATGTGCTTTTGAACTGCTAGGTTGGCAGGAGCTGGGACTAAGCAACGGAAGCTCACCCCGTTGCAGGGATTCGAACCGCTGACCTTCTGATCGGCAAGCCCTAGGCTCTGTGGTTTAACCCACAGTGCTACCCGCGTCCCAGAGTATGGTCACATAAATTTCCAGCAGATGGCATGAGCCAAAAGCCCTGGTTGTTTCATTCATGAGCCAGGTTGTTACTCCATGCACTGTCTGCATCAATATCTATCTATTTTTCCCTTTGTTGATTTTGGAATAATCCAGGTGATTAGTCCTCATGGTGTCCAAAATATGGGTCATGGGTTGCTGAAGAGGGAAGCACAAATCATTTTCCATTGTGTGCTACTGCATGAGGAGCCTAGCCCCTCCTGCATGAAGCCTGTGTGCATCAGCATACACCCACTGGACAAAGGGTAAAATGATAAAAAAAAGAATATCACATTGAAACAATTATAAAAATATATTTTTAGATGTACATACTGATTTCTGAACGTGCCCTTTTATGAGACATTATCTGACCTAGACCATATAATGGAGGGGAGGAAATACTTACAGAAGTTCATAAAGAAACTTGGTTTTAGGGTGCTCACTGAAAGACAACTCATCAAATACAAAGCCAAGCTGAGACGTTATCTCTCCGATGATTTGGTCACCTTTCTGATTATACTCAAATGGGAACTGGAAAGGATCAGTCACAGCACAAGCACTTTCTTTCTTTCCCTCAGCTGATGGTAGTTGTAACCACAGAAAGAGGAAGAGGAACCACAAAAACATTGCTGTCACCACTGGGCAAATCTTGACCTAGAATTCTGTTTTTTGCCTCGCAGCAGCTCCTTTAAAAAAATGCTTCCTTCAATGGATCCATATTATTTTCATAAATTGAAATCAGCATTGCTTAGATTGCTTATAGTTCTTCCTCTCGAAACCTCCCTATTCCAGTTCTCAGCAAACATGGTATATTTTATATAAGGTTCCACACTATGTTAGTTTTTGACAAGACTGAAGATGAATCATAATAATCTGAGATAATCACATGGTTTAAAACAATGTCTCCAGAGTGTTGTTCGAGGAATGATACCACCGCCAGCAAAATAAAACCTGTCAATTAGAGGTTAGTGTAATGGGGGAAATGTACACTAGTAAAAAGAAGAGTAAAGACTTATGATGGAGTCAGAGATGATATATTCATATCCTCCACAACACTAGCCCTGGTATAGACACATTTGTCCATATCTTGATGTGTGTGGGTTATATTGTACATTTGTTCTGACATAACTACTGATACATGAGGGATAGCACAGAGCAAAAGGTAGACATAATGTAATAGAAACAACAACAACAAATTCATTCCAGTAGCACCTTAGAGTATAACTAAGTTTGTTATTGGTATGAGCTTTCTTCACATGGCATGCACACAAAAGCTCATACCAGTAACAAACTTAGTTGGTCTCTAAGGTGCTACTGGAAGGATTTTTAAAAAATTCTGTTTCAACTACGGCAGACCAGCATGACTACCTACCTATAATGTAATGGGTTTGAGCTCAGGCATTACAACTACCAAAGTGTGTATAAAGAGTAAACACACACAATAATGAACCCAAACACCATCCTGCATGTTATACATGCTGTTTGTCTCTGGGTATTTGGCATTTCCAACTTGTGTGGAGAGGTCATTTAGTCCGTACATAAAAGGCATCGTTGCTGGACTCAAGCTGGCTGTGACCAATGAGACGGAAACATGGAAGGTGCCTAAAGAAGCCAGGCTGGCTATCTAAAGAACTTTTGACTGAGTTAAGATTTAAAAGGGATATGTACAAAAAATGGAAAAGGGGGGAAATCTCCAGAGAGGAATTCAAACATATAGCCAGCACGTGTAGAGACAAAGTCAGAAAAGCTAAAGCACAGAATGAACTCAGGCTCGCCAGAGAGGTTAAAAGCAACAAAAAGGGCTTTTATGGGTATGTCCGTAGCAAAAGGAAAAACAAGGAAACAGTGGGGTCACTCAGAGGAGAAGATGGTGAAATGCAAACAGGGGACAGAGAAAGGGCAGAACTCCTCAATGCCTTCTTTGCCTCAGTCTTCTCCAAGAAAGAAAACAACGCCCGACCTGAAGAATATGGAGCAGATGATTCAGCAGGGGAAACACAGCCCAGAATAAGTAAGGAGGTAGTACAAGAATACTTGGCTAGTTTAGATGTATTCAAGTCTCCAGGGCCAGATGAACTACATCCAAGAGTATTAAAAGAACTGGCAGAGGTGATTTCAGAACCACTGGCAATAATCTTTGAAAATTCCTGGAGAACAGGCGAAGTTCCAGCAGACTGGAGGAGGGCAAATGTTGTCCCTATTTTCAAAAAGGGGAAAAGAGAGGACCCAAACAATTACCGCCCAGTCAGCCTGACATCAATACCAGGAAAGATTCTAGAGCAGATCATTAAGCAAACAGTCTGTGAGCACCTAGAAAGAAACTCTGTGATCACTAAAAGTCAGCATGGGTTCCTGAAAAATAAGTCATGTCAGACTAATCTGATCTCATTTTTTGACAGAATTACAAGCCTGGTAGATGAAGGGAACGCTGTGGATGTAGCCTATCTTGATTTCAGCAAGGCCTTTGACAAGGTGCCCCATGATATTCTTGTAAAGAAGCTGGTAAAATGTGGGCTAGACAATGCTACCATTCAGTGGATTTGTAGCTGGATTACTGACCGAACCCAAAGGGTGCTCATCAATGGCTCCTCCTCATCCTGGAGAGTAGTGACTAGTGGGGTGCCACAGGGTTCTGTCTTGGGCCCAGTCTTGTTCAACATCTTTATCAATGACTTGGATGATGGGCTTGAGGGAATCCTGAGCAAGTTTGCAGATGACACCAAGTTGGGAGGGGTGGCTAACACCCCAGAGGACAGGATCACACTTCAGAATGACCTTAACAGATTAGACAACTGGGCCAAAGCAAACAAGATGAATTTTAACAAGGAGAAATGTAAAGTACTACACTTGGGCAAAAAAATGAAAGGCACAAATACAGGATGGGAGACACCTGGCTTGAGAGCAGTACATGTGAAAAGGATCTAGGAGTTTTGGTTGACCACAAACTTGACATGAGTCAGCAGTGTGATGCAGCAGCTAAAAAAGCCAATGCAATTCTGGGCTGCATCAATAGGAGTATAGCATCTAGATCAAGGGAAGTAATAGTACCACTGTATTCTGCTCTGGTCAGACCTCACCTGGAGTATTGTGTCCAGTTCTGGGCACCACAGTTCAAGAAGGATACTGATAAGCTGGAACGTGTCCAGAAGAGGGCAACCAAAATGGTCAAAGGCCTGGAAACGATGCCTTATGAGGAACGGCTTAGGGAGCTGGGTATGTTTAGCCTGGAGAAGAGAAGGTTAAGGGGTGATATGATAACCATGTTCAAATATATAAAAGGATGTCATATAAAGGAGGGAGAAAGGTTGTTTTCTGCTGCTCCAGAGAAGCGGACACGGAGCAACGGATTCAAACTACAAGAAAGAAAATTCCACCTAAACATTAGGAAGAACTTCCTGACAGTAAGAGCTGTTCGGCAGTGGAATTTGCTGCCAAGGAGTGTGGTGGAGTCTCCTTCTTTGGAGGTCTTTAAGCAGAGGCTTGACAGCCATCTGTCAGGAATGCTTTGATGGTGTTTCCTGCTTGGCAGGGGGTTGGACTGGATGGCCCTTGTGGTCTCTTCCAACTCTATGATTCTATGATTCTATGACATTAGGAAGTTCCCTGTGTGGAGTGCATTTTGTTAGTGCAATGGGGTAAAGGGGCACCAAGGAGGCAGCCAGTGCTTTTCTCTGTGCGGATTGGTTCCTTCTGGGTCTTGCAGTCTCATTGATCTGTCAAAAATGTTGTGTGACATCAGTGCCCCCTAGGGAAATGCTTGCTAGATTGCTATATAAACTAGAGGGGGCTGATGGGAAACATAACAATAAATAAAATACAAATAGAACCAAGATGGGGAAGGTTGTCTTGATAGACTACTGAGAAATATCTGAGCACTTACAAAATATGAAATGGAAGCAAAAGATTGATATAAAGGAAAATATGGCTTACATTTTATCACAGAGTGCAGAGGCCCTGGGGTGACTGATAAGCACTTCATATTTACAGTGGTACCTCGACTTACGAAAGCGATCCGTTCCGCGGTGTTCTTCGTAAGTCGAAGTCTTTGGTTGTCAAAGCGCCCGTTTTGTGCATGCGCGAAGCGCGATTTTGCGCTTCTGTGCATGCGCCGACCACGCGCGCCACTTCTGCGCAGGCACAGAATGTGTGCAGGGTGAAAAGACTTCCAGGTTTGGCAACTTTGGAAGTCGAAACCTTCAGAAGTCGAGTCATTCGGATGTTGAGGTACCACTGTAATTTATAATCATAAAATATTCAATTATATAATAGTTATATAAGCTAAAGGAGTTTATTACATTATGTTTCTTTATATTGATATTCTGTGATTCCAACCCACCAGCAGCTTGCTAAATCTGACTTATCACACACAAAGCAAAGGTGAGGTCTTGTTTCCATTTATTGTTTTATATGTTTTATCACTGTAAACCACATTGGCACTGCAAGATTACTGGCATAATATATGTTTCTAAATAAATATATACTGTACATCAGCTTCTTGATCATTGATCTTAGCCAGATTGTACAATTCAGATGCTAATCGGACAAAGACTTTCATGTAAAAGATTATCTTGCAGATGATTAAATCCCATATTTAGGATTATTCGTTTTTTTAAAGAACAACAATAGATAAACTAGACTTAGGTTTTAAAATTATACCCTCCTTATAAGCTATAAACTTGACAGTGTTGCACCCTCCCCACGATTGAAATATCAAATAATTTAACCCAGAAACAAAGAACAATGCCGCCACTCTTGTTTCCAGCAGTACCCCACCCACCTAGCATCCTGTCAGATCACAATGAGCAGTGGCTAAAAATTACCTACCACATTCCAAAACACACACAAGGATAGTAGGGATCACCAAAGGTAGCTGACTCTTGATCATATCCTTACTTCTGCTGTAAATCATATTAATTTATTTTTTAGAATACTGAGGATTATCTTGACTATGTGTAGAATGCTATGGATATTATTTGGGACAATACTGATTTTCTATTAATTTCCATTATGCCCTACCTTGAAAATTAAAATTCTTAACTACTGAGGAAATGTTCATCTCTTCTTGGATACCAATGTTAGTTGCTGTACTCATACTAGCTCTGCCAGGTGAGGGGTACATTTGTATTTTGCCTCTGCACTCAGGTAATCAGGTGTTCTGCCATTGTACTGAATGGATATCCTCTGTGCCTTGGAGTACCATTGGTGTGCCAGAAAAATTGCATGGCAGATGCTTGCCTTGGCTATGATGGAATAAATAATCTTGCTGCACAATATCTCTATTGGAAAGAAAATAGATTGCTACACAATCTCTATTTTTTTGCAGGATAAATGAGGATGGACCAAAAATTTGCATTTGAATATGCTTGAATTTGCTTCCTGTATTAAAATACAAAACGTAAATTTCTCAGCTATTCTTATTTGTCCTATGATTTAGGAAGTTTAAAATAATTTATCCAAGAATATCCCTAGCATGTGCATCACAATCCCCCCAGTACTGCTTCTTACATAACTTTTTTCCTACTTCCAGTTTTAAGAACAATACTCCATGATAGATAGTATTTCAACAAACTCAAATGTACAGTAGAATGTGGGACACATTTATTGTGAGAAAAAGAATACCAGGGAAATATAAATGGGCATTTCTATATGTTTTGCTTTCTTCTCTAATAAACTTCATTATTTAAAATTACACAAGCATTCAATAAATCAGTAGATGCTTAGTATTTTCTCCTAATAAGCTGATCTTTGCTGTTTAATTCAGGTTTCAGGATAATTATGTAGCATTTGGGGAAGAAGATACATGCCAGTATCCCAGCACTAGAGGCCAAGATGGAGAAGACCTCCACGGCCACCATGTATTTCCCCTTTGTGCTCAAGTAGGAGGGCACAAAGGATAACCAAACACTGCAAAACACCAACATGCTGAAAGTGATGAATTTCGCTTCATTGAAACTGTCTGGCAGCTTTCTGGCCTGGAAAGCCACACTGAAGCTGACAATGGCCAAGACTCCCAGGTAACCCAGGACACAATAAAACATACTAACAGAGCCTTCATTGCATTCCATTACAATTTCTTCAGTCAAAGAATATATGTCAAAA
Source organism: Zootoca vivipara (assembly GCF_963506605.1). NCBI lineage: Eukaryota > Metazoa > Chordata > Lepidosauria > Squamata > Lacertidae > Zootoca > Zootoca vivipara. The sequence continues at coordinate 32,118,846 of NC_083288.1, read as the reverse complement.
TCTGGGAATGGAGGAGCAGTACATAGCCACGTGGCACAAATACTCGCTTGGGTAAAGGAACAACCAAGAAGAATAGAATTGGACAATCTTTTCCCCACCCATTTCCTCAGCTTGGATCCTGGCTTGGTGGCCTTGAAAGCCAGGACCACAGTGATGGTTTTGGCCAATATGCATGAAACAGCCACAGAAAAGATGATACCAAAAGCAGTTTGTCGTAAATAGCAGGTCACTGTGTGAGGCAGGCCAATGAACAGCAAGGAGCAGAGGAAGCAGAGGAATAGGGAGATGATCAGAGAGAAGGTGACGTCCCGATTGTTGGCTTTGACAATCGGTGTGTTCCAATGCTTAGTGAATATTGCAAACACCAAAGCTGTGATCAGAGAATAAAACAGAGACAAGAAAGCTAAAGTGAACCCCAACGGTCCTGAGAAAGAGAGGAAATTCAGGGACTTGGGAATGCATTGATCTCTGTCCTTACTTGGATATTGGTTTTCTGGGCATTTGAAGCACTTGTCCATGTCTGGAATATTAAATACATATAATATAAATTCATGGAGTCCAGAGAAATATCCTGTAGAAAATGAAGTGACCATTTTTCTCTAATTGCTGGTGTTCTGTCGGCATTACATTGGAAACAGTGATAGCTGGTGAAATTTTGCTAAAAGTGGAATCAACTATACAGCATTTCGGGGTTATGGCTCCCCCGGAAAAAAAAATAGAAAATGCCATAACCTTCCAATGATCTTATTCAAGCAAAATACACTTATGTGTTGCAGCCCATGACTTCTCCTCTCTCAGATAATTTTGGCACCCATATAAATATACAGTGGGACCTCAACTTACAAATTTAATCCATTCCAAATGCACATTCGTAGGTCGAAAACTTCGTAAGTCAAGTTTCCAATAGGAAAAGTGGTTTCCCATAGGAATGCATTGGAAACGAAAAAATCGTAAGTCGAGGAAACCACATCTAGCCACAAATGGGTTTTCCATTCAAATATATATAAAAAAAACGTAAGCGTGCGGCCACTTTTTCCGCTCATAACTTGAAAACGTTGGATGTTGAATAGCTTGTAAGTCGAGGTCCCACTGTATACTAAATGTTTTAGATCTAGGGAACTGTTTATAATGCTGCCATACTTAAAACTGGCAATCAGTTACAGTACTGATATACTATTTTTCTTTTACACAGAAGGTATGGTAATAATGATAAAAACCTGGGTTGTGTATTGAATATATTCAATTTGTGAATTATTACGATCAATTGCATCAGTTAAACTGATCTCACCATTCTCTCTAATGGGTTGAATAGATAACTGATATTTTTTTTGGGGGGGGGGGTGTTATGGATTGGGTTGTTGCTTTATTGATTAAGCTATGCTCTTAAATGCTGCAATTTGCCATGATGAGATGCTGATGATAGTGATAATTATTTACCAGTTTTAGAGAAATAAACTGCTGCTAAGGCGAGTATGGGGAGCTGTACTAAATTATGTGGTATACCTATTTTGCTTGAAGCCATCCCATCAGGACATGGAACACAATCATAGCAACAAAATGGCTCCCCCTCCTTCTTTTTTCTGCTGTAGCCTGGATGGCAGTGGTCGTTACACCTGGCAAGGGGCAGCGCCTGTACATATAAGAAGAAGGAAACATAGCTTTCTTTTGCCATGCAATTAATTGAGGGAATGTGATTAGAAATTCTAGGTGGGGCAAATTAAGAGCTTTTCTGAAAATCTTTATTATGTATAAGTTGCATTAAAATTGTGTGGGTGGGTGGGTGTAGTAAAGGAGGCAAAATGTGAGGCTGTAGTACAGTATATATAAGAATGCATAGCAAAACTCAAAATGTTACTGTTAGCCTTTGTACCTCTTTATTTTGTTTTTTTTCCTTTGGTTGGGCAATTAAAATAAAAATGGCCTAACAAAAGAAGAATCTGACACAGATACCTAGCCAACCAAGGAAAGGCTGTCTCCAAGAGGGAGAACAAAAAATTGGCCTTTTATAGATAATGACGGAAATGCGGAAAGATCTTCAAAGCCACACCAAAGTGCTAAGTGAATTATCAACAGACATAAAAGCCCTTGCAAGCAAAACATGCAGTTTGGAGAAACCTGTGCAAACGATGACAATTGAAGTGAGTCTAGATTGGGAACCAATTTCTGTATTAGGAATCTATGCCCCAAATGAACAGAAACCTGATTCTTTTTAAAAAATATATAGAGAGAGACATTGTTTGATTTGTGTTAAATTAATGTAATAATGATGGGAGACTTCAATGGTGTTGTTTCCCTCAATGTTGATAGAAGAATAAGAAAAAAGACTCAAAAGAAGAGAAATTACCAATTGCATTTTTCGATATGGTGTCCAATCTTGACCTAATTGACTTATGGCAACTTAACATTCTGTAGAACTTAAATTTACTTTTTTTTCAAATGCAAGCAATTCCTCAAGCTGAGCAGACTATTTATGGGCTTCAAAAGATTTAATAACTAGGGTAAAAAGGGTGGAAATTCACCCTAAAACATTATCTGACCGTAATGCCATCTTGATGAAAATAACAGGTGAAAAATGTTCTGTATTTAGGTGTCGATTAAATGATGCTGTACCGCAAAGTGAACAAACTGTGAATAAGGGGCAACGCTCCCTTCAAGAATTTTTTTGACCTCAACCTAAATAAATAAAGAAACAGATTTAAGTGTAGTGTGGGATGCCAGCAAGGCAGTAATGAGAGGATTTTAATTCAGCAAAGTGCCTTTCAAAAAAGGGAAAGGGGGGAAGAAAAACAGGAGATATTAGATGTTTTATTGGAAAAGGAGGAATTAATTGTAAAACCAGAGGACACAGATATTTCTCAAGCGATTAAACTCCTGCAAGCACAATTTTCGATGTTAATCAAGAGATCAATCAGAAAATTAAATTAATGAAACAGAACGTTTTTGAATTTGCTAATAAACCTACTGAAGAGGCTCCTCATGAGGTCAGAGGAACATTGCCCGGCGATTGTTTTATTGTTTTATTCATTTAATATGCTGTAAACCACTTTGAGATTTTTATTAAAAAAAATAAAGCGGTATGAAAATTAAATAAATAAATAAATATAAATAACTTGGTGAACTGCTAGCTTAGCAACTTAAAAAAGAAAGAAAGAATAAGATGATAAATAATATTGTAGACAAAGATAAGCATTTGACTAGCCCAAAAGAAATAAGGAAAGCATTTGAATTTTTTAATACTTTGCTATACGACTGTGAAAAAGAGGACTTTGAGAAAATGGAATCTTATTTGACCGACTGTAATATACCTTGATAATCTAAGGAAAATCGGCTGGCAAATGCACATTTGGATGATCATTACTTGCAAAGCCTCATACTCAGTGCTTCCCTAGCACTGGTGATTGAAAATGTCAGCAAATCCCTCTTTCCCCCATCTGCTGCTTTGCATGTCCCACACGAGGTAAATGGTTAGGCTTCTCATAGGTAATCATGTCTGCACAGTATATCATCAAATCCCACCTGATTAAACATGCTGTGCCACCTGATGGCCTCCTTGTTAATGGTGATCTCTTCATGTGGCAAAGTCTGTGGATCCATCCTTCCAACTTTCACATTCAAGAACGATTGATTTGGAAAACTAATCCAGTTTATAATATCAAATCCGGCTGCTAATTCACCATTCTTGTCAAACGACACTGTGTCACCGGCACTGTTGTTAAATGAGATGCTCCTCAGGAAAGAGTGAAGCTATATTGAAAGAATCAAACACATGTTTTACAAATTGGTGAAAGGCGAAACACATGCTCCTGCTTTTAAGAGAGAAAAGCAATAATTCCACAATGGATATTTAATCTTTGTCTTGTCTGAAATTCCTCTAAGTGTAGTAGTGGAAGGAGGGAGGGAGGAACAAAGGAAGGAAGGCAAGCTTTACATGATTTGATAATTTCATAGAGGATAAGGCTCTCTTTAGCCAATCTGACTATTTGTTGCTTGGTGATAAGTGCAATTTCCCTCATGTCCTGATTGTAGGCATCTCTTTGGACACTGTTTCTACAAAACACAGGACATCATCATCATCATCATCATGTGTTGGGTCTGATTCAGGAGACTTCTTTTTTTGTTCTAAATTCATATCTAGCTACTCCAAGCTTCAAGATGCACAGCCCTAATCCTAGACTCCAATTTCTTCCAATATATCATCTCCATCTTGCAAGAGGTAACTATTTTGTGTCAATGTATTCATTGCTCACTTGCTTTCTCTTTTCCCTGACCTCATTGTCCTGTATAAGCTCACATTGCCCAAACCCATTTCATTTACATCTCGTTTCCTGAATTTGCTTTGGTTTCCTGTGCTACCTTCCAGACACCTTAAGCCCCTCTCCTTTTCTTATATGGTAAGATTATAATTCCTCACCTCCCTATGTAGCTCACTTTATTTTTTGCAGAAAACTGATCAAATTAAGCATTTTATTCAGCAGAGTGGCACCTGTGAAACAGATTTTACAAGGCAGTGTCATAACTCCAATTAGAAGTTTATCAAAATCACATTTCCATTAGTGTGATACTTAGGGTGCACAAGTAATCAAGGATAAGTTAATGAGAGTTAATTATTTAAGGAAAAATCAATAGTGTTTACATATTTTGTTCTGTTGATCTACTTCATGAATTGACTTTTCTCACGTATCAGATTAGTTATGATTTGTTTGTTTGTTTGTTTGTTTATTCAGGATGTGAAATCTTACTTGCCACGGTTGCAGAATTTGAAGAGCCAGTCGATCTCTTTCTGCTTCTCTTCTGCATTTCAGAGTCAATGAGTATATGTTATGTATAGTATGTGCTATTGTCTGAACGGCATTATAGATACTGTAGCTTTGGCCAGTCATGCTCATTTCAAAAATAGTGTGAGGAAGGCTCTGCAGATTCTCCTGGCCAGTACATGAATCAGTCCATTCTCTGTGCTCATTGGGATCAGAAAATATGCAGTTGAATGCATGCTGCCAAAAGATCCTGATAAAACCATCTTCTTTGACAGTGTTCGGATGTCGAATCTTTAGGAATTCTTTAAATCCTACCACTTCATTTGAGTAAATTGCAAAAGACAAGGCACCATCAAAAACTTGGATATCAGAAGCCTTTTGCATTGTATTTAATGAGAAATCCCATTGCGCTGTCATAATCCACACTTTACCCATAGCTATCTCTGTGATACCCTCTACTATAGAAAAGAAATATATCAACCATATCAGTGCTGTCATAGTCTGGGGTTCTGCACATGCAACCAATACTTTGACTTTGGAGATGGTCATTGAAAAGGACTTGGCCCGAAAGAGTCCTAGTGAACCTAAATGCTTTGCCGTTTGAGACATGGAAGGTGTTTTTTCAATGAAGGCTGCACAGATTCCATGCTGAGTGAACAGTGACATCATAGTCTGTATGAACTTTTCTCCATTCTCATGATCTGATGCAAATATCCCCACCCATGTCCACTGGAAATACAGAAGGAGATGGACAATTCCTTTGTATTGATATGCTTCATTCGGTACCATCCGGTAAAAAGATAATATCTCAGGTTCAAGTTTCATCACTGGAGCTAATACACAGTTGGCAATCTGAAAAGGGGAGGGGAAATGTTAGTTTCACCAGTATGCACAAAAGTTATACAAAACAGTAAGGATTCAACCCAGATATCTACTGACTTGGAATCCATGTGGTTTTCCTGGGGTGGGGGGAGAATATTGTGTGTGGAGGTCCCCAAAACCACCCCTCAAATAACTCACACCATAGACAGAATTTTTGTTTAATGGTTTTTGGTATGAATTTGGCCACAACTTTTATTAAAATACAAATATGAAATATGGGAGTGGTAGCGTAGGCATTGGTTCTCCAACTGTCCCCCAAGGACAGAACTAAACTCACCTTGTCAACAAGGGGAAACCCTACAGGGAGAGACAGGGAGCCGGGTGCATTGGCCCTCCCCTCTCCCCTCAGGCTCTCAGGGGCTCCTGCGCGGTCCTGGCCCCCGACCGGGGTTATGGACACTGCATAGAGCCCCTGCATTCCTGACCAGAATTTCCCCAACACGCAGGCATTAACTTAAGGGGCCAACACAGTCAACAAGACCCCATATACAACCAATAACCAATGCCTGACCGCCAACCTTACAAGTTGTGACTGTTTGCTATGCAGTAGGCAAAAACCAGATGACACCAGCCAATTAGCCAAATGGAAAAATTCCTACCAGACCCCTGAATACAGGCGACCCCATGAGAGGCACAGCAATGTCAACAAAGAGGCCTAAAAACAGCGGAGGAAGGGTGGGGATCCGAAAATGCAAACCTTTCTCTTTGGCTTAAATACCCCAGAGGCTGACCCACAACTTGCAACATACAAATTTGCCCAACAACAGCCAGGGACCTATCAGACGGTGACCATTCATGCCCCCACCTTTGTAACTCAGGAGTGGTTTGTTAAGCCCCCACCGCAAATCGTGCTCACCATGATGGTGAACCCGCATTGTTATCAAGGTAATTGCTCTTGGGCCACAAGATCTGAGAGTATGAAATGAACTATTCAATTGTTCATAGATGCCAGCATCTTTATTGTGTTATTGAAAACAATGAGATGCTTAATGAGTTCAACTTCTTTGTGGGATATCTGAAAATTTCAAATTATTCAAATTTCAAGTTATTCAAATTTGTTACCCCAGCCCAGCCTTTCCTTCTGAAAACTTCCAGTGAATGGTTCAGCACAATACTGGTTTGAGGTATCCTCATTAGGAAAACCCAAACTGCATATTAGTCGGTGAAAATAATCTAAGAATCCCTTGTGCATCATATTTGCAAAACATAAAAGCACCTGCTTAGGATGTATGCTGACCTCAAGATGAAATTGTGCATAGGCCCATATCCCCCACCTATATAATGAACAGGCATGTATATTTCTTCCGAAGTTAGATTTTTCCATAAGATAAAAAAATAATAAAGCCAGATACTTTAGTGGCCATTATTATTCATTTTCCACTAATGAAAAAAGACAAGAGACAAAATAATAATAATAATAATAATAATAATAATAATAATAATAATAATAATAATTTATTTATACCCCGCCCATCTGGCTGGGTTTCCCCAGCCACTCTGGGCGGCTTACAACAGAAAAATGAAGTAAAATAATCTATTAAACATTAAAAGCCTCCCTAAACAGGGCTGCCTTCAGATGTCTTCTAAAAATCTTCTTTAAAAAAGTTCCAGAGGATACACTTTACCTGGGGAATTTTGTAGATGCCTAAGACAGTTGCCATGTAAAGGGAAATATCAGAGTAAAGTCCTCCAATAACAGCTATGATATTCCTTTTCTTGTCACATTTGAAGTTGGGAACAATCCTTTCAGAGGTGGACAGAAGTTTCATGGTGTTTTGAGAAGTCATCCTTGCATTTGTGTAGCCATCATAAATGTGGAATCCCAGGCTGACATTTGGTAGGATCTTTTGGTTCTCATTTATCTCTTTCACAGCGAATACCAAAGAGACAATGTGCTGATAATTCTTTGGCCTTGCACTAATAAAAGTGTGATATTATGCATAAGAGAGATATCTATTCCTTCACCAATCATTTTTCTCTGAGAATGCCGTGATATTATTAGGATGGAAGTTTGCATATTTAAAAATTCAGTTATGCCATGCATTGTACTTACTCAGACTGCTGCTAGGAACCCAACAAGAGGAAAACATAAATTTAAAATATACAACTACAGTGACAATTTCTATCCAGCACAAGCTGCCACAAGCTGTGATCATTTATAATATGGTGAAAGGAACAGCCAAGCACTGCACATAATCACAATTACATATACATTACATGTCAATAATTTGTAGGGTTGCCAGACTCAATAGTGGACAGGACTTCTGTGCCTTTAATTGCCCTGCTCTCTTTTGAGTCTGGAAACCTTAAAGAGAAACCAGCAGACCCTTTGTTTAATTTCCAAGCAAAGGGTCTGCTGGTTTCTCTTTAAGGTTTCCAGACTCAAAAGAGAGCAGGGCAATTAAAGGCACAGAAGTCCTGTCCACTATTGAGTCTGACAACCCTAATAATTTGCAGCTAAGAAAGCACACATAACATCACTTGTGCTCACTTAAAGTTCACAAACAGGGACTCATGATGAGAGCTATTGTAAAAATACACGCTACAAAAAATGGAACATATTGCATAGACAACTTGTCTTGATAATATGCTTTGGGAACTTAGGCATAAATTAGTAGTTATTCTTACTATAAAAAGTGGAGATTACTATGACTATGCAGCAGGTGGAATCTATTTATACTGGGTAAATCCTAAAAAAGCTAAGAAATATTGATGAAGATGTAAAAGACTCAACGAACTAGATTTCTGTCAGCTGGGTATCACTGTGATTGTATATCTTTAAGAGTACTGAATGTTACTAAATAGCTCTGATTGATAACCTTTGTGTTCCTGGGCATGCATTTATAGATGCTCTGCATTAGGCAATTAATTATGTTACAAGCTCTTAAGATCTATTTATACTTTGATAATTTATATTAAGAAGTGGAGGCCGCTATGACTATTCACCATATGGAATCTATTGATAATTAACCCGCACTGAATAAGTTGGATAAAATTATGATAATATGTAAATGAAGATGTGGAATACTTAATGTATTAGATTCACATCGGTTGAATATCATTGCGATTATGTCTCTTTAAGAATGTTCAGTTCTAATTGCCTGCAACCACCCCATTGTAGGGGTTGCTTCTATACAAGCATAGTTTCAATGGTTATCGACATTGGTCATCTTTGACTGGCAACTTCTGCATTCCTGAGAACTACTTCTGCATTCCTGAGAACTGAAAAAAGCCAATTCCTGGAAACCTTGTCACTGAAGAAGCCCGATGGGCGAAGCAAGGGTGTATATCCTGAGAACTATTTTACTATTGGCTGCCTTTGCTACTAATCAGTTCCGTTTGTCGCACTTTCAGACCTAGGAAGATGCAGAAGGTAGTTTTGCTTGTTACTTTTAAGATGTAGGACGATGCAGAAGGAAGATATCAGCATGAAATGGCATTGCCAACAGGAACTGTGCATTGTAATCTTTGAGCTTGACAATCCTTGGACTTTACGATACCAATACATATAGAAGACACGATACGTTGCCATCAGGAACTGTGCTTTTTGATATGATGATTAAAATTACAGTTTTATTACATATCATATTATGTTACTTCACAGATAGTTATGTGTGTATTGTGGTGTTCAAAAGAAAGCACACACAGCATCACTTTTGCTCACTTAAAATGAACAAACAGGGACTCATGATGGGAGCTATGGTAAAAATATGCACTACAAAATATGGAACATACCGCATAGACAACTTGTCTTGATAATATGCTTTGGGAATTTAGGCATATTGCTAACACTTTTCTTCATAGTGTGAGGATGGCTCAGCAGCCTAGTTGGGGTGACTGTTTGGGAACTTCAGTTTTTTGTATTTTGCTTTCAAATTCTCTCCTCCCCCTTTAATTCTACCCAAAAAGGGCTTCAACTTTGCTGCACGAGTTGTTTTCTTGTCAGCAGGGACTGGTGCAAAGGGTCACATTTCCTCACTGTGTGTAAAGAAACAAAGCAGACCTATTGCAAGCTATGAAGGGCAAAACACACTTACAGTAGTTCATATATGATGCTGGTTTTAGGGTGTTCATGGAAAGAAAATTCATCAGATACAAAGCCATACTGAGAAGTCATCTGTCCTATGATTAGGTCCCCTTTTTTATCATACTGATATGGGAATCGGAATGGTTCAGTCATAGTGCACGTATCACTGTCTTTCTTTGTCTCTGTTGGAGGAAGCTGAAGCCACAGACAGAGAAATAACCACCACAAACACATCCCTGAAATCTCAGGGCAAAATGTGACCTACACTTCTCTTTTCTATCTATCCACCACCTTCAGCTACTTTCCTCAACCTTTCATTAAAGATTAGATTGGGATAGCTCTTCACCCCCAAAGCCCCTTATACTAGTTCTTAGCGAGCTTAGATATATTTCATATGAACATCTATACTCTGTTGGCTACTGTATTTGTGGTCCTGACAAATCCACATGGAACCTGAGAAATTTGAGGATAAATCATAGGTATCTGATATAATTACAGGGTTCCAAATTATCTAGAATACTCTCCTGTGCAAAATACTACTTTAAACATGTGCAATCTAGTTGGAGAAATGTGACATGTAAAGTAAATAAGGCCTATGGAGACAGGTGATGACAAAGTCCCTAAATCTGAGGTAGAGATGGAGGTGACATACATGGGATAGAAATGCTATTTATACTGCTGTCCTATCCCTCCTCCCTCCTTATGGCAAAAAGCTCAATGCACTCGGTTTACAATGTACCTCGGTTCACAAACACAATTGGTTCCAGAAGTCTGTACTTAACCTGAAGCGAACTTTCCCATTAAAAATAATGGAAAGTGGATTAATCCGTTCCAGAAGGTCCGTGGAGTACTTAACTGAAGCGTACTTAACCTGAAGCGAACTTTCCCATTGAAAGTAATGGAAAGTGGATTAATATGTTCCAGATGGGTCCGCGGAGTACTTAAACTGAAGCGTACTTAACCTGAAATGAACTTTCCCATTGAAAGTAATGGAAAGTGGATTAATCTGTTCCAGATGGGTCCGCAGAATACTCAACCTGAAGCGTGCTTAACCCGAAGTATGAGTGTAATTGGTTCCAGAAGTCTGTTCTTAACCTGAAGCGAACTTAACCTGAAGCGAACTTAACCTGAAGCGAACTTTCCCATTGAAAGTAATGGAAAGTGGATTCATCCGATCCAGACAGGTCTGTGGAGTACTTAAACTGAAAATACTCAAACCGAGGCATACTTAAATCGAGGTATGACTGTACTATGTTTTTCATGAAGCTGGTCTTGATTTCAAACCCAGATACAGTGAAGCCTTGGATGGGGGAGGGGGAATCATGTGATAAATAAGGACAAGGAGTCTAATGTTGGATTAAATTAGTTAACAGCTTCATTGATTGCAGAAAAATAGGCTTGGCATAGGCATTGGACATGTATTCAATGATCAACCAGTCGACTCTCTTTCATTCTTAAGACCTACCCTTTTAGGGACCCAGCATGGATGTTGATAAGTTCCTGCTCTTGTCCCAGCATCCCGTGTGGCGGCAAAGTGCTTCTCCACCATGTGGATGGTGTGGAAAGCTGGCTGCTCACACCACCACTGCTGGGCTGGACTGCAAAGACTGTTCCCCCTTAAATATTTAGACAAACCAACTAATATACGCTCAAATATTAATTCATGTAAGTGTATTATAAATTGCAGCACTATGTGGTATTTAATTGAGGCTGAGAATGGGGCCATAGTTAGTGCTCTTCTTGTCCCCAATGCCATGTCCTTGTCCATGTTCCAAACAGCCTCTCCTGACTCAAACCTTATGTAAAAAGAGAATTGAGAATCATAATCATACTAATGGCACCCTGCCCAAATGCCCCTAATAGCCATTCCCAGCAAATATGTATGGATATTTTACACACCCAAATAAAAGGGAGACACATGGATACAATGAATGTGAAAAGAAAACCTGGGAAGGACAAAGGGTGGTAGTTTTATTTATTTTTTATTTTTTTGTAATAAGCAATAAATATCACATTTTTTGAAAAGAAAAGAAAGACTCAGAAAACCCAAAACGGATAGATTATTATTCATTTCTGCAAATTATCTGGTTTTTGCTGTTCAAGTCAGGCCTCATGATAATTATGTAGCATTTTGGGGGAAAGATGCATCCCAGTAACCCAGCACTGGAGGCCAAGATGGAGAAGATCTCCACAGCCACCATGTATTTCCCCTTTGTGCTCAGGTAAGAAGGCACAAAGGACAACCAAACACTGCAAAACACCAACATGCTGAAAGTGATGAACTTTGCTTCATTGAAACTGTCTGGCAACTTCCTGGCCTGGAAAGCCACGGCAAAGCTAACACTAGCCAGAAATCCCAAGTAACCAAAGACACAATAAAACATTGAGACTGAACCTTCATTGAATTTTACTACAATTTCTTCAGTCATTGAGTACATGTCAAACTCTAGAAATGGTGGAGCAGTACTGAGCCAAATGGAACAAATGCTGGTTTGTATAAAAGAACAGGCAAGCAGAATAGAGTTTGTGAATGTTTTCCCCACCCATTTCCTCATCCTGGATCCTGGTTTCGTGGCCATGAAAGCCAGAATGACTGTGATGGTTTTTGCCAATACACAAGACACAGCAATTGAGAAGAGAATGCCAAAAGTAGTTTGTCGTAAGTAGCAGGTCACAATGTGAGGGTTGGCGGTGAACAGCAAGGAGCAGAGAAAGCAGAGAAAAAGGCAGATGAGCAGATTGTTGGCTTTGACAATGGGAGTGTCCCAATGTTTTTTGAAGACTCCAAGAACCAGAGCTGTGATCAAAGGAAAAGAGAGAGCCAAGACTGTTAAACAGATCCCCAAGGGTTCTGAGAAAGAGAGGAAATGGAGAATCTTGGGAATGCATTGGTCTCTGTTCTTATTTGGGAATTGAGTTTCTTGACATCTGAAGCAATAATTCATGTCTGAAAAATCAAATCAATATTGCTGGACTTGAAGTGGCACTTCTCTACAGCTTTGAAGGTGTCTCCTTTAGGTAACTCTGGAGAAAGACTTAACAGGCCTAGACATAGGGTGAAGGACATAGGCTGTGCCTGTTCCAAATCCAGCTGTTTGTTCAGTCGCATCTGTTCTAATTATGTTTATGATGTAAATACCAAAACTTGTTTATTGCTTTTCAAAAAAATAATAATGTTGCAAATACAATTTAAAAAAGAGACTCCTCCTCCTTACCCCATAATGGAGGAAAATTACCCCACAGTGTGAGCAAAATTACATCACAAGTGAGCATGTGTGTCTGGTAGGAATACCATATGCCTATAAAGTCATCTAAAACACATCATACCTGCTATATATTTGTGTGTGCACATGTGTGTATGCATGTTCTTTCCAGTAAGAGGGGTGGTATGGGATAGGTCTGCATGAGCCCCTAACAGAGGAGATGCCATGACAAGATATGCAGGGATGAGCAATATGCAGAACACCTCTGTCTCAGATAGCTGATTCCCAGTTCAGCTGGGCTCAGCCAGTATGAAGTCCCCAACCCTGATTAAGCTGAAAATACACGTCTTGTTCAATCCAGCTCATGGCTTGTTCACCCCAGCTCAGCCAGCTCAGCCTAAGTCAGTGCAAGTCCCAATAAGGCTGTTCTTGGAACATAGCAGGAGTGGAACAAAAAAGAGGGAATTAGGCCGGATCCTAAGCTCAAGTTAAAGGACTGTGTTCCCTCTATCAGGTTTAAGCAGAGCAGCGGCAGCAACCCAACTGAAGACAGGGGCTTGGATGTGACATATCTTTAAAGGTAAAGGTACCCCTGACCATTAGGTCCAGTCGTGGACGACTCTGGGGTTGCACACTCATCTCACTTTACTGGCTGAGGGAACTGGCATTTGTCCGTAGACAGCTTCCGGGTCATGTGGCAAGCATGACTAAGCCACTTCTGGCGAACCAGAAAAGTGCTCGGAAATGCCATTTACCTTCCTGCCGGAGTGGTACCTATTTATCTACTTGCACTTTGGTGTGCTTTCGAACTCTTTACACCAGGCATCCCCAAACTTCGGCCCTCCAGATGTTTTGGACTACAATCCCCATCATCCCTGACCACTGGTCCTGTTAGCTAGGGATCATGGGAGTTGTAGGCCAAAACCTCTGCAGGCCGCAGTTTGGGGATGCCTGCTTTACACCAGCTTAATTTAAACATGATCTATTGCATCCTTTAAATTTAAACAACAAGAACCATCTCCTTATACAATTTCATCTACAAATTTTGTTGTTGGGTGTTCACTGAAGGTTATTTCCTCAAACATCCGGAAAGGTGCAGCTCCTTGATGGCAGTGGTATTTACATATCAAAAGGAGCTGCATCTTTCCGGATGTTTCCTCAGAAATAAGTTTATGTACGTAATTATTTATATTAGTATTTCTAATCCATCAGCTCATTGAAAAATATGGTGGTGTACAATAAAACTATTAAGCCATCATAAATTAATAAATTACAAAAGAAGATTGATCAAATTAATCACCTAAAATTGCTAGATTAAATAAACATTTTGAGCAGATAGAACAATATCAGATATGTTGTTCCCTGGCTGATTTCAAAGGGGAACAGCGTTCCAAAGTATTGCTGTTATTATCCTGAATGACTTTGTGTAAAGGACTTTTCACTAAACAAATATGAGACATCAAGTACAACCTTGCTAATGTCTCCTAGTTAACTGGTCCTTGCTGTTTAACTCAGGCCTAAGGATAATGATGTAGCATTTTGGAGTAAAGATACAGCCGAGTAACGCAGCACCGGAGGCCAAGATGGAGAAGATCTCCACAGCCACCATGTATTTCCCCTTGGTGCTCAGGTAAGAAGGCACAAAGGACAACCAAATACTGCAAAAGACCAGCATGCTGAATGTGATAAACTTGGCTTCATTGAAACTGTCTGGCAGCTTCCTGGCCTGGAAAGCCACAATGAAGCTAACTATGGCGAGGAGCCACAGGTAACCCAGAACACAATAAAACATTGTGACTGATCCTTCATTGCATTCTACTATGATTTCTTTCACCAGAGAGTTCATGTTGAAATCTGGGAATGGATGAGCAGTACAGAGCCATTCAACACAGATGCCAGTTTGAATAAGGAAGCAACTAAGCAGAATACAGTTGGCCAGTCTTTTCCCCACCCATTTCCTCATCCTGGATCCTGGTTTAGTAGCCATGAAAGCCAGGACCACAGTTATGGTTTTTGATAATATGCATGAAACAGCCACTGAGTAAATTATGCCAAAAGCAGTTTGTCGTAAATAACATGTCACTGCATGAGGTTTCCCAAGGAATAGCAAGGAGCAGAGGAAGCAAAGAAACAGGGAGATGAGCAGAACATAGGTGAGGTCACGATTGTTGGCTTTGACAATGGGAGTGTCCCTGTGCTTGATGAAAATTCCTAGCACCAAAGCCGTGATCAGAGAGAAAGAGAGTGCCAAGAAAACAAAAGTGATCCCCAATGGTTCTGAGAAAGTGAGGAAATTTTGAAACTTTGAAATACATTGATCTTGGTTCTCGTTTGGAAATTGATCTTCTAGGCACCTGAAACATTCATCAGTGTCTGGGAAAAAAAAGATATATGTATTCCTGAATTTTTGCAATCAATTATTGTGACCTTAGTCACTCTTGAAAATGAAGTAGATTCATCTATCTCCATTGTATGGCACTTTAATGTGACTTCAGTCCAATGGGGAGATAGTCATACATATGACAAAGACTACAAAACACTGTAAAGCTCCCACATCCCTGCTGGCTTTCTATTTGCATAATTGTATTTTCTTTGCTTACCTTAGTAGCTTTATTGAGAGTTAGTGATTTCACTGGGCAGAGTGGGGTGGCCTGACCTCTTCGCCCTTCTGCCAAACTAGTGGATCTGCTTAACTCACCTTGACACCTGGCACTGTGGTGCTTCATAAGGATGCTGTACAGGCTAGCTTTAAATTTATATTTTCTTTTAAACCATCCTTCTTTTAAATACTGCCTTTGTGTAAACATAGAGCTACTGAATGGTGTGTAATAAATATGATACAGACAATGACCATTTTGTGTGGGGGTTCCATTCCTGTCACCCGCGTGTCAGTAATCACACATTTGCTGGATGAGCCTAAAATTGCCGCTGCCTGTATAAAAAGTGAAAACCTATGAAATACCATGGGCATAAATGACATAAACAATGTAGTGGGAATTAATCAACCAACCCACCATTGCAATAGGCAAATGGTATGAAAACACTGGGGGCTAATGTGGATTGTCTACATCATCCCTTGGCTACAGGAATAATAATAATAATAATAATAATAATAATAATAATAATAATAATAATAATTTATTTATACCCCGCCCATCTGGCTGGGTTTCCCCAGCCACTCTGGGCGGCTTACAACAGAAAAATGAAGTAAAATAATCTATTAAACATTAAAAGCCTCCCTAAACAGGGCTGCCTTCAGATGTCTTCTAAAAATCTTCTTTAAAAAAGTTCCAGAGGATACACTTTACCTGGGGAATTTTGTAGATGCCTAAGACAGTTGCCATGTAAAGGGAAATATCAGAGTAAAGTCCTCCAATAACAGCTATGATATTCCTTTTCTTGTCACATTTGAAGTTGGGAACAATCCTTTCAGAGGTGGACAGAAGTTTCATGGTGTTTTGAGAAGTCATCCTTGCATTTGTGTAGCCATCATAAATGTGGAATCCCAGGCTGACATTTGGTAGGATCTTTTGGTTCTCATTTATCTCTTTCACAGCGAATACCAAAGAGACAATGTGCTGATAATTCTTTGGCCTTGCACTAATAAAAGTGTGATATTATGCATAAGAGAGATATCTATTCCTTCACCAATCATTTTTCTCTGAGAATGCCGTGATATTATTAGGATGGAAGTTTGCATATTTAAAAATTCAGTTATGCCATGCATTGTACTTACTCAGACTGCTGCTAGGAACCCAACAAGAGGAAAACATAAATTTAAAATATACAACTACAGTGACAATTTCTATCCAGCACAAGCTGCCACAAGCTGTGATCATTTATAATATGGTGAAAGGAACAGCCAAGCACTGCACATAATCACAATTACATATACATTACATGTCAATAATTTGTAGGGTTGCCAGACTCAATAGTGGACAGGACTTCTGTGCCTTTAATTGCCCTGCTCTCTTTTGAGTCTGGAAACCTTAAAGAGCTTATTCTGTTTTACTGATATTCTCCATGAACTGAGCATCATTACACATTACATTAGGCATGACAAGGTTCTGGGTGTGAAATTTACCTGCCAAGGTTCCACATTTGGAAGATCCAAACTACTTCCACCTGCCAACACTCTGTGCTTTAGCCTAGATAAGTAAATGTTATGTAAAGAATGTGCTATGGCATAGACTGCATTATAAAGGCTGTAACTTTGGCCAGTCATGCTCATTTCAAAAAGAGCACCAGGGAGACTGTCCAGCTTCTCTTGACCAGTGCAAGTAGCAATCCTTTGCTTCTGCTCATTGGAATCAGAAAATAGGCAGTTGAATGCCTTTTGCCAGAAGATCCTGAGAAAACCATCTCCTTTGGGATAGCTAGGGTGAAGGACCTGCAAGAACTGTGTAAAGCCTGGCACTTTGTTTGAGTGAATTGCAAAAGATAAGGCGCCATTGAAGGCTTGTATATCAAAATCTCTTTGCATTGCTTCCA
The DNA here is from genome assembly GCF_963506605.1 of Zootoca vivipara. NCBI lineage: Eukaryota > Metazoa > Chordata > Lepidosauria > Squamata > Lacertidae > Zootoca > Zootoca vivipara. Next base: position 32,101,489 of record NC_083288.1, on the reverse strand, counting down.
ATGAGAAATTCCATTGGGCTGTCATGATCCATACTTTATGTATAGAAAACTTTGTAGTACCATCTAAGAATGAATATAAAAATGCCATCCATATCAGTGCTGTCATTGTCTGAGGTTCTGCACATACAACCAACACTTTGACTTTTGAGACGGTCCAGAAAAAGGATTTGGCCTGGATGATTACCAATGAACTAAAATTGTCTATAACTTGAGATATGGCTGGAGTTTTTTCATTGAAGGCAGTACAGATTCCATGCTGGAAAAGCATTGGTGTTAAAGTCAGCATGAACTTTTCACCATTGTCATTATCTGATGCAACAATCCCCACCCACGTCCACTGGAAATGTAGAAGAAGATGGACAATGCCAATGTATTGATGGGCTTCATTGGGGACAATCCGGTAGAAGGAAGGGAGTTGAGATTCATTACTCAAAACAGGACCTAATATACTGTAAGCAACCTAAAAAGGAAGAGGTCAGTTTCACCACAGTAGACAGATTTAATGCTAAATAGTAGACATAATACTAAATAGTAATTAATCAAAATATTTGCTGACTTGCTGGAACACATAAGAATTTCATGAAGGAAAAAGTAGGGTTTTTTTATATAGGAATAATTTGAAACACATCTGGCTAATTAATGTTTATCATCCTAGTTCTGATCATGGAGGTCACCCACCCCCACCCCCACCCCAACATGCTTTTGTTGTCTAATAACAACAGTACTAGCAAAAATATGCAAAGTAGCTACATCACTCTCACGTCAGAAATTGCTTCAAATGTGTCTGCATATTTATCCCCAAAACCTTATTTCTAGAGGGGCTCAAGACTTAGTTAGAAAAGTAGGAAAGGACAAACTCTTGCTCTGGGGGAAGGGGAAGCCCTGGCATAGATCATGCAGCTCATCCACAACATAAAGATTTATGTAATCAATATTTTCCCCATCCTGATACTTTGTTGTCAGTAATATATTTTTCTCTCACCATCACTTTTCTTATCCAGCAAGGTCTCTCTCTCTCTCCCCCCCCCCCAATTCTATCAGAGTTAAATAGCCCACATGCTCAGCCTACCTGTGGAATCTTGTAAAGGCCTAAGATACTAGCCATATGAAGGGAGATTTCAGAGTCTAGTCCTGCAACAACAGCTATCATATTCTCATTTTTGTTACATTTGAAGTTTGGGACAATCCTTTCTGCCGTTGTCAGGAGTTTCACGGTGTTCTGATAAGTCATCCTTGCATCTGTGTAGCTTTCATAGGCATGGAATCCCAAACTGACATTTGGTAGGATCTTGGGGTTCTCATTTATCTGCTTCACAGAAAATGCCAAGGAGAGAACATGCTGGTAGTTCTTTGGTATTGCACTAAGGAAGAGGTAAAACGTGAATGATATTAAATCTTTCAAGATGAAAGAGTCAGTTCTTCCTTTCCAGCTTTTGAGCACACAGGTAACTTTGTGTCCTGATTATTTTTCTTCCCACCTTTCTTCCAATGAACCCAACAATATTAAAATAAATAAAGAAATGTGCAAATAAAACATTAACTTCTGCCTCTTGCCTGCTTTTAAATAAAACCCATTACCACAATTTAGCCAAATCTAAGCCCATGTAACTCATTTTGACTGATAGAATAAACAATGGAGGCTGAGAAGGAAACCTTGATGCAACGTGAAAACATATATATAGGATGAAAGGGCACTCATGAGGAAGGCTGAAGATAAAATAGGAAGGAAATTACAAAATACATTGACTATTATGTTTTGGAAACAGAAGAAAGAATTCACAAGAGGAGGAGAAAAGTAACAGAGAGGAAGATATGAAGATCATAAAGTTGAAGGAAGCAAATATATTACTTTGAACATGCTTAAATGCAACATCAAAAATATCATATGCAGACTGCTTCCTGATGTAAATTCTTGCAGTAGAAAAGTATGCCATCGAGGGCAACAGTAATTTTCTTACATAAATTCATCTACAAACTTTGTTTTAGGGTGGTCATAGAAATATATTTCATCATGTACACAACCAAACTGATAAGCAATCACTCCAATGATTAGTTCTCCTCTCTGATAATACTGGTATGGAAAATGGAAAGGATCATTTATGGTGCATACAACAGAATGTTTCTTGCAATAAGCTGGAGAAGGTTGTAGCCACAGGAAGAACAGGATAAGCAGCAAAAATGTATCTGCCATCTAGGGGCCGATTGTGATGCTGAATATCTACTTTCTCTCTTTCATCCAGCATCAGTTGGTTTACAAGACTTTTCCTTCAACAGCTCACTATTATTTTCAGAAGAGGCAAGTGCCAAAAAATTGACTCATGAAAGCCTGCATGTTCAGAGCTCCTCATGAGTGCAGATGGCTTGTATTTATTTTATGTAAGTTTTCAGACTATGTTATTGATTATGCTTTTATTCTGAGATAATCCACATGGGGTTTTACAAGATAGTTGATGAAAGCAATAATTTGAGGTAATCACTACGGTAGGTTCAAAATTATCTTCTCAGAGCACATTGGCTGCCAGACCTACATTGGCTCCCAAACATTTCCAAGCACAATTCAAAGTGTTGGTGTTGACCTTTAAAGCCCTAAACGGCCTCGGCCCAGTATACCTGAAGGAGTGTCTCCACCCCCATCGTTCTGCCCTGACACTGAGGTCCAGCACCGAGGGCCTTCTAGCGGTTCCCTCGTTGCGAGAAGCAAAGCTACAGGGAACCAGGCAAAGGGATAAACAAGTACCTGACATTCAGAAGACATCTGAAGGCAGCCCTGTTCAGGGAAGCTTTTAATGTGTGATATTTTAATGTATTTTTAATTTGTTGGAAGCCGCTCAGGGTGGCTGGGGGAACCCAGCCAGATGGGCGGGGTACAAATAATAAATTATTATATTATTATAATTATTATTGTGTTTTGCAAGACATCACATTTAGTAGAAGTGGGAAAGAATGATACATGGTTTTCTTTCACTGTAACTTGGGTGCCACTGTAGTCCTATATCCAGGAAAAGTTAAAGAAAAGCCTTTCTACCTGCACAGAGAGAAGTCCACTGGTGGGAATGGGGCCTCCAGTACATGCAAAGTGACATAGATATAGCATTGGCATTGTTCCATTGGTGGTGAGGTCCAAAATGGGGAATTCTAGGGGGATCATGGATACCCACTACTATAAGCTCTCCATTTCTCCCAACACATTACCAGCAAGGGCATGAAGCAAGTTTCTCTGCCACAGAATTTCTCTTCTGCCCTGTCATAGCATTGCTTTGTTGTCTGGACACCATTTTTAATTGTGGACTTAATGTGACTTTGTGAGATCTGTGGAACTGTAACATTCTCATCAGCTGGAAAACTCGTGTGTGTGTGTGTGTGTGTGTGTGTGTGTGTGTGTGTATGTATTGAGCAGCTAATGTGCATAACAGCAAATGTGCACATTCACCAGGGCTCATGGATATTGTGTGCATAATCCATCCATGAATATAGAACTGTGTATGTTTCCAGATTAATGTATGTATTCCCCTGCAGGCCTTGGGGAATGTGCACATCTTGACTGCATTTTGCACAATTTAAAAGCATAAGCATGATATTCAATAGGAATGTGTATCTCAAATGAATATACACTGAATCCAAGTTATGAGGCTTGCATGCAAGCTTCAGTAAACCCAGTGAAATTTTCTGTGTAAACATGCATAGGATTACCCTGTGATTAAATATGGAGGGTGGGGCTTACCTTGGCCCCCACAATATTCTATTCAAGTTGACACCCTGTTTTAAACTATGTCATGCTATGTATCAATTAGTAGTTTATGAAGGCAAAAAGGGGTAACCATGGTGACAGCACTTCATCTGCTTTCAAATGTTTTACTATGTTGGGAGTCGCCCAGAGTGGCTGGGGAAACCAGATGGGTGGGGTATAAATAAAGTGTTGTTGTTTGAATAATAATAATAATAATAATAATAATAATAATAATAATAATTTTATTTATACCCCGCCCTTCCCTGTCAAGACCGGGCTCAGGGCGGCTAACAACAAAAATATCAAAACCAGCATAAAAGAAACAATTCAATTAAAATACAGATTAAATACAATGTTAAAATTCAAATTTAAAATTAGGAATCTACAAGTGGGACCTCATTTAAATATCTATAGGATAAAACCTTAGGGGAGGGTAATACCGGGGTCAGACTGAGTCAGTCCAAAGGCCAAGCGGAACAGCTCTGTCTTGCAGGCCCACACAAAAAGATGACAACTCCCGCTGGGCCCTAGTCTCCTGAGAGAGAGCGTTCCACCAGGTCGAGGCTAGTACTGAGAAGGCCCTGGTCCTGGTCGAGGCCAGTCTAACCACCTTGTGACTCGGGATCTCCAGTATGTTATTATTTGTGGACCTTAATGTCCTCTGCGGGGCAATATATATATATAGTTATTTTTAGTTGTATACAGTGGTACCTCGGGTTACGAACACGATCTGTTCCGGGACACAGTTCGTAACCCGAAATGGTCGTAACCCAAAGCGCCATTTTGCGCAGGCGCAAAGCGCAATTTCCACGATTTTCACACTTTGCGCATGCGCAGAACGCACGCACGGTGAAAATACTTCTGGGTTTGCGGAGTTCGTAACCCAAGGTGTTCGTAACCCAAGGTACAACTGTATTTCAATTTGTGTGTTTTATTGTTGTGGATCACAAGCTACCGTTGTGCACTCACATCTCTTAAGACTGCAGGGGTGCAGTTAGGGTGTGTCCTGCTGCAAATGAAATTCTTGATCTGGACCTTCTAAAGTGTAGAAAAGAATTTGCTCTCCATCACAAGAATGAATTTCAAAGCATTACTGGTAATAGTCTTAAAATAGTTGCAAATAAACATTACAAAGTAACACAAGGCTGGTGTCCTTGGGATATAAGGTTTATTTACACATAAATACAACCTGAGCCTATAGCCTCTTTCAGCTCAGCTCTCACACAACTTATCCTGGCTTTTGTCCTTTTAATTACCAGCCAGGTGAGGAGGAAAGGGCCATGTATTGGCACAGAGTAACTTTTTTAGTTACACTAATGAAGGTTCTTAAGTGGCAAGCTCATTATTTTATACTTGCCTAGTGAACAATATATTCCTCCATCAACCTTTATACTTAACTTGATTGTAATTGAAGAGACTCATAGTATCATGCAGACTGACAGCCCCCCAACCTGTTACATAATACACACATGCACACACATACATAGATACATAGTTATAGGTGAAAACACAATTTCACAAATAATGTGACACTTGTTCAATTTTACATACTTCTAAATCAGTTGAATAATAATAGACAGATCACTATAACCATTCTTTATTTCCCCCTCCTTATTAAATGCTCTCTGTTGTTTAGCTCCGGTCTCAGAATAATGATGTAGCATTTGGGGAAGAAAATAGAGCCCAGTAATCCAGCACCAGAGCACAAAATAGAGAAGATCTCCACAGCCACCATGTATTTTCCTTTAGTGCTAAGATAAGTTGGAACAAAAGACAGCCAAACAGTACAAAAGACCAGCATGCTGAAAGTGATGAACTTGGCTTCATTGAAACTGTTGGGTAACTTTCTGGCAAAGAAAGCCACAGTGAAGCTGACAATTGCCAGAAAGCCTGTGTAGCCCAAGACACAGTAAAACATGGCAGCTGAACCCTCATTACATAGCACTATGATTTCCCCATTTACAGAGCTCATGTCTGTATCTGGGAATGGAGGAGAAGAAATCAGCCAAACCATGCAAATGACTATTTGAATAAATGAACCAGAAAGGACAATTGAATCTGCCAGTCTCTTCCCTACCCATTTTCTTATTCCAGATCCTGGTCTTGTAGCCATGAATGCTAGAACCACAGTGATGGTTTTTGCCAACACACAGGAAATGGAGGTTGAGAAGACAACACCAAAAGCCATTTGTCGGAGAAGGCAGGTCAGCTTTCCAGGCTGCCCAATGAACAGCAAGGCACAGAGGAAGCAAAGTAGAAGTGAGCAGAGGAGGATATAGGTGAGGGTTCGGTTGTTAGCTTTCACAATTGGAGTGTCCTGGTGCTGCCAAAAGGCCCCAAGGATTAAAGCTGTGATCACAGAGAAGTAAATGGCCAACACAGTAAGCAAGATACCTAAAGGTTCTTTATAAGAGAGGTAGCTTAAAATTCGGGGTATGCATTGGTTTTGATCTTTGTTAGGATATTTGTCTGCTGGACATTTCATGCAGGCATCCATGTCTGAAAGAAAAGAAAGGGCTTTTTAAGTATTCCATAATTTCAAACATCATCTAATAGAAAGGAGTCCCTGTCGCGGTCACTCTGACCTGCACATCACCCCCGGACGTTTGACGGTCTATTGGTGATGTGCCAACGACAAACAAATACTTTCAATCACTCACACACCTCAGACCAGGATATAGTAAAATAAAACAAGATGGTTTATTGAATGTTCTTATGCGTATTGGTTATTACCTCTAAATATAACTAATAATAATTATCACTAAACTCATAACACTGTATCCTGTCTATCTCACTATTTAACAGCCACCACAATAATAACCAGCTCTTATTTTCACACCAACTCCTCTCATCTATCTCACTCTCATCTAACTCTCCCTCAACTCTCTCATCTCCTGCCTGCCTGCTTCTCCCTATATACACCCTGCTTCTGGCTGGAGAGCTCCCATTGGCCATTTCCCTCCCTGGTAACTTAACCCCTTCTAGGCCCTCTAGAGGTGAAACGCCACATACCTCCCCCCTTAATAAGTTTGAAACAGGAGGGTTAACTTCTCACAGTTACTCTCCTGTTCAAACAACAATAGTTCAAAATACAACATTTATACTCTTACCCTTACCTCCTCCCATCCAAATATACACATATTTCTAAATGCATAAAACAACTTTTTTTTAAAATGTCCACTTGATCTTCTTCCTCCGGTCTCCTGGGTAGATTGTCAGTCCAAATTTCGGATAACAGAGGTACCGCTGTCACTCTTGTCGGGTCTAGACGTTGATGAAGCACTCGATCTATGATCTAGAGATGACTTTCTTTGTGTGTCAACTGGGATCTCTTCTCTGACGTAAGCTCGTGGATGCTCACAACCGACCTCTCTTTCATGCTTGTCTCCCTCGCGAATAACATTCCTCTCAGGTGGGCATACTTTTAGTCTGCCTCTGGGTCTTGGAATCTTTGCTGCAGACACAACTGGCATCCCTCGGTTTAGACTTGTCTTTCGATTGACAGGCACTGCCATGGTGGTTGTCTCTGCTATCTCTTTAGCTACGGCTTGTTTTCCAGCCTTTCGCTTCCTCGCTCTTCTAAACATCTTAGGGATAGCTGCATCATCTGATTTCTCAATATCTTCCCTAGGTTGTTCTGACAAATTCTCACTTTTCAAGATTTCTAATTCTGTTACTTTTACTTCAGCTGCAACAGATATTTTATTGCACTTAACTGACCCACATTGCACAGTCAGCTTTCTCTTTTTGGCACTAATTTGGTCATTTCCTTCTGTATTACTTAAGTTAGGTTCTTCAGTAGTTTCCTTAAAAACTATAGGTTTGGTCTCTCTGGAACTAATAGACTTCCTGATCACATACTCTGCTTTCTCAGCTGGCACTTGAGTAATATTGCAGCTATTTTGGACTTTGCTTACATGCCACAGGTCCTTCTGCCACTGAGTATCAGTATCATTCAGACTTGTTTTTGAAAGAGTAATCGTGTCAGTTACTGAAGTGAAACAATCTCTAGGCACGGATCTTGACCTATTGAGTTTTCCTAGACCACTGCTAAACTGTACCCGTCTGGGTTTGTCAGAAGTGTTCGAACCGCTCTCATTCGTATGTAATATTTTCGCTGTACCAGGAACATGGGATGATAAGTTTTTCCTATCCATACAACTCTTGTGAGATTGTGCGACATTAGGAAGCTCTTGTGTGGGTCCTGAGACACAAGGATCACTCTCTAACTTGGAATCTTTTTCTCCCCCCACTTTAACTTCTTCATGCCCTTCCACTGCAACTTGACTCAGACTAGCCTCATCCACTTTTCCCCAGCCTTGATAAAGCAAGTTGTTTTCCTTTGCATCACTGGTGTTAGTAAAGGTATCCCCTAAAGTACTTGGTGGCCTAATGATCCCTTCTGGGTTCTGAGTAATTTGCATTAACAATGAATCATGTGGCAGCCTCTCAGTGTCTTCATTTTGCTTTTTAGCCAAACTATGGGTTTGGTTCGCAATCACCGGTTCTATAAACATTTCTTTTCCTTCCCTGGCTTGGGTAGCTTGGACTTCCTTTTCTAAAAGTCTCTTGCTCAAGCAAAACTTTTCAGGGCTTTCATGTGTTAGAGGATTGGCTGCCTCAAAACAATTTAACAACTCAGAATCTTCTTGTTGTTTCTGAGCAAAGCTAGGTTTTTGTTTTCTTATAATAGGAACCAACAGGGCTTCATTTTCCCCCTCACAGTTTAGTTCCTCAGCTCTAGCTTCATTGGCAACAGTAGCATTCTCCTCAGCGTGAGGTGACTGCTGACTCACTTTAGTATGTGTTAATACAAAAGAACTCTGTACATGCTCTATGAGATCCCATCCTATTAACACGGCAGAGGGAATCTCTTCAGATATTGCCACTTCCCATTCTCCTGACCAATTCTTGTACTGAATTTCAAGCCGTGCGACCTTCAGCACCTCTGGCTGTTTAGAAATTCCTTTTACTCTCCTCACTTTTCCAGGGATTATTTTAGAGGGACTAACAAAATTTGTGTGCACCAGAGTCACCTGAGATCCTGTATCACGAATCGCAATAAATTGCTTCCCCTCAATCCCAATAAATTCCCCAGCATTCTTCAACAACTGATTTTCATATTTAATGGTATAGCAATGAGCTACTGTGTCTTCAACTGCCACAGCATGAAGGCTGAGTGGGGCTGCTGTCGTCGTGGTGACTGGGCTAGCTTGACTTGCCTCAGCTGACTGGATACAATAAGCTTGCTTCTGAGGGCTAACACTTGGAGCTTTATCTTGCTTATTTTTACAGTGAAAACTTTTATGGCCAAATTGATTGCACTCCCAACATTTGATTTCTTTAGGATTGGTGTAATTATTTTTCCTCCCCTTCTCTTCATTTGTACTAGTGCTGCCTTGGGTTCTGTTTCCTTTCTCAGTCTCTGAGGAAAGGTTTCCCTTCACTGCCTGGGATTTGCTTTTGGGAGTCCCCCACAGTTTCCCGCCAAAACTTGGGTCATCAAATCTATGGTCCCTTATTTCATTTATCTGATCAGCTAATTTAGCAGCTTCTTGAAGGGTTCTAGGGTGTCTCTCTTTTATTAGATATCTTAATTGGCCGTGTATAGTTTCATAAAATTGTTCTAAAGCAAACACTTCTTTTATTTGTGATGTGGTACTGGCTTTCTCTGTGTCGAACCACTTGGTGAGGTAATGTGAAATCTTGGTGCCCAGTTGAGCATATGTTTCCTCCTTCCCTTTTGTCACACTTCGGAACCTCTTTCTTAGCTGTTCTGAGGTAATTCCGAAATGGGTAAAAGTTATTTGTTTAAATAATTCAAAGTCGTTTGCTTGCTCTTCTGTCATATTAGCATAAATTTCAGCTAACTTTCCGCTAATTCTAGCCCTTAAAATGATCATTTTCTCCTCATCTTTTACTTGAAAATCTTTACAGGCTCTCTCAAATGATATTAGAAAAGCTTCTGGGTTATCTCTCTCCTTAAATTCAGGGAAATTCAGGGAAAATCTACTTTCCCTTGTGTTTGGGAATTAGTGTTATTGCTATTATTTTGGTTTTCCTGTGCTGTTAATTCTATTTTTTTCAATTCCAGCTGATATTCCCTTTCCTCTCTCTCTCTTTCAATTGTTAACATCATTTCTTTCTCTGTCAGTTCTCTTTCTTTTTCTCTTTCTTCAGCTTGTAATCTCATTTCTTTTTCTCTCAACTGATATTCCTTCTCTAATTTCCACCTCTCAAATTCCTCAGACATTTGTGGAACCCTCCCCTCAGATGGGGTTTCACTAACTGTTTCAACTCTAGGCTCTTCAATTTGTAAAGACTCATTTTCCTCCTGGGTTCTTTCAACAGAGGTTTCCCTCACAGCTGGTTTACTTTTCTTAGCTGGCATATTGTGTGAGAATCTCTATTAAGCTTAACAACTCTAGAGAAATTTCCTCTCAGTTTCTGTTCCTCTGGCTAGGCTCTTCAAGATTCCTGTCACAAAGTTCAGCTAGGGGTTTTCTCTCTCACCCTTTAGCTAACTTCCACTGACTCTGAATCTAACCCACAACCAGAACAGCTTTTGAGTTCTCTTCTCTTGTTGTTACAGCTTCTGCTCAGTACCTCAGAACCACACACTCACACCCCCAGGTTAGATAATTAATCCTCAGATTATCCTCCCCTCCAGGTGTAATGTTGTCCCTATTGGTACTAGTGTTCTAATTCGAACCCGATGCTGTCACTTTTATAGCGTGATAAATCGGATCCCGGCGCTGCCACCAGTTTATGTCGCGGTCACTCTGACCTGCACATCACCCCCAGACGTTAGACGGTCTATTGGTGATGTGCCAACGACAAACAAATACTTTCAATCACTCACACACCTCAGACCAGGATATAGTAAAATAAAACAAGATGGTTTATTGAATGTTCTTATGCGTATTGGTTACTGTACAAAGCTTAAACGGTTTCAAAATCACAGATGGTTCCTATACCGGCCTAATACCTCTAAATATGAATTACCGGCCTATTACCTCTAAATATAACTAATAATAATTATCACTAAACTCATAACACTGTATCCTGTCTATCTCACTATTTAACAGCCACCACAATAATAACCAGCTCTTATTTTCACACCAACTCCTCTCATCTATCTCACTCTCATCTAACTCTCCCTCAACTCTCTCATCTCCTGCCTGCCTGCTTCTCCCTATATACACCCTGCTTCTGGCTGGAGAGCTCCCATTGGCCGTTTCCCTCCCTGCTAACTTAACCCCTTCTAGGCCCTCTAGAGGTGAAACGCCACAGTCCCATACTGTCGTAATCTGAAACAAGTGCAGTTGAATTGCCACCTGTTCCAATATAGGGATTGGTGAATACATCTCTGCATTCCCACAGCAATTAGATAAGGCCAAGTTTTCTTAACAGTTCCATTACTTTCCAACCTCTACTCTTCTTCTCTCCCCACCCCTCAACACTGCTACTGCTGTTCTACTGCTGCTGATAATAATAATAATAATAATAATAATAATAATAATAATAATAATAATAATCTTTAACATTGTACGGTCTTCTGAAACTGAACCCTGTCCTGATAGATGTGGCATCTTAAAAGTCTAGAGAGTTGAGGAAATAGAGGGAGAAGGATGAATGTAAACTGGAGAATTATATGCATTCAATTAATTGACACATAGAAACTTGGGCAACCTATATTCCTTTACTTATCATACCCTTCTGGCAAGATATCATTCCTTCTGGACATGGAGCACAATCATAGCAGCAATATTTTTCTCCTTCCTTCCTTTTCCGACTGTAGCCAGGATAGCAATGGTCATTGCACAAAGAAAGCGGCAACACCTGATCACAAACATGAAAAGCAGATTAGTATTTTTAAAAAGGGTTTGCAGGAGAGCAGCTCTTGACATTGAATGGTGAGATCACTGAGCTCATTTTGTGTTCGCTGTTTTCATGAATGTTTTAATATGGTTTACAGTAAAACATTGATCAATGGTGCTATGAATAATGTGGTCACTTTGCAACCAGTCTGATATTTTTTGAAGGAGATACTGTGCATATAGCTTTGAAGAGATGTCTAACAAACTAATTAGCCAAATGTTTTGGGGGTCCTTCCTGTCCCTTTTCTTATAACTTGAGAAAATGATACTCATTTTCCATCCAGAGCACATTTTACCAGTGTTGTTTATGGTGGTAAATGAGCCCATCAGGATATGTATCCAATAATAATAATAATAATAATAATAATAATAAATTTTTATTTATACCCCTCCCTCCCCAGTCAAAACTGGGCTCAGGGCCCATGTATAGGACTCAGGTGGAAACATATCTTCTCCAGAAAATTCATTTTATTTCAGGCATGAAATTAGGGCCTTTATCTTATTGCAGGAAACATCAAAACTAACAAACTGAAGTCTCTGAAAGTCCTTAAATGAATCACGTTGTCAGACTTTACCCAGCGGAGAACAAGCTGTGAAGCTTTGTCTAATCAGCAAATGTCCAATTCTGATGTCCAACTCTGAACTCTACTGAACAGTGTTTCCGGATAACAACTACTGTTTTGTTGAATTCTTCATCAGCCAATTAATTTAACACTTGTAAGTAGAAAGATATCTAATTTCTTCATTAACCACTGTACAGTGACCACATAATCGCATAAGCATTGTTCCAGAGTATTTCTAATCCACATGTATATTATATCTATTCAAAAAAAGATTAATTAATGAAGAAATTACATATCTTTCTCAGGCCCCCTTAGCGGGAGACCTATGAGGCAAAAACCTCCAATAAAGTAGCACAATCAGGAGTGTCTGCAAAACCAATCTGGACTAGTGTCATGCCAGGACCACAGGACCACAATCGATCTTCAATCAATAAAGTTGTGGCCCAGAAACTTAAACTAAAATTATGTGTCCTTTTGAAGTTATTTACTGGAAAAGGGCTTGGGGGGCCTCGGGGTGCAACATGTTTATTGCAAACGTATTATATTAAATTGCTGGAGCATAGAAATAAAATCCTTATCTGCCTTCTTATCCCAACCCACCATGTTCCAGGAAAGAAAGCTGAGTCTTTACTGGATATTTTCTAGTCAGTTATTGTCTATTTAATGAGATCTGACAGTATCATAATGTGCTTTTCTATAATTACCCCTAGATTTCTAGTAGGGTATGTGTGTTGGGCCAATACCTTTGTTTGGGCCAGTGTAATGAATCTTTCCTTTTTGTTTATTGAAGCACATATGAATATTATTAGGATAGATGACAAATGCTGCAGTCTTATGTTTCAAGAACTTTCTGCTCCTTCCTCAGAAATTGCCTTTTCCAGACTATAATTCCCTTTCTCTAGTAAGAATAGGAAATGGATCTCTAACCTTCCATTGGTTGGGGGGGGTGTTATTTGGACAACTTTTATATTTTGAATAACAGTTCTCTGTCAGCAAACATATGAATCAGAGACCAATATATATCCCAAGCACCGGATTCCTGAAAAGTTAATTCGATACTGTCTCTCCTGTCAAAGTTAATGATTACAAATATTTGAAAATCTGAAGTTATTTCTCACCTGGTTAAAGCTTCTATGCCACTCAATTAGATCATCATTAATGGTTAGTTGTTTACATGGAGGAGCCTGAGGTTCCAGTCTTCCAATGTTCACTCTAACAAAAGAGTTGTTTGAGAAAGTTACCCAGTTGGTAAGATCAAATCCTGCTACTAATTCTCGATTTTCATCAAACCTCACATTGTCTCCAGCACTGTTGTTGAACAAGATGTTCTTTAGTAAGTGATGAAACTAGAGTGAAAAAGTAAAGGAAACAGGGGGGGGGTTAAAATCTCCACAATGGGCTGCTTTGTCTTATAATAAAGAAGGTAAAGGTAAAGGGCCCCCTGACCATCAGGTCCAGTCATGTCCGACTCTGGGGTTGCGGCACTCATCTCGCTCGATAGGCCGAGGGAACCGGCGTTTGTCTGCAGACAGCTTCCGGGTCATGTGGCCAGCATGACAAAGCTGTTCCTGGCGAACCAAAGCAGTGCACGGAAACACCGTTTACCTTCCTGCTGGAGCGGTCCCTATTTATCTACTTGCACTTTGATGTGCTTTCGAACTGCTAGGTTGGCAGGAGCTGGGACCGAGCAACAGGAGCTCACCCCGTTGCAGGGATTCGAACCGCCGACCTTCTGATCAGCAAGCCCTAGACTCTGTGGTTTAACCCACAGCACCACCTGGGTCACCAGTGGACTGCTTTGTCTTATAATACATTGCCTAATAACCCATTTTCTAATAATGGATATCTTTTGGTATATCCAGATTGTATATCCAGATTGTATATCTCTTGGTCCAGATTTTTGATTCTGTGGCTAACCTTTCAGAAGAACTATTTTTCTACAGATGCAGGGAGCAGAATTTATTCTAAATTTGCATCATATGCTAGCCCACTTTTTGAACAGTGTTGAAATATGATTACCATCCACAGCCGAGCTGTCAGAAATCCCACTCTCCCTCCTTCTTGAAATCTCCTGTGTCCGAACTTGGATTTGTACATGGCATGTAATGCATGTCCCACAGCGTATACAGCATTGTGAACGTTGTAGCTATGGCCCATCATTTTCATTTCAAAAAATGTATGTGGAAGGCTGTCCAACTTCTCATCACCAGTGCAGACATTATTGTTCTCCATATTCACATTAGAATTTTTCAATGAACAGAGAAATGCTTGCTCCCAGAAACTTTGAATGAAACCATCTCTGAGTGTCCAGGAAGGCTTTATGCTGTGAACAAATTTCTGGAATCCAAGTGGCTCATTTGAATGAACTGTAAAAGTTAAGGCACCATGGAAATGCTGGATGTCCCACAATTGTTGAACAGACAGTGATTCAAAATCCCATTGTGATGTTGCAATCCACACTTTACCCAAAGGTGGCATTGACAAAAAAGGTATACAAAACAGCAGCATTCTTAGATCCTGCCAGGATGGAGGCTCTCCATATACGAAACATGCATTGGCTTTTCTTTCCATGAGAACTTGATAGTTATCTACCTGATCTATCATAAAGTCTAAATACTCATCCACATAAGTCCGTTTTGGTAGTCTGATTATGAATGCATAGCAGATGCTATTTTGGGTAAGCAAGGGGATTATGGCCTTCAAAAATCTGTCTCCATAGTCATCATCCACGGCCAGGAGCCCAACCCACATCCACCCAAAATGATGAAGTAATTGGATTACTCCTCTGAATTGGTAATCTTCATTGGGGACCATCTGATACAAAAATGGGAAAGCTGTTTTGTCACCATGCGCAGGGGGAAATGATCCATAAGTGAGCTGAAATAAAATGAAGCACTATGTAGTCTGCCTCTGTATTGGAATGGTCTTTAAGAGTTTTTTTTGTTTTGCTTTATCACTTATCATTTGTTTTTTGCCACCTTGGGAGGAATGGTGGTGTATTTACAGGATGATTCATAATGAAGTATACAGTTTCCATTTATAGCGTGTTGAAACTGTACACTTCATTATGAATCACCCTGTATTATAATGTAAGATAATATAAAACAATGTAAGATAATATCTGGTGGATTATAAAAGGCCAACATTAAAATTAGAGAAGTGAAATGGTAGGTGTGTTGCAAGTTATGCTGCTTTAAGTGTAATGTGAAAAATGAAAGTTAATAAACCTATTTTTAATAAAATAGAATAAAATAAAATAAAATTCTGTGTCATGGATTTCTCATATATTTACATGACAACGGGCCTACCTGTGGAATCTTGTAGATGGCAGCAATGTTGGCCATAATGGCAGAAGCTTCAGTCACATATCCTCCAATGACGGCAATTAATTCTTTCTGAGAATCACAGGTGAAGTTGGGGACAAACATTTGCTGTGCGCAAAGCAGGTTCAGGGTGGCCTTATAGGTCATCTTTGCAATGTAATAGCCATTGATAATGTGGAAGCCTAGAGTGATGTTTGGCAAGAGTTTCAGATTCTTATTGATCTCCTTTACAGCAAATGCCAAGGCCAAAATGTGCTGGTACATCTTTGGCACGGAGCTGCAATGGGAAATGACACCTTAACAAAACAAGGGAACATGCATTTTTGCTCATTGTCATCATCCATCTACATACTTTTAAAGCGGAGGTTCAGTATAAATCATGCAATATCATAGACTGAGATAATGTAAGTGGTAGTGTGGTATCAGATTCTCCTGGATCAAATGCATAATAGAGAGAGAAAGATAATACTTCTAAGATAAAAAAACAAAAACTGAACACTTCTAAGATATACTCTTCTCCAGAGAATGCTCAAAATGCTCAAACCATTTGTGGTCATTGCTCTGCTCAATAAATTGCATTTTGCATCCACTAAAGTCATTATATAGGGGAGCAGGAATTATGCAGTGTAAAACAGACATGTCATTCGTCAATGTCTGAACTTGACATTCGTCAATGTGCTGAACTTGATATACACAATACATAATTAGATGTATAAGTAAGGTATTATAAGTGACCACTTGTACTTATAAATATGATCAGTATGGGGCTACAAACCAGAATTTGCAAATGGTCCTTAGGATTCTTGTGAACCCCCTCTTTGGCACAGTAACAGAACAAACCTCTTGGATTACAAGAGAGTTAGGGCCGAGGATAAACAACGTGGAAATTTGTCCAAGAACATGCTCCGATCACAATGCAGTACTTTTGGATTTAAAAACATCTCTACAGGGTGCTTACAGATGGAGAATGAATGATGCTTTATTGAGGAATGGAAATTTTTTGGAGAAGACCCAAAAAACATTAAAAGACTATTTTGAGATTAATTTGAGAACAATGGTCGGCAAGAAAGTAATATGGGATGCCAGTAACGGTGTAATGAGAGGATTTTTGATTCAACAAAATGCAATTAGGAAAAAAGAATATAATGCAAGGAAAGAAAATATTTGGAACCAAATGAAAGAAAAGGAAAAGAAATTAAGAGGAAATCCTAAGAATCTACAAGTCTAGAAAGAAATTAAGGGATTGCAAATTCAATTTTCTCAGTTAATGAATCAAGAAATAGAATCTAAAATTAAATGGATGAAACAAAGATCCTTTGAATCAGCAAACAAATGTGGAAAACTATTGGCATGGCAATTGAAAAAAAGGCAGAAGTTAAATACCATTACAAATCTTGTGCAAGAAGGAAAACATCTGGAGCACCCGACAGAGATTCGAAAATGTTTTCAAAAATATTTCAAACAATTGTACAAACAAGAAAGGCAAGATAAAGACGAGGTGGAGCAATTCCTGGACAAACATGGACTGCATAAAATCCCAGAAGATAAGAAATCCCTACTTTCACAACAGATATCAACACAAGAGGTGGAACAAGCTATACAACAAATGCAACTGGGTAAGACCCCAGGGCCAGATGGTCTAACTGCTACATATTACAAAACAATGAAGGACTGGCTAGTCCAACCACTGAAAGACTTGTGCAACGAAATTTTGAATGGAGGAGAGGCCCCCGAGTCTTGGAAAGAGGCCTACATCACACTGATACCCAAACCGGACACGGATAGACCTCTCTCTCTCTCTAACAACTTTTATTAAGTTTTATATAGAAAAATCTATTGGTGAGTTTTAGACTCCAATTTCTTATACTTATTTTAGTAATATAGAGATGAAAGTAGTCCTTACACCGGTTCATCAATCAATGCTTGTGTAGGCTGCTCTATGAAAGTGGGGCTGTCATGAAAGTAAAAAACCTGAGAGGCAATTGCCCCGATGATCACGTTGCCTGGCTGATAAAACTGATGTGGTAAAGGAAGTGGATCATCATAAATAGTGCAGTTAATAAAATGTTTCTTGCATGCAATCTGAGGCATCAGTGTGAGCAGTAACACAGTTCCAACCAGCATCCGAATGTTGAAGGTAGTCATCAAGATTCAGATCCTCCTGTTTATGTCCTCACAATTGTCATCAGTTTTGAGCTAGCCTTAGGAGAATGGCATGTGGTGCTGTTGGAACACCAATATGCAGCTTGCCTGATAAAGATATATCTGTACCAGTGCCCTGTTTTAGTCACACTTTTAAAAGTTTACTTTTGTTGCAACGTGTCTGAACAACATAAAGCTTCTGGTATGTTCTTTTCCAATCTAAATAACTTCTTATTCCAGTGCTTTCCATGTCAAGGTGAATCAGGTATTTACTCATCTGGTCTTAAAGACAGATGTTCATCTACAGGTGTCAACACCTTTACCTCCACATGGAGAGAGAAAGGAAGGAAGGAAGGAAAAAGTGCTCAGAGTTCTCTGCTGACTTTTCCTTTTTCTCTGGAAAAGAGGAAGAAGAAGCCTATGATGTTGAAAGAAGCAAGAGCCTGGCATATATGAGTTTCTTTATGAAATATTTATCTTAAGATGGATTTCGCAATAGCAGTCCCTTCTTCCCGCTCTCTCTTTCCTCTCTCTCTCTCTCTCTCTCTCTCTCTCTCTCTCTCTCTCTCTCTCTCTCTCTCTCTCTCTCTCTCTCTCTCCACAATCCAATGCCTCTTTTATGAGGTACGTCTTTTCACTCCTCATACTAATAAATATAAAAACAATGGTGCATGCATGGGTGCTGAAAGATACATAATTTTACTTTATAGAAGGTGGTGAAATTAACTGGAGAAAATATACTTTCTAAAATATGGTAGGAATTCACATATGAAACGCTGACATAGACCTGCCTATTTCTTGATTCAATTCTGAACTGTATATGGAGTTTATATAATATGTTCCAAACACTTGTTTTTGTTGATCTTGTCAGAGCTCCTTGGAAATGCACTGAGGAGAAGAAAGGAAGGAAGCATGTAATTTTGAGAATGACAGTGGTAATAATCACATACTTCATTGTCTTGGTCTTGGCAGCCGGCAGCCATAGCAAATTTACTGCATATACAAAATGTGTGTTGGGGGGGGGGAGAGTTGTAAAATAATAAGCAGTGCCCTTTAATATATGAAATTAAGTCAATTCCAATGGGTTCCCCCCCTCTCAATGCAGTTTCATTGCTCAAACAAATTAGAGACCGGGATTTCCTTCTCAGTGGCTATGATGTGGCTATTTGCTCCTGGCTTATTGTTTGGAGTGGCTGACTAAAATTATATTGGCAATTTGAAAGTGGTATCATTTATTTATAAGCTTTATTTATATGTTTTTATTTGTTTATTATAGAGGGCTGACATGTCTTCCAGAAAAGAATTGCTGCCATGAGAGGATCACAATCACAGGGGAAGAAACTTGGGAGTATGTTTGTGTATGAAATAAAAGATTGTTATTCAGGTACTCAGGTACCCATGTCCTAAGCTATGACTTGGCCACAGTTACCCATGCTGTGGTTCAGTCACATTTTTAACTATTGCAATTATGTTGCACATAGGGCTGCCTTTAAACTGTTTCAGAAACAACAGTTAGTTCTATCTAACATCTATCTACTGACAATCAGTAAAAAAACACGGAAAACACAACAAAAATAGAAAAACACAGATGAATCAACTCTTATGCTTATACAATGCAAATGGTATTTTAATAGACTTATGAAAAAAGTATTCATTGGGTCAACAAATATTTGAATTGTGCAGCACAGTAAGCAAAATGAACAGGTGGGGCATGCCACTTGATTTCAGCCATACTTCTTCACTTCTTTCAGCTGTGCTGACTCCCAGTCTTTTTAAATTGATGTTTTCAACCTGTGAAGCCCTTAATGGTTTGGGACCAGGTTAGCTGAAAATTCACTTTATTCCATATGTGAGTTCCCAGATTTTAATTTCCTGTTCAGAGGTCCTGCTTCATGTGCCTCTAGTTAAGTGAAAACCATTGGTTGGGTATTAGGGGGAGACTATCTTCTCAGTGAGAACACACCCACCCTCCAAAGAGACTTCATACAATTCACAACCAGTATAATTAAAAATCAGATTTGTTTTTTTCAGCAATTATTTACATTATATAAATTATATTTATACGTGAGGGTGCAATTTGTATTGCAGTGTGGTGATGAAAGCTTCCAAGAGATTTTGGCTTTGGTAGTTGTGTGGCAATGTCCCTCCCTCCTCAGGAAATAAGACGCAAGACACAGTGAATTAAATTTTAAGTGGGCAAAAAGGCCACAACTTTATTGGTTTCGGATGTTGAGCGGTATTGGCTTAGGCATCCGACTGTAACCCGTGTGTTACAGTCTGGGAGAAATTAACCACCAGAAAGGAGCCCAGTGATGTACATCTACTGGAACACCTCCTGTGGCCACCGTTGGGGTGTGCAATAAGGCCCTGATCTCCATAGGCTCAGGACAAAGCTACCGCCCCCAGAACCCCTTTAACGGGATTAAATCTCCAATTTCGGGCAGAGGGTGATGTAATCTGCCCCCTTCTTTATTTATGCAAATTTCCAATGCCTAACCGCCACTCAAGCCTCCAAAGGCTCGCCACCATTGCGCTGGGTGCCGGGGCGAAAAGAGGCTGTGTTCCCGCCTCCTGTTTAATTTAAAGAGGTGAAGCCCCGCCTCCCGGCTGACCCTATTGGTCAGCCCGGGTATGATGGAGACAGGAACTCCCCAATCCTGCGAGGGGGCTGAGCTCTCAGCCCCCATCGCGAGAATTCAGGCAGGCCATGCCCACAACACCACCTCCATGTGATGCGGAAGTGGTTTTGCTGCAGAGGAGAACAATAAAAATCACACAACCCTACTTAATATCACTTTGGGTTCCACTATATATTCAGGTGATGTGTAAGAATAAGAATAAGAATAATTTATTATTGGCCAAGTACATTTTCCAACATACTTGGAATTTGTTTCGGCTACATTGCAATGTAAACATACACACACTGTTCCACTCACAATACAAAAAAGCAAAGAAACCCACCCATAATTGACCTCCCCTTCAGCTACACATCTACAAATTTAACAATTTAATGGCACAAGGGGAAAAAACTGTTCCTGTGCCTGGCCAATTTTGTATATGAAGACCACCCACGTTCTGGCACAGAATACGTAGAATCAGATAAAGCAAATGAATCTGAATTGCGCAGGAAAAAATGGACACCAGAGACAGCAACTGCAGCTGAGAATAGACTGAACTCACAAACTGCAATTAGATTAAGAACAACTATAATAAACAACTCTTCCATAGATTCCTCCCTGACTGCCTATGAAAATCTCATTGAGTCATTGCAGGATGTGGTCACTGTAAATACAAACTCAGACCGCAAGTCCCACACTAACAAAGGGTGCCATTGGTTTGACAAAGAGTGCCGTATGAAGAAGGAAGCTTTAAGGAATGCGTACATGGACTATAGAAATGCTGGACAAAATCTCTTACCTCCATCCTACTTTAAATTGAAAAAAGAGTATAAAGCCCTCTTGGTCTCAAAGAAAAGGCAAGCTGAGCGAAACTCCTGGTCCTTGTTATTGAACGCTTCACTAAATAATGAAACTAATTTTTTTTGGCAACTGGTCTCTGACTCAATGAAAACTAGCCTTTCAACTCCCAGCTGTGCCATTCCAGCCCAGGTCTGGGAGAATCACTTCAGAAATATATTTATGGAAAATTTCAAACCTTACCATCGGTTCTCAGGAAGCTGACAGTGCAGAACTGGCACTGTTACCTCTTTGGAGACCAGTTACAGTGGAGGAAATTTATACATTAATGGAGAAACTGAAGAATGGCAAGGCCCCGGGAAAAGACTTTATACCAGCGGAACTTATAACATCCAACCAGCTCTGGTGGGCTCCGCTTTTGGCGGCCCTTTTCACAGTGGTAAACAGCTCAGGCAAAGTACCACAAAGCTGGAAGCATGCTATAGTCGTCCCAATATTCAAGAAAGGCGACCCTAAAGAACCCTCAAATTACAGGCCAATTAGCCTGCTATCAGTAATTGGGAAGTTGTATGCCTGCTTCCTAAGTAATAAACTGACAACTTTTCTTAATGAATATAACATCCTATCTGAAGCCCAGGCAGCCTATCGAGAGAATCACTCAACCACAGACCACTGCCTAATGCTGTCTTTCCTAGCCGAAAAATATACCAGGCCGCTTCAGGGCAAGCTCTTTGTGGCATTTATGGATCTGAAGTCAGCATTCGATTCTGTCCCCAGATCTCATTTGTGGACCAAGTTAGATCAGATAATACAGGACAAGCGTCTCCTCTTTCTTATAAAAGCCCTATATAACGGAACCAAACTGCAGGTCCGATGCGGTCAGCAGGGACAGCTATCAAATAATATCGAAATGAGTAGGGGGGTTCGACAGGGTTGTGTCCTGGCCCCAACATTGTTTTGCTTATTCCTAAATGATCTAGAAGAGTGCCTAATGGACGCAGATGGTCACCTTCCAAAAATAGGTATAAGAAGGACCCCCTTGCTGCTTTATGCTGATGACGCGGCCATAATTTCACGCACCAGACCGGGTTTGAAACACCTGTTGATGAAATTTTCTGAATATTGTCTTGGAAATGGCTTAACAATAAATTATGAAAAATCAAAAATCTTAGTATTTGAAAGAAGCTTTTCCCGGTTAAACTGGTCGCTGGATGGCCATGAACTTGAACAGATTAAACATTTCAGCTATTTAGGACTAACATTCCACCATACAAGATCATGGAAGTACCACTGGCAAACCTCCCTTCAAAAGGCGGAGATTACAAAACTAGCCATACTCCGATTCTTCCATACAAAGGGCGGCAAGTATGTACCGGCAGCTCTAAAAGTATTCAATGCAAAAACTGTCCCCCAAATCCTGTACGCAGCAAATGTCTGGCAGAATGGGGACCTGCCTAAGCTAGATGGCTTCCAAGCACAATTTATTCGATCTTTGCTTCAGGTGCCCAATTGTGTGCGAAATTCCATACTCCTGCTAGAAACGGGTGAATGCCCAATTTCAACAAAGGCATGGTGGGCAGCACTAAAACATTGGCTCAAGATTGTAGTATTTGAACTTGGGGAGGGACTGTATAAATACCTGAACAATGAGGAATACATCAGCCAATGGCAGAAAACCATGGCGAGAAAAGCCACTGCTTTAGGTCTGTCACCCACCCAACTCTTTTGCCTGGGATATGAAGGTGCCCTAAAGACCTTAAAGCAAAGACTTTGGGATAATTCACACAGTGATCTATGACATCAATCACTTGCGATCTGCAGTCCATTGGCAGTAGGAGTACAATATGGGCATGTCTTTAAGCCAGCAGCCTATATTCAAAACTTGACAGTGCCAAACTACCGAAGGCTGTTCACAAAAGCAAGACTGAATGTTTTCCCCTCTGCAGTGCTGGAGGGCAGGATGAGAGGAGTACCCTACCAGGAAAGACTGTGCTCGTGCACCCATGATGTAGATTCTATAAAACACATTGTGCTGCACTGTGGGAAGTTTGAGCAAGCTAGGGCTGAAGTGATTTCACCCCTGCTAGCCTTGCTCCCAGGAAAATCAGAGGATTTCTATATCAGGTTCCTATTGGAAGACCGGTCAAATGCCAGAACACTAGCAGTGGCAAAGTTTTTATCGGTGGTCACAAGAACTAATGTTTCCTATTCCGAATTTGAGTAAGATGTCTGAGTGGTTTGAGGGCGGGGTGTCCCAGCTGTGTATCGCTTGGTAACGAATTGATGGGTCTATGGACCGTAATAAAGATTGTTGTTGTTGTATATGAAGACCTGTAGCGACGTCCAGATGGGAGTAAATCTAGCAGATGATGACCGGGATGTAAAGGATCTGCTGCAATTCTCTCTGTTCTCTTCTTAACTCTGGTAGCATAGATTGTCTCTATTGTAGGCAAGCTAACACCAATTACCCTTTCTGCAATTCTTACAGCTCGTTGCATCACTGAATCTTCTTCCTACAAATATGACACCCAGAACAATTTTAGGGTAAAAGAACTCAGAGCTCTCCTTCACCCTGGTCACTTTTACAAACACATACCAGATTCAACAGGTAGATATTTTGAAGAGTAGGTAACCCTGAGATGTCATAACATGAGGGACACAAATTTCAATTCCCGTTCATGGACTGCTTTATGGTTCAGTGTAAAAGTGGCAGCTGCTGCAATGTTTGGTTTAGTATTTTAATATATTAGTGACTGTAATAAATATAGGATTTTTGTGATTAATTGTATCCTTGTGCGATGCACAGGGAATTTTTCGGAACTTCCTTGATGCTTAAAAAACAACAACAAAAAACACCCACCCCAGCTTCTCATCAGTTCTATGCACCATACATTATGAGATGATTTCGTGTGATTCCAGAAATTTGTGTGATTCAGGATTCAGGAAAGGTTGTTATATTTCCAAGGAAGGTAAAGGTAAAGGTACCCCTGACTGTTAGGTCCAGTCGTGAATGACTCTGGGGTTGCGTGCTCATCTTGCTTTATAGGCTGAGGGAGCCGGTGTTTGTCCGCAGACAGCTTCCGGGTCATGTGGCCAGCATGACTAAGCCGCTTCTGGCAAACCAGAGCAGTGCACGAAAACACTGTTTACCTTCCTGCCGGAGCGGTACCTATTTATCTACTGGCACTTTGATGTGCTTTCAAACTGCTAGGTTGGCAGGAGCAGGGACCAAACAACAGGAGCTCACCCCGTGCGGGGATTCGAATTGCCAACCTTCTGATCGGCAAGCCCTAGGCTCTGTGGTTTAGACCACAGTGCCACCTGCATCCCTATATTTCCAAGTAGGATCTTGCTTCATTTATAGCCATAGCTGAGTGGAAGTGCTCAGTGATAGAGCATCTGCTTTCCATGCAAAAGGTCCCTGATTCAATCACCATATCTTCAAGTAGGGCTGGGAATTTACCCAGTCTGATATTCTGGACAGTTATTGCCTCTCAGTGTAGATAATACTGTGATAGATGGGCCAATATGCTGACCCAGTATAAAGTGGGCTTTTTATGTCCTTATGTGGCCTTTAAGCTTACGAATCCCTATGTTGCCTCAGCCCTCCTGAGAAATGAAACCCATCTGACTGTGAAATGTCCAGAGTTTCAGAAGGAAAGTGCTGGAAGGGATTTTTTGTCTCATCAACTAGGTCAAGCTCATGGTCTTGAGCTTGAGCACTCTTCAGCTCACTCAATCTATTCCCCCAACTTCCATATATTCTTTATTAGGAAAGAAAACAATCTTGATGCATAGGTATATGAAAGGTAAAAAAAAGCTGGCATGGCAGAAAACTGAATGAAATAGGGAGGAAATATGAATTAATACATAGAGGCAGAGGGGCATTGATATCATCCTCTTATACCAACTGATCAATGTAGCCTGTATATCTGTTGATAAATTGATCTAAATATACTGAGAACATAGAAGAGGAGAAAAAGAAAGGGGGTTAGGAAGAGAGGGAAAGAAGTAAAGAAAAAGAAATAGACAATATATTTTTAAAAAAGAGAGAGAGAATAAAGTTCCATTGGCAGGAGCAGTGGGGTAGAAATTATACTAATGTAATAATAATAATAATAATAATAATAATAATAATAATAATAATAATAATAATATCCAGCAGCAAAAACATTAATATTTAAACACATTGTTCAACATTGTACAACATTCACATTTTAACTCATTGCAGAACAGATCAGAAACCCTACTGAATTAATTACAGCAGAGTGATCCTACTCTGCACAAAAAAGAATGAGTTTACCACACCAATTAACACCTTCTGCTACTCCTAGTGTTTTGCTGTGTTTGAGACCACAGAAATGTTCCCGATTCTCCCTCCCCATATAATTATGCCCATATAATTGTCCTGCTCACCAAGCCCCATGGGGTATTTGAAAGTCTTGAGAAAACTAAACTGTTGTGTCAGAAAGTGATTATAAGAGGTTTCTCCCAGGCTCAGAACTGGCTCAAAGAGTCAGGTTTGGGTATAGCTCTGCCACCCTGTGCTCTGATAGTTTTAGAGTAAGAGTACGCAATTGGATGTCCTGTGATTATTACCAGTGAAAATGGTTTGTGAGTAGCTTGAGCAATCTGCAACTCACTCTGTTTCCCCAAGGCAGACTCCATTTCTAGATATTGCTTATATGGGGGGAAAATACAACCTTGATGCATAGGTACAGAAAAGGTACCCACAAAAAATGGCATAGGGAAAAACTATTAAGAATTATTAAGTAGAAAGAGAGGGGCAGTGACACTGACATCCTCTAATACCAACTTACCAATGTAGTAATGGGGTAAATCTCATAGAAAGTAAGTCATAACTGGGTGAGCTGAAGAAAACCGAAGCATGTGTTTCTGGAAGGGAAGTTTCGTTCCCCAAATGGTGATGTTATTTGTGTTTCTTTTTGGTCTTCTCCCACATATTGTGAGCAAGACCAATTGCATTCCTCCTGTCTTGAAGGCTCATTCCAATAGCTGCAGAGTAAGTAACTCCTTTATTTCACAGGATTTTTATTGGCTGGGAGACTTTTATGCAACATTGGGGAATAGGAAATAGAAGTGTGTGTGTGTGTGTGTGTGTGTGTGTGTGTGATTAAGAAAAGTAAAATACAGGCAAACTGATAGTAATGGAAGCATTCTCTTAAACAAACTGGTCAAAGTGGCATTAAGGTCTCATTGAAAGCAGGTCACAACCGGACTGATCTGAATATGCTAACTGCAGTTGAATAAAACTGTGTGTTTAGAAATGAGATTTTCTTTGAAAAATGGGTTTCTGCTTGGTCTTCTCCCTTGTTTTGTAAACAAAACTGATCCTGGTTCTTTCAGCTTGAATATCTGATACTCTAAATGCAGAGTTAATGACTACTTCTTTATTTAACAGGAGTTTTCTCAGTCAGGAGACCTTTTCATTGGACAAATTGCTTCTCGGTTCTATTTGGTGAACTTCACTCATATGTTCAATAAACAGCCTTCTTCAGTGTTGAGCAAGGACGTCGTGTAAGGCATTTTCATTCTTTTAACTAAAGCATTCACTTGTTTACCTCATAGAAACTGTGAACAGATAATGAAGCAACGGGAGCTCTTTACCTAACAAAAAGTGGCATGCAGTTCACATGTAGATACTTGCCATAGTATCTGGATAAGACATTGTTTAGTATTTGAGAATTTGGTCCAGATTTCCAGCACTTCATTCTAAGGTCATTTAGACATAACATTTTGTAACCCAATTGTGTTCATTTGGTATTCTCCTTGTATCTGCTAGGACAGACCATCATTTTGACCACTTCATAACTCTTCCTATTTTCTCTGCAGCACTTCTTTCTTTCATGAACTCAATTGCCTTTTTAAAAATAATAAAACAAAATGTATTTATTTTTATAGTATTTTTCAAGTACTATATTGGGATATTCCATCCCCTGAGGCTTGCAATTCTGTGCCAGATTATTCTATGATATTTGTCCTGTGTTTGTGGCATCAACCTTGTCCATGTTTATTTCAAACATTAAAGTGAGCCATAGAATTCTAGAGTTAGATGACACCATGAGGGTCATCTAGTCCAATGTTCTTAATAGTTGGCAATATGTACTTAGTATTTGCTTTTTGCCTTCTCTCCCATTAATTTTAAATATCCCTGATGTTAATTACTGGAAAGAATTCGCTCTATCTGATGCTGATCCACATTATCCATGTGGAGATAACCATACTATCCTACTTAACAAGGATTATTATTTTTTACAATGTATGTGAAGCATTATTCATATGGTGTTCCAACTGCTGGCTAACAGTCTCTTTGTCTTCATAGCTCAGGATGGCTAGTTGGTATTTTCTTAGTTGGAGCTGAAGAATTGAAAATTGATGGAAATTCAGCAGTGTGTTTGACTTTCAGAGGCTGAGCACCAATTCAGTTTTGTAACTTGTGTGTGTAAACAGCAGTATTGCAGTTCAGAAGCTGGCATGTAGTGAGTTCACTGAAGCCTAGCAGAAGGATAAGGATTCAAAGTTTCAGTCTGGGCACCTGATCTGGGATAGCTGCTACACCCTAGGAGTGCCTCTGCGTCTCTACTAATTATTCAGCTGCACATTTCTTAACATAGCAGATATAACAAAAAAGCAGTGTGTCTAATCCATAGGAAGGCAAGCATAGGTAGCACCCCCTAAGGAACATGTCATAACTCTGGAAAGTGAGGGGTATGAAATATTCAGATGATTCCATATGAGAAAATCCTTACAGCAAGTGTCTCCAAATATATTTGCAACTATATAAGCCTTAGCATGCATTGTGTATTGTGGGAAGTATTCCAAGAGAAGCAGAACAGTGATGTAACATTTTCATGAAAAGGAAAATGCTGATACTACTACAAAGAATTAAGAATAATAACATATGGTACTCTTTACTGGAGATAACTGAGAGAATAAGAAATGGTATTCTCTGTGGTCCTTTGATATGGTATTTCTTGGCATTTTATTATATGGAATGTACTTTTTATTGCAGCGTTGTGCCAAAGAACTACCAGGAGATTCTGGCCTTAGTATTTGCTATGGAGGAGATTAAAAGAAACCCCACAATTTTACCTAATGTTACTGTGGGATACCACGTCTATGAAAGCTACCACAGTGTTCAGAGGACTTACAAGGCCTCATTGGATCTTGTTTCTACACAGCACAGACTTTTACCCAACTACAAGTGTGATACCCAGAACAATTTGATAGCCATTCTTGGGTCGAAATACTCTGAGCTCTCCCTCAACCTGGTCAACATTGTAAACTCATACAAGATTCCACAGGTATATATTACAGGGGATAGTACTAAGATGCTACAACATAAGTTATTCAAAATGAAGTTGTGTTTAATGGGTCAGTTTGAGGTTCAGAGTCAAACAAGCAGAAGTTTAAATATTATGCTTTAATAGTTTAATAGAGATGAAAGAGATGTTAGGTACGTGGTAGTAGCTCTGGTGGGGGGCACATCATGCTCCTTCTGAGGTAGCTCTCACCTGTGGCTCCTAGACACTGTCAGCATGTGACCATGGCCACATCCCAGGAATAGCTTTGACTGGCCGGCTAAACCAGATGACGATAGCTGATGAATCTCAAACCCTCAGTGAGCTAGGGACTTCCCCCACAGGTGAAGACAGGTTCCGGTGGATTGAATAGCTGAGAGTGGGTTCCCCAATCTAGAAGGCAGCTACTACGTGTGCTAGAGGGAAATTATATATATATATATATATATATATATATATATATATATATATATATATATATATATATAATATTTTTTAAAAAAACATGGCACAAGGTCATAAATGTAGCCACTGGATTAGACCCAATCAGGCAGAGTGAACCTAAATGGGGGGTGGGGAAGAAGAACATGTGGCATTAAAACATAACACATTGGCTAAGGTGAAAGGAAAGGAAAAAATGTATGCCAGTGTGATTTCTTTGCCCATCCTAGAGGTGTGTACTACAAAAAAAAAATGTTTCTTGGTACTACTGGATCCAAAGCATTGTCCTATCTACCTTTGGAAGCCCCCAAATGCAATCACTTTTATCACTCCACTATTATAGCCCTAGATGCATTCATCTCACTGTTCCTCACTGAGAAAGATTTGTCTAACTACATACTGGTGTGCATCTCTTGAATGAACACATTTTTGTATTACAAATGAAATATTAATTTAAGTCACACCAGTGTATGCAAGCAAATGTACTGCACACTAGTGAGTGATTTAATGCAGCTATTTTTGTGACCTACATATAATATATCTCTGTTTTATTCTTAGTTCACAATTGGCTCCCTTGACTCAAGGTTTATAGAAAGAAAATTCTTCCCTTCCCTATACCGGATGGTGCCAAATAACAACTATGAGTACAATGGGGTGGTCCACTTACTTCTGCATTTCGGATGGACATGGGTTGGGCTATTAACTGTGAAATTATTCAGTGCAGAAAGATTTTTGCAAGCTCTAGTGCCACAGCTTTCTTTAAATGGCATCTGTATTGCTTTTATAACAAATATACAACCATGGGGTTATGCTGTTGATATGTCAGGGAAATGGAATGCTGACGTTCCTACAATATCGGATGCTATGACTAACAAAGCCAATATAATTGTTGTATATGGAACTCCTATAGTAATGGATATCCTGATCTGGTATCTTCATATGACACATCTCCCTTCAGGTAAAGTGCTGCTTGTCACATCACATTGGGATTTCAAAACCACCAGTAAAAGTCCCTGGAATATGCAGTCATTTCAGGGGGCCTTATCCTTATCTGTCCATTCAAATGAACCACCGGGATTCAAGACATTTCTCCAGAATCTAAATCCTTCAGAGGCAAAAGAAAACTGCTTGATGCAGGATTTCTGGGAGAAAACATTTAATTGCTCATTGAAAAAGAATAATGTGGGTGACAAGATTAAAAAATGCTGCAACGTGGAGGAGAAACTGGAGAGTCTCCCATTATCTATCTTTGAAATGGGCATGACTGGCAACAGCTACGCTGTGTACAATGCTGTCCACACAATTCTGCATGTTCTGCAAGCCATGTATAGATCCATATCAAAATACAGAAGACAGGGAGTTGGAAGGAAACTGGTGGCTCAGAATCTGCACCCATGGGAGGTAATTTCACCAAAACCAGTTTAATTTTCTTGCATAGACTAAAAGAACGGAGCTTTCAACATGTTTGCATGCCGAGGTACCAAGACATCCCCCCAATAACTCACACTTCACACAATATTTTAAGGTTTTTGGCATTAATTTGGCCACAGCTTTATTTAAATACAACTGAATGTGTGTGGTTGCGTAGGCATTGGTTCTTGCCATCTGTCCCCCACCTGGGACAGATCTGACTCCCACTAGCTTAGTAGGGGAGCCAGTAGGTAAGCACCCTCTGGGAGAGATCAGGGCAGGGGCCCCACGCCCTTGACCTCATCCCTCAGATGCTCCACGAGGCTCATGCGTGACTCTGGCCCCTAACGGATAAACGGACAAACATGTAGAGCCCGAGGATTCCTTTAAAGGAATACCCCTAAAGGCAGCAGCAACCATGACGGGCAGGCCCAACCAAAATCTGTACCCCTCCACCATCCAATTTGAACCAATGCCTAACTGCCAACCTTACAAGTTGTGACTTATTGCAGCGTAATAGGCAAAAACCACCTGGCACCAGCCAATCAGCCAAGTGGCAAAATTCCTACCAGGCCCCTGATCCAAAACAGGCGACCTCATGAAACCACCAATCACACATGTGGCCATTCAAATTGACCCTCCTCTCTAACCCTGGGATGTCTTGTTAACCCTTCTGTAACCCATGTTCTCCTCTATGGGGAGAACCTGCTTTGCAAAAAGTATCATCTACAAAAACGAATGCTACGTTCATGGCTTTTTCTTTCTTCCGCATGAATCAACTGTTAAAAGTTTTGTTACAGAAGTCACCAAGTGACATAGCTCTACAGTGCTCACCATAGTGCTAAGCCAAAAGTTCTGCAATCTGTATGGTTGCTCACTGCAACTGTACTACTGGTTACAATAGCAGGAAAGCTTTTTAAAAATAAGAAAATCTAGATGAATTCAGTGCTATCTCTTCAGAAAGTAACACCCTTTAGTAACATTCAGTTAATTTGGGCTAACTCTTAAAATTATTCATTCCCCCCCCCCACTGCAACCCCCATTTTGTCTATTCCCAAATTCATATCTTTGCAACATATCTGGTGACACCATCTCAGCCATACTCAGAAATCTAACATCTTGCTATTTGTCATTCTTTATTCTTGCTTTGAACATAGCTCCATTTCTTTCTAAGGGGTATCTCATTCAACAACAGTGCTGGTGAGACAATACAATTTGATGAAAATGGGGAGTTAGTTGCCGGATTTGATGTGACCAACTGGGTAATGTTTCCAAATCAGTCTTTTGGTAGAGTCAAAATTGGAAGCCTGGATCTTCGGGCTCCTCCAGGCAAAGAGTTAACCATAAAAGATGAAAGCATTGTGTGGCATAGCAAGTATAACCAGGTGAGACAGAACAAACAACAGATCTGTAGTTCCAAATAGCTGGTTATTCAAATGTGTGAGTTCTTTTCAATGTTATTAGTACATTTTAGTGATGTTACATGCCCTACGATCATTGTTTGGGGTACCCCAATCTCCAGTTGATGAATGTTTTTCAAGGTTTCCAGTATGTACTCTGGGTTGCTTTAACTTGAATGAGGTTACTGGAGATCTCATTTTGTCATATATTATTATTATTATTATTATTATTATTATTATTATTAACAACAACAACAATTATGAGCCACTTTATACAAAAACAATATCTCAAAGTGGCTTAAGAAGTTAAAGTTATGTGACATAATAGGAGTTTAAAACCACGAAAAAAATGAACAATGTAGAATATATGAAATGTTCATGGGCCACATGTAAGAAATAGAATAACATGTGTAAGAAATGGCAGAATGGAGAAATCGTGAAGGAAGAGTATACATGAATAGCCAACAGCTGCTCCATCTCATAGTACCTAGCTTTAGGACCAGCACACACACACACACACGCACACACACACACACACAGAGAGAGAGAGAGAGAGAGAGAGAGAGAGAGAGAGAGAGAGAGAGAGAGAGAGACTTTCTCAATCCCTAATGTTTCTTTTTCCCCCACAGTAATTTTTATTTAGTTTTCATATCCAATATCCAAATTCATTACTCATACACAACATTTTTTATTAACTTTGTATATACATAAATTTCTTTCAAAGTACAAGAAAATAAAAAAAAGTAAAAAAAGAACACCAAAAAGTAGAAAAATAAAATATAAAATAAAATAAAACACGACAGAAAGCTGACATTAAAATACAAATACTGAAATGTGACTTCCACCCTACCTTCATCTGCCTTTTTAAAGTCTTACTTTAACTTGCACAGTTTAACATTCTTTATGCGTTAAATCATGAGTCCACTTTTATCCATATTTTAACGATCATCTAAATTCTGTTTTCATACTTATGTCATTCCATCTTGTATACCATGCATGTTTGTCTAATTGTCTTATTTCGTTATACATTGAATTTGTTATTCTTCTCTAATGTTTCTATATAGGTTCTTCCTATTTCTGTGTGTAACGACAAGTGCCTCCCCGGTCACAGAAGAAAAGAGAAAGAAGGGAAGCCATTTTGTTGTTACGATTGTGTTCCATGTCCAGAAGGAAAGATTTCTAACCAAACAGGTAGGAAATAGGTTTGTCACAGGGGTCAAGTGCATGATGTACAGTTAGCCTCAAAATTCCAACTCAACTCCTGAGAAAAAAACAAACAGCAAAGTCCACGCTGTAAAGGAAGGCAGAGCACTGCAGCTGAGAAGGAGGTGGTTTGTGGGTCGATCCAGCTTAAATAGCTGACCAGACACTCCTTCCTTTGTGACCCTCACCTCAGTGTCTCTCACCTTGGGAGAGACCATGTCAAGTCTTCTCCATAAAGGCAGGAGCTGGTAAATTGGCATTGTGTGAATGTTCAAAGTGTTTTGTGTCCACTTTAGAACTTTACACCAACATCATAGAAATTTCCTGTTCCAAATTACCCAATCCGTTTGCAATAGACAATAGGCATGCAATAGACAAAGCCACTATTCTCTGTGCTCATAGTGGTGTTTTGATATTGACAGTTGGGATCAGGATCTGGACTTACACAATAGAGATGTAGTACATTTTGCTAATCATTGCCATTGGCTGCACCATCTCTCATTCAATATTTCATTGCAAAAATCTCTTGTAAGATGCAGTAGGGAAAGCTGAATTGTATCTATAGTGTCAATATATCATTAATAGAATTAATTTCCTCAGTCCACTTACTGTAGTATCAGTCAAGGTAAGCATTCCATACATATACTGGGACTGCTGAATAATTTGTTTCCCTTATTATGTATAGTTCCTGGTTAAGGGACCTAATGCCCGTAAAACAGACAATGGCTTATCCTTCTTTGGGTAGAAGATTAAGATGAGTGGTATTCATTTCCCTGCTGAGTTTTGGATGGAGATATTTAAATTGGCTCACACACGGATCATGAAAATTAGGCTTCTTTTCTTTTTAGCAGCAGACGCCATTTTCCAATTACAGCTTTGGACCAACTTAAAAGTGTGTAAATGATAGTAGGTTAAAAATGAGAACTTTGTCACAAATGCTTATGTCCTGCTGTCATCACTCATTAACCATTAAAATAAATTGACAAAATGTGTAGCACAAATATCTTACTCATTTCCAATATTTCTGGAATTATTATACGCTAAAAAGCTGGCTTTTCTTTTTAATTTTTAACAATTTTATTACTACAATTTCAAATACAAATATTTGAAGACTTAATTCATCCATCTATAAATATACAAAAGTTATACATACATACTGAATACAAAGTGTGCAAAAAATATTCCACATTATTCAATGTAACCTCTTTCTTCAATTCCACTTTTTAGATATAGATGCTTGCACGAGATGTCCAGAAGATCAATATCCAAATTTGGATCAGAGCCAATGCATTCCCAAAGTTATAACCTACCTCTCTTATGAAGAACCTTTAGGGATGACTTTAGTTTTCTCTGCTATTGCTTTTGCTCTCACCACAGCTTTGATACTGGTAATATTTATTAAGCACAAAAACACTCCCATAGTCAAAGCCAATAATCGAAGTCTAACCTACATTCTTCTCATCTCACTCCTCCTTTGTTTCCTCTGCTCCTTCCTTTTTATGGGACAGCCTGGACAGGTGAGTTGCTTTCTCCAACAAAGTGCTTTTGGCATCATATTCTCTGTGGCTCTCTCCTGTGTTTTAGCAAAAACCATCATTGTGGTTCTGGCATTTATGGCAACCAAACCAGGATCGAGGATGAGAAAATGGTTGGGGAACAGGCTGGGAAGATCCATTGTACTTTCTTGCACCTTTGTTCAAACAGGAATTTGTGCTTTTTGGTTGAGTACTTCTCCACCTTATGCACATACAGATATGCACTCCCTGATTGGAAAAATCATAGCAGAGTGTAAAGAGGGCTCAGTTTCCATGTTTTATGGTGTTTTGGGGTATATGGCCTTCCTAGCTGCTGTCACTTTCACTGTGGCATTTCTTGCTAGGAAATTACCTGACAGTTTCAATGAAGCCAAATTTATCACTTTCAGCATGTTGGTCTTTTGCAGTGTTTGGATATCATTTGTTCCAGCATACCTGAGTACCAAAGGAAAATACATGGTAGCTGTGGAGATCTTTGCTATCTTATCATCTAGTGCTGGGCTACTTTTTTGCATATTTTCCCCAAAATTCTACATAATTGTGTTCAGGCCTGAGTTAAATAACAGAGAACAATTAAAATGTAATAAAACCTAAAGAATATTTGGCATGGTAGCTCCTGAGTTTGAGGAGTTTGTTTTGGTCTATGTTTGGCAACTATCCAATGGCACTTTGAACCAACATGGGGTACTGAACTTGTCAAAACTGCACTGATTTGTACACCTCTTAAGATATAATAGCTGCCATGCCCCAGCTAGAAAAGTCATCTTCGAGGAGGCCCTAATGCGCCTTAAGGCAAATGTTACAGAGGAACAGACTGTGTCAACTGAAGCTGAGAAAGAGAAGATACAGGCCTTCAGGGGTCTTGGAAGTTCATTAAGGGCCCATTCACAAAATGAAAAGTTGAGGGTGAGCTATCACTGAGATTGGGGAGGGGGTGTTGCCAGGGCCCAATGGTGCAAACTCAGGCAGCTGCCAGCTGCTGGATTTCCTGTATAAAGAACATGGATCCCTTGGGAGTAAATGGCTACTTGCGAGCAAGCTATTTCTTATGAGCAGACCAAACATGTCTGGAAAGCCAGATGGCATGCAGCTCTGCTTTGGGTGGGCCTCTGAAGTCTCATGTTTAAATCCAGTGCCTTTTTTCTAGATAAAAAGGTGCCAGTACGGCCCCCTCATCACCCCCTCCCCCTGCGTCTCCCTCTCTCCCTTGCCCCTGCTTCCCTGAATGTCCTGCAAGCCTTTCTGCAGCAGGCTGTTGCTGTGCTCAGTTTTCTTTTCTCCAAGCAGGTGATGAAGCAGAGTAGCCACTCTGTTCGCCTGCTGCAGCAGAAGCCAAAGTTAGTCCAAAAAAGGGTTGTAAAACCAAAGTTAGTCACTGGAACCACTGAAATTAGTGGACGTGAGTAACTTAGGCCCACTGACTTTAACAGGTCTACTCTACAGCCAAAGAGCTTCAGAGCACCTTACAACAAATTATTATGGCAGCGGCTTTGGCTGGACTATGCAATTCACCAGCAGCCTTCTTCGTATGTGCTTGCATACTTGATTTCAGATAATTAGGAGTGATGTCAATGGATACTTGCTGTTATACTTTATTGTAGCATTTTTTTATTTTGTTGTATTGGAGGCGGGTTTATCTGGTGGCAGATGGCAGAACCATGAGGCAACGAGACTGGTAAAAAACACTCAGATAAAGGATTTATTTTTAGCTATACAAAAACAACAAACATAAAGCGTGTGGGTGTTCTTTCTCTGCAGGCAAATTCAAACTGCCACTTCTCCTTCTTTTGTACTCATCACCAGCTGTAACCAATCAGCTCAGAACTCACACCCAGAACTTACAGAAACAGTTCTTAAAGTTACAATAATCTTTTCTGTTTCTTTGCAGAATAACTCCTAACATGTTGCATATAACTCATATTGCTTACATAATAAAACTTAGTATAATAATGTTATATAATTTCAGAAAAGTGTTAGCTGTTTACTAAGCTGAATTTTGTTCCTGATAGAAGCTAAAGACAGCCTAGCAGCCATCAAAGTGTCAGTAAAATTTGTAGGCTAGTGCAGTGTTTTTCAACCTTTTTTGGACAAAGGCACACTTGTTTTATGAAAAAAAATCACGAGGCACACCACCATTAGAAAATGTTAAAAAATTTAACTCTGTGCCTATATTGACTATATATAAAGTAATTTTTCCCTTGGCACACCAGGCAACATCTTGCGGCACACTAGTGTGCCGCGGAACAGTGGTTGAAAAACCCTGGGCTAGTGAACAACAGAATGGCTATGTTTGGAGAGGCTTCCAGCTCAGTTTTAGTAGGTCTTTTACTGGACAGTCTACCACGTCTCCATAGCTTCCAAGTACCCCGTTTTCCCCAGGAAACCCCCCATATTTTATTACCGTTTCCCGCTGGTCTCCCGAATTGATTTATGTCCCGTAAATCCCCCGGAAAGCAGCTCCTGCTGGCGGCCATGTTTCTGGTGCTGCTCTGCCCATGTATGGGCACCGGAAATCGGGCAGTGCCGGCATCAGAATTCACTTCTATGCATGTCTGGAAGTGCGTAGAAGCAACTTCCGGTGCTGCTCTGTCCATTTCCAAAATGGCCGCAGTGCCAGAAGTCGCTTCTACACCGTGGCCATTTTGGAAATGGGCAGAGCAGCACCAGAAGTTGCTTCCACGCATGTCCGGAAGTCGCATAGAAGCAAGCAACTCTCCTCAAACTACTGTTTGAAGAGTTTAGCCACCATAAACATTCCATTTCAATTTGTTTCTCACTTTGGTTTGCTAACATTCCTTACATTTGAATAAAACAAGCATAGTCCCCTGTCGTCTCCCCCTAGGCAAGGGAGAGTGAAAAAGTAAACCAAAACACATGCACATGGCACTGTAACATGTTGATCTGCACATGGCACTGTAACATGTTTTTGTTAGTTTGAATGGTCATTAGTTTATCTTTATTCCAGTTATTATCTCAGTAAATTCCCTTTTATATTTATTATCCCGTTTGTGGTATTTTGTTTTGGTTTACTGCAATATTATTATCACCACTTTGATACTTTGTGTATATTGTAAGGAAGAGAGAGAGCAAGGAAAGGGGAAAGGCCGCTGGCAACGCGGTGCACTCCCCCCCCCCAACTTTGAAGCCAGGAGCACCAAGGAATGGAGCGGCTTATATTCATCAGGGGGTTTGGGCTGGGTGTTCATCAGTATGCGGATGACACCCAGCTCTACCTCTCTTTTAAATCAGAACCAGTGAAGGTCCTGTGTGAGTGCCTGGAGGTGATTGGAGGATGGATGACGGCTAACGGATTGAGGTTGAATCCTGACAAGACAGAAGTACTGTTTTGGGGGAACAGGAGGCGGACAGGTGTGGAGGACTCCCATGTCCTGCAGCCTGGGAGTCACTTTGGACTCACAGATGTCCATGGAGGCACGGGTTAATTCTGTGTCCAGGGCGGCTGTCTAGCAGCTCCATCTGGTATGCAGGCTGAGACCCTACCTGCCCACAGACTGTGACCCAGAAACTGCAATTAATCCAGAATGTGGCAGCTAGACTAGTGACTGGGAGTGGCTGCCGGGACCACATAACACCTGGCTCCCAGTACGTTTCCGAGCACAATTCAAAGTGTTGGTACTGACCTTTAAAGCCCTAAACGGCCTCGGTCCTGTATACCTGAAGGAGCGTCTCCACCCCCACCATTCAGCCCGGACACTGAAATCCAGCAACGACGGCCTTCTGGCGGTTCCCTCATTGCGAGAAGTGAGGTTACAGGGAACTAGACAGAGGGCCTTCTCGGTAGTGGCACCCACCCTGTGGAACGCCCTCCCAGCAGATGTCAAGGCAATAAACAACTATTTTGCATTTAGAAGACAACTGAAGGCGGCCCTGTTTAGGGAAGTTTTTAATGTTTGATGCTGTACTGTTTTTAATATTCGTTTGGAAGCCGTCCAGAGTGGTTGGGGAAACCCAGCCAGATGGGCGGGGTATAAATAATAAATTATTATTATTATTATTATTATTATTATTATTATTATTATTATTATTATTTTCTCTTCCCCCCAGTCATACTTCTGGGGTTTCCCAGACATATCCATGATTCGTCCAACACTAATGTCCAGGAAAACCCGGATGTATGGCAACCCATTCTGGAAGTGCTGATTTTTCATTGCACTTCATTAAAAAAAGCTCAAAAATATTAAATTTATTGGTGCTCAGGAATTATTTAAATAAGCTCCCAAATCATTGCAGATTTGAAATCAGTGGTTAAAACAAGTGCATTTTTAAAGGATTTAGAATGGCACCCAACTGTATCCAAATATAGGTGAAAACCTGTGTCTTGATTTTAGGAACCATTATGCATAAATTGGTTAGAACATCTCATCCAAAGGTACAGTGAGCAAACAACTTTCCAAAATGTATAGTAGATACATGGAGCAACTTACATCTATCTGGAGACAGGCAGATTAGACCTGCTGGGGAAGTGCCACATAATATTAATTATACCTAAAAGGAGAAAATAATAGTTGTAGAACTCTAATAAGGAAAATCCCCAGTAGTTTTCTCATGTGTGATACAACTTCACCAACACACTGGGGACATGATAATCATCCTTAACTTTATCAAAATTATTGGTTTTTGCAACCAATTGCACAATTGACATTCAGAGCCTATTAGCAAGATCAACAATCCACATCTGAAGTGCTATAAAACCCTTATGTTCAGAATAGGATATAGGTAAGAACTGGGTTCTGTTACTCTCTTCTAAATCCATTGACCAGCAAATCTTCCTAATTCCAGATTCTGACTAGGTATTCATGAGCACACACAAAAACATGCAACCTGCTATTTACCTTCCATTCTTTTGCAACAACTGATTTCGCACCATTCTACCCCACTTTTGCACATTAAGGCATTGCTACATTTTCATTTTTCACCATTAGATGAAGAGTGAAGAAATAAATGATTTGATCCTGAATTTGCTGAGCATAGATCTCATTTAAATCAATCAGACAACTCTGAAACAATTTAAGACCCATTAATATCAGTGAGAGGTTAGTTACATCATTTAATTGGCAACGAAAGGAAATACATTGTTCAATGACACTGGTGGAAAAGAGCCATTATTAACTGCCTGCAGTGGTTCTCAGATTCCCTAAGATCAGTGCACCATTCAAGTCAGTTTGTGGCAATCCTGATAAAAACTGTGTCAAATGCTGTAGAAGAAAACTTTGGAGTCTGGATTTGGCATAGGCGTTCTATCAACGGGATCATGTTGGTCATTGTGTTGCTACTAGCACTACTATGTCATGCTGTATGCAAGAAACATTCCATTAATTGCAGCATATATGATGATCCCCTTCCCATTACTCATGAATTTTACCAGTCAGGAGACCTTCTCATTGGTGAAATTGTTTCTCAAGTATTCTTCCTCTATGATCTCCTCTCTTTTATGAAACAACCTACGCAGATTGTGATTTATGAACCGATGTAAGACTTCAGGTTTTTATCCTCTTTCTCATTTCTTCATTCTTTTATATGTCTCAACCATATCTGTTGCTTGACCCATCGTCATCTTGGTGCAGTGACTCTTAGTTTCTTGCATGTATTGAGTGATATAATATTAATAATAATAGGCTATTGGAGAGATGGCAAAAAAAATCACTCTACATCTCCCTTCTTCTTAGCATTTCCTTTAAAAAGTTAGTAGTCATGTCATAGTTTATATATGGGCTTGGGCTTATTGTTTTTAGGCAAAGGGAGTGAGTCCATTAAGTGCACATAGAAGCTCATTAACTAGAATGAACCATCAACATTTTGAACATTTAGCTCTTCAATTCAAATCGTGTATATTATTTTCTAAGGTTGTTAAGTTACACCTCATTTTTTAATATATGGTTCTTTTTATTAAAGTATTTTCATAGTTAACAAGGGTACATACAACCTCTCTGATTTCAATTCACAGAATCCTTTCTACAGGTCAATTATTACTGAATATATGAAAATCAGTTCTGAAGAATAAGAATGCATTTTTATTGCTTCTGAAACAATTGCTTTATTTATCAGCTGTAACAACTCTAAATTCCATTACAGTTCAGTGCCAAAGAACTACCAGCACATCCTGGCCTTGGCATTTGCTGTAAAAGAGATCAATGAGAGTCCCAACATTTTATCAAACCTCTCCCTGGGATTCAGCATTCTTAATAGCTACTACACTGCAAGGATGACCTACAAGGCCACCCTCAGTCTGCTTTCTGCACAACATAGGTTTGTCCCCAACTTCAAGTGTCACAACCAGAACAATCTGATAGCTCTC
Organism: Zootoca vivipara; assembly: GCF_963506605.1. NCBI lineage: Eukaryota > Metazoa > Chordata > Lepidosauria > Squamata > Lacertidae > Zootoca > Zootoca vivipara. The sequence continues at coordinate 32,060,811 of NC_083288.1, read as the reverse complement.
ATTGGAGGGTGTCTATCTGAGATCTCTGTCAATGTGGCCATCATTTCAGCAATCCACAAAACCCCACAGGTAAGCTGTGGTGGTATGGTGATTTTACAACTGTGGCACAACATCATAAATTCAGAAGTTGCCCATGATATTTTGGTTACAAACTAGTTTAGGGCAAGCTATTTGATATTCTTGGTCTATCACTAGTAGTATAAGATGTTGGATATAACTTGTAAATGCAAATAATGGTAATGGTAAAAAAGCTTTAATGTCACCAAAAAAGTATTCTAGATATTAATAAGAAACAGAAACTTTTCTACACACTTCCATGTAAACAAAGATACAAGCATTAGATGCAAATATATACATATACTGGTCAATTACTGAGAAAATTATTTTTCAGCAGTTAAATTTGGAATCACTAGGCTTTTCCAGCAGTCCAGAAGTATAAGTTGTGGGCAGTGAATGAAAACAGAATAGAATGAGGAATGTGGGGGCTTTATGTCTACACATGCCATTTTTTAAAAGCTGTATCATGGAGGCACCATTTAGAAATTATAACCAGTGCTGTTTTTCTAGAAAACGAGGTGCCAAAACTCATGATGAACACCTCCTTTGTTCTCTTATAATGGAATTGGTGCCCATGTGAGAGGTGCCAGAACTGCTTTCTGGCAAGTTCGGACTGAAGAAAAGCCCAGATACTATAAAATTGAGTCTCCAGGAAGATCCTGTTTATTGGGAACATCCATTGAAAATATTTAGTGGCTCAGTTCTCAAAATATTTCTGTGTTCCAGCTTCAAAAAGATATGTTTAAAGAAGGTTAACTGCAAAAACTCCCCCCCTATACACTATAAATCAGAAGATGACAAATAATTTGTTTGTTTTTACTCCATAATGATTTATTGTTCCCTAGGTCATTGTATTCCTCCCATGTGTCATGATGAATAGAACATGTTCCTATATCAATCAATAATATATCAACCATATAAAGGACATGTTCTGTAGATCCTAAGCGAACCATAGCAGCGCACAGAAACGCCGTTTACCTTCCCACTGTAGCAGTACCTATTTATCTACTTGCACTTTGATGTGCTGTCAAACTGCTAGGTTGGCAGGAGCTGGGACTGAGCAATAGGAGCTCACGCTGTCGTGGGGATTCAAACTGCCAACCTTCTGATCGGCAAGCCCTTGGCTCTGTGGTTTAACCCACAGGGCCACCCACATCCCTCTGTAGAGCCTACCACCTGATTATCACAAGGGCATGCTCTTAAAGAGAGAGGGAGCCAGCATACCTGCCCCAAAGCACTTGGCATGGAATGACATCTAGCGAGAATAAACATTCTGCACTATTAAATAACATTGGATGTAAGGGCACTACAACAATTGAACAGCCAACTGTTGCAGCTCCTCTTGCTGTCAGAATCCACAGGTTGTTTGACCCAACTGCCTACAGGACTCACTGAAATACATTGATAGAATATGTTTTCGGGATCCATTTGAATAATGCTTATAAATTTCCTTCCAGCTCGCTTATGGATCATTTCTGCCCGGAGAGCACGCTAAAATGCAATACCCTTTTTTGTATCAGATGGTCCCAAATGAAGCCCACCAGCACATAGGAGTGGTGCGCTTGCTTCAGCATTTTGGATGGACATGGGTTGGACTCGTTGCTGTGGATGATGACAAAGGGGACAGGTTTTTACAAACAATTATGCCAATGCTTTCACAAAATGGCATCTGCTATTCTTTCATAGTGAGACTACCAAAATGGAATTATCTGGATGAAATTATAGACTTGGCTGTACAGCATTTTGAAAGCTATACAATTGCATTCAAGACAACAGCTAAAGTAATTTTTGTATATGGAGAACCTCCATCTTTTCAAGGTTTGAGATTTTTGCTGTTTGCAGCACCCTTCTTCTCTTTGCCACCTCTGAGTAGAGTGTGGATTGTTACATCTCACTGGGATTTTGCATCACTTTCTGTTCAAAAAGATTGGGATTTACAAAGCTTTCATGGTACCATATCCTTCACAGCTCACTCAAATCAGCCATCAGGATTCCCAAAGTTCCTTCAGATGCTAAACCCCTCCTGGGCAAAAGGAGATGGCTTTATCCAAGACTTCTGGGAGCAGGCATTCAGCTGTTCACTAGAAATGTCTATGGGCCAAGAGACAAACCAGAAGAAAACCTGCACTGGGGAAGAGAACCTGGAGAGTCTTCCTGGAAGTGTGTTTGAAATGAGCATGACTGGACACAGCTACAATGTCTACAATGCAGTCTATGCAATGGCACATGTCTTGCATGCCATATACAAATCCAGCCCCAATGAGAGAAGGTTGATAGAAGGAGAGAAAATGTTTTTTCAAAATGTTCAACCGTGGCAGGTAACTGTAACTCGTATAAAAGAGAAAGATGAGCTAGCTTTTAATAAAAATAAAATAAAAGGGATTATATATCTGCATAATACAGTCCCACTATTTTGTGCTTTTCATTTCATTTCATTTCATTTCAATCTTGGTTTTGTTTCTTTCAAATTCATTTTGGTAACAAATAACAACCATATGATAAAATAAGGTAGGGTTGTTTTATGTGTGTGTGTTTATAAATAAACATAGCCAGTTTCCTATTTGGAGCCAACGGAGGGAAGTGGCATCAAGTACTATAAAGTTCTCACATGTGCTGTCAAAATAAAATGGAAGATGGACCTAATAGTCCCTTTCTCTACATTCTCTTTCAATCTAGATCCATAACTTTCTCAGAGGCTTCACATTCAACAACAGTGCTGGAGATACTGTGTGCTTTGATGAAAATGGGGAATTCGTTGTAGGTTTTGACGTTACAAACTGGGTGATTTCCCCTAATGGGTCAGTAATTAGAGTCAAAGTTGGAAGACTGGAACCTCGGGCTCCTACAGGCAAAGAGTTAACCATTCATGATGATCAAATTGTGTGGCATCAAAACTTCAATCAGGTGAAATATAGTTGCCTGATTATTTGCTGTCTGTGACCAATTATTATCAGGTGGATATTTTAGTTCTAAAAAGGTTTGCTGTGGATCTCTTAGGTAAGAGTCTCTGTCTGTAGAGTTGGAACAGATGCGGCTGTAACGTAGGGCCTGGCTGTATACAATGGATTGTTTGGTATGTTTGGGATGGTAGCTAGAAGCATGTAGATATGTTTGTTGGTCAGTTGGTTTTCGGTATAAGATGGTGTCTATATGCCCACCCTGTATTTTTATAGTAGTGTCCAAAAAATGTATTTCTTGCATAGGTTGGTTCATTGTTAGGTTGATGGTGGGGTGAAAGTCATTTAATGTCTGGTGGAAGGTGTCCAGGGTCTGTTGACCATGTGTCGAGATAATAAAAATATTGTCAATGTATTGCAGGTACAAGAGAGGTTTGAGTGGGTAGGTGTTTAGGAAATGTTCTAAATCCGCCATGAAGATGTTGGCATACTGTGGGGCCATGCAGGTGCCCATTGCTGTGCCGCTGATCTGGAGGAACAGGTCATCACCAAATTTGAAGTGGTTGTGGGTAAGGACAAAATGGCAGAGTTTGGTAGCAAAGTCTGCTGTGATTTTATCTGAAATGGTGTTCCTTATGGCTTGTAAACCATCGTTGTGTGGGATGTTGGTATACAGAGATTCCACATCCATAGTGGCTAGTATAGTGTTGTTAAGAAGACTATTCAAAGATTATATTTTCCTCAGAAAATCTGTGGTGTCACGTATGTAGCTGGGAGCACTGATGGCATATGAACAGAGTCCATATAGCCAGAAACACCCACTGTAATAGTGCCAATACCTGAGATGATGGGGCGTCCTGGATTTCCTGGTTTGTGTATTTTAGGTAGAAGATAGAAAGTTCCTGGTCGAAGTTCCGCTGGTGTGTTTGTGAGGATCTGTTCTTGGATGTGTGGGGGCAGCTCCTTAACAATCTTGTTCAGTTCTTTTTTGTATTCTTGTGTGGGGTCTGAGTCCAATTTCATGTTATAGGCGGTATTGGAAAGTTGTCTGTGAGCCTCCTGGATATAATCAGTTTTGTTCATGATGATGACAGCTCCACCCTTGTCCGCCTCTTTAATTATAATGTCTGGGTTGTTTCTGAGATTATCTATGGCTCTCCTTTCAGATTTTGTTTTAGATTTTGTTGTAAGCGATGGTGCTTTCTGGTCACATCCATTTGGATTCTGTGGCAGAAGCAGTTGATGTACAGATCTAGTGTGGTATTGCGTCCATCAGGAGGGGTCCATGTGGAGTCCCTTTTTGTGTTACATTTTTTCGGTGGTAGTTGGTGGTCAATGTTCTGTTCATTAATGTGTTGGGAGGGTGGTGATTGTTCCCCAGTAGGTTGAGAGATGTTGTGTTGTGAAGATGTTGTTTGTTCTACTTTGTCTTGTTCTTGTATGTGTTGAAAGTACTCCTTCAGGCGCAGACGGTGGAAAAATGATTCCAGGTCCCCGCAGAACTGAATCATGTGTGGGGATTTGGCAGGGCAAAATGATAGTCCACGTGAAAGGACTGATTCCTCAGCTGGACTTAGTGTTTGCTGTGAGAGATTGACAATATTGTTGATCTTGTTGTTTTGATTAGTAGCCTGTAGGTTGGAAAGGTTAGAGATTATTTGCTGTCTGTGACCAATCTTTGTCCTATAAGCCATTTTTTGTAGGCCATTGAAAACAACTTGTTTTAATTTTGGTAAAAGCTAACAGAAATGGTTGTACGTGCCCATAAAGACACCTTTAAATCATCCATAGCGGCAAGTGGGAGGCATCACCGCCCTGGGTCAGTGGCAGAGCTTCATGCTCTGGCACCAGGGGGCGGAGAGCAAGTGGGGGCGGGGCTGGCACACGTCCTGGCATGCCGCCTGCAAGGGCGTGGTGCCCAGTGGGGGGGGGGGGTCAGCCATGATGGGACCCTACTGGGATCATGCAGCTGGGGGCAGTGCACTCCCCTCACACTTCTCTTCCTCCGCCAGTGCCCTGGGTGGCTTCCAACTTAGTGAAAACACCGCAAAACATCAAACATTAAAAACTTCCCTGATATAGGGTTGCCTTCAGATGTATTCAAAAAGTTGTGTAGTTTTTTTTCATGTTTGATATCTGATGGGAGGGTGTTCCACAGGGTGACTGCCATTACCAATGAAGACCTCTGTCTGGTTCCCTGTAGTTTCACTTGTCACAGTGAGGGAACCACCATAAGGCCCTCAGAACTGGACCTGAGTGTCCAAACTAAATGATATTTATGCAGATGCTCCTTCAGGTTTACAGGGCCAAGGCTGTTTAGGGCTCATCCTCATTCTCCCCCTCATATATGCTAGCTGTTGCAGAGGTTGATGACTGAAGAGCATTAATCTGTAATTGCAAACCCCACTTTTATGTATCTCTATAGGTGTATCCCCTTTCTGTGTGCAATGACAACTGCTACCCTGGCTATAGCAGGAAAAAGAAGGAAGGGGAGAAATTTTGCTGCTACGACTGTGCTCCATGTCCAGAAGGGATGATCTCTAAGTGGAAAGGTAGGAGGCATAATGTACAGAAATATCAATACAATTCTATAACACAGGATGTTTCTTTTGAAAATATGTAGCCCATTGAAGGTATATGAATGTAGTGTGCAATACAGGTTTAAAACAAATAACAATCCCCCCCCCCAAACAAAATTATCACTTTTAAAGTCATTATGGTTTGTAGGCAATGTAGCATGGGAGCCAGCATGGTGTAGTGGTTAAGAGCGGTGGACTTGCAATCTGTTGAACTGGATTCACTTCCCCGCTGCTCCACATGCTGGGTGACCTTTGGCTAGTCATACTTCTCTGAAGTCTCTCAGCCTCACTCACCTCACAGAGTGTTTGTTGTTTGTTGTGGGGGAGGAAGGGAAAGGAGAATGTTAGCTGCTTTGAGGGGAGTGAAATGAGTGAAAGGGGAGTGAAAGGCGGGATATCAAGTCCAAACTCCTCTTCCTCCTCCTCCTCCTCCTCCTCCTCCTCCTCCTCCTCCTCCTCCGGTCCCATAGTTTTATTCTTGTTCCACCAGAAGATATTTTTGTGCCAGTAGATTAGAACATTGCTGCACAAGAGAATGCATGAGCAGGTTGCTAGTATATATATATATATATATATATATATATATATATATATATATATATATATATAATGTAAAAGGGGCATGTGGGAGTTTATCCACTTTTCACCAAAACCGCTTGACCGATTGAGGTGAAATTTTGACACAACATCACATGTGAATGTCCGAAGGATATAAGATAGTTTGTTAAGATGGATGCCACACCTGGGCCACATAAAAACCCCCAAAACCCTGTGTTCCAGAACTCACAAATCACCTGCAAGTGCATGCTGGGAGCACAGGAGATGTTGCAAACCAGCGCCCTCTAGCGGTGGCTACACTGGTACTGCACCTATAAAACCTTCCCTCTCAACAACACCCCGGCTCCCACTTACATACTAGGCCGAAGCCTTTAGAGACTTGGCCGAATGGAGGTTCTGATTTGCCTGGGTGGGGATTGGGGGCAGGAGGGGACAGGATAGGTCAGGACATGGTGGAACCAGTCACAGGGATGAACCGGGGTGGGGGGAGGAGGGGGAATCACAGGGATAAGCCAGGGGGGAGGGGGGAATCACAGGGATAAGCCGGGGGTGGGGGGAGGAGGGGGTGGGAAACGTCATGGATCAGCACAGGGTGGGGAAAATCACACGGATATGCCACAGCAATGCATCACAGGGATAAGCCGGGGTGGGGGGGAGGGGGCGGGAAATGTCATGGATTGGCACAGGGTGGGGGAAATCACACGGATAAGCCACAGCAATGTGTGGCAGGGCCAGCTAGTTACTTTATAGTGCAAGAGATTGAACAAGCTTGTGCAATGAGTTTGCCCTAATGCAATTGCTGCATTGGATTCCTCTGATGAGCAACAAATAATATTCACTGATATGCTAGAACAAGTTCCCTTCGGCTAGCAGACAGAGAATTCAGGATATATCAAACTCAAAGCAATTTACATGGGCCTTCCAGGAGACCTTGGGACTAAAATTCACAAATTAAATGAACATACTAACATTTGGCATTTGAAGGGCACTTGGTGAATGTTTCACATACAGTATCCCAGTAAATCCTAAAAGACCCTGTAAAAATGTTTATTCCTGTTAAATGAAGGACTGTAGAAATGAAGTATCCCCCCCCCCTTTTTCTTTTTTCTTTTGCCAAGGGCTACATTCGATTGCTATACTGAAAGCTGTCCTTTAAGTAATGCATGAAAAGTTTTCTTCCAATGCTTGCAGACTGCTAAAAACATTCTCTTCATATATTTTTTTTGTTGATGTGGGGTTGAATTTACCTTAAACCTTAATGTTATGAGGTAGCCATGGGTGGTGTGCCCATTAAACATTTATTCCTCTGCTTGTTACATCATTTTCCTATCACTCATTGAAACACAGGAAGCCTTGGAGAATAGTTCCCAAGTACCTGAGAATATTGTGAACACTGGTTTGGTATTTAAATGAAGTTCTTCCATTTATCTTAAAAAAAAATAACAACTCTGCTCCCAAAGGACTAAAAGAACACAAAATGAGACACTTCATCTGTCTAGATAAATATTGGTCAGCAACTTTAAATATTTATTTAAAATAATTTGAATAACTTTTCTTCTTTTTTCCAGACATGGATGCCTGTGCCAATTGTCCAGAGGATCAGTACCCCAATAAGGAAAAAACTCAATGTATTCCCAAAGCTCCGAGCTACCTCTCTTACAAAGAAAATTTAGGGGTCAGCTTAGTTACCTTAGCTATTACTTTCTCCTTCCTCACAACCTTAGTACTCTTAACTTTTGTGAAGCACAGCGATACCCCTATAGTCAAAGCCAACAACCGCACCTTGACCTACATCCTTCTCATCTCCATCCTCCTTTGCTTCCTCTGCTCCTTCCTCTTCATTGGAAAGCCTGTAAAGGCAATCTGCCTTCTCCGACAAACAGCATTTGGCATTGTCTTCTCTGTGGCCCTTTCCAGCATTTTGGCAAAAACCATCACTGTGGTTCTGGCATTCATGGCAACCAAGCCAGGATCTAGGATGAGGAAGTGGGTGGGGAAAGGACTGTCAAATTCTATTGTCCTTTCTTGCTCATTCATTCAAACTGGCATTTGTATTCTTTGGTTGAGAACTTCCCCTCCATTCCCAGATACAGATATGCACTCAGTCATGGGGGAAATAGTACTGGAATGTAATGAGGGTTCAGCTGCCATGTTTTACTGTGTCTTGGGCTATATGGGTTTTTTGGCCATTGTCAGTTTCTTTGTAGCTTTCCTAGCCAGGAAACTACCTGACAGTTTCAATGAGGCCAAATTTATCACTTTCAGCATGTTGGTGTTTTGCAGTGTTTGGATAACCTTCATTCCAACCTACCAAAGCACCAAAGGGAAATACATGGTAGCTGTGGAGAGTTTCTCCATATTATCCTCCAGTGCTGGATTACTGGGTTGCATATTTTTCCCTAAATGTTACATTATTGTGCTTAAGCCAGAGTTGAACAGCAAGGCACAACTGATAAACAGAAAAAAGTGAGGGAAAATATATAAATCCATTCAGCTCTTATATAGATATTATTGGAAATGCTAGAGAAGGGGATGTCAAGAGAATTCAAACATAGGTGCTGTCTTAAATAAACATTCCACACTCAATTTATGAGGAATAGAGTTGAAATGGAAATATCCTGTTTCAATTTGCCCCCGATACCCTACCTTAGATTTGCTTCTATGGACCTACTGCTGGAATAGCAGTAGGTCCATAGAAAAAAAGAGCTATTCTCACTCTTCAATTATCATTTATTAATTTTATAAATGGCTGTATTTTATAAGCTACTTATAGCCAGAAGCTATTGAAGATGTGTACAGTACACAGCATTCTGTTCTCACAGTAGATAACCAGATGGCTTTGAGAAATCCACAAGCAGGACCTGAATACAAGAGCACATTCTCTTTCTCCAGTTTCCAGCATCTGGTATTCAGAAGCATACTGTCTACAGCTGTGGAGGCAGCACATAGCCTCCATCATGGCTAGTAGCCATTGCGAGCCTTCTCCTCCATGGAAAATTATACATGAAAATCGACTTCTTTTTAATGAATGTAGTCATGCTGCATATGACATATGAAGAAATGTGCATGCAGGGCTGGCCCTAAGGCAAGGCTGGGTGGCGCAATGCGCCAGGGTGCTGGCCCACCAGACAGCCATGCTTGGAAATGGGGTGGGGGGCGCCAGAGGGATAGTTCGCGCCACAGCGCCAGATATGCTTAAGGCGGCCCTATGTGCATGCACACAAATGCTCATACCAATGCCAACTTAGTTGGTCTCTAAGGTGCTACTGGAAGGAATTTTTTTATTTTGTTTCAACTATGGCAGACCAACACACCTACCTACCTGTAACTACATATGACATAGGGTTTTTAAAGATATAGGTTTAATATGCTTAAACTGCTATGTTTGAATGTATTGTATGTAAAATGCTGTGCAGAGAGCTCAACATTAGGTTGTCTCTAGCTAAATCTGGGGAAGAAAAGCGTAGACATTTCCATTCAAATTAATTGATGACTCATCCCAGAAACTCTTCCAGCTACAATCTCTTTGCTAGCAGGAAGATGAAACCTGAGGACTCGGTGTCCCAGTCAGTCGTTGAAGCTCAGCAATGATGAACACGCAAGATGCTTACATAGGCTCTCTCTGTGAGTCCAGAGAAAGGAAAGTTATTGAACTGTATTAAAGACTAAAAAGAAGATGGGACCAGATTGCTTGCTGTTTAAAAGCAATGTGCTACTTTGTTTTTTGCAATTTTTGGTAACTAGCTTGAGACTGTTCTGCAATAAATCTTTGAAACTTATTCTTGTGGTGGAGAGCACAAGCATTTCTACTCTGCACAAAGTCCAGATAAGGGATTCTGTTTGCAACAACTCTTAACAGAGGCTGCTTTCATTCTTTCTTAATACAATGGTACCTCGGGTTAAGAACTTAATTAGTTCCAGAGGTTCATTCTTAACCTGAAATGGTTCTTAACCTGAGGCGTGCTTTTGCTAACGGGGCCTCCTGCTGCCTCTGCGCTGCTGGCACACAATTTCCGTTCTTATCCTGGGGCAAAGTTCTTAACCTGGAGCAACCACTTCCTGGTTAGCAGAGTTTGTAACCCGAAGCATCTGTAACCCAAGGTACCACTGTAGTTTCAAAATGCTTTGGAGCAGGTTCAAACTTTGCTGCTGTTCTTGGTACATAAACAAGGAGATGTTGCAAATCACTTCCTGTGAAACTTTACGGTATGTAGAATGGTTGAATACACAGGAATATTAAATGGAAAAGCTATGGGTGCCCTCAGATATTGTTACGTATGGCTGTATCCTAATTTAGATCACATATTTCTGTTCCATTCTTGGCAGCCGTACAAAGTGCACAAACCAAGTAATTAGCTCCATATTATTTAGAAAATGAAAGCTCCACCCCCCACCCCGACATCACTAGAATGATTTGTAAGTGAATTTAATTCTAGCTCTGTGCAGAAGCAACAAGATTCATTTTTAAACCCCTTCATCTTTTATGCATAATGCAACTTCAAAAGCAAACAGCACATTTGAGATTGTTAATAATAGCTATTATAGTAAATTACTTGCTGGTTTCCCCATAGCAAACTTGGCAATCAGTGTTTGAAAAAAGCTACAAAACATACACTTTTCAGAAATGAAGCCAGGGATAGGCAGGGCTCTGCCAAGCTTTCTTCTTGCCCAGTGAATTTTACACTTTCCAGATTCTTATTGTGAAAAACTGTACCTTGACTGGGTATTAATTAACATCCCTGCACATTGCCTTACCACTGTCACATATGGACTTTGTGACAAACGACTGGACATTGAAAGAGCTATAAAGCACATTTTTTTAAAAAAATTATAAAGCACACCAAAGCAAAGCATTGATATTTATAGCTGAATAGCTGTATATGATATCTATCTTTGTATCGCACATTCTTATAAAATAAAGTAAGGAGATAAAGCATTGGATCCAAACTAACTCACCTGTTAAGTATGACTTCCATTGAATTCAACAGTCATACCCTAACTTAAATTCCATTGATTTCGATTGGAGCTAACATCAACTAACTTAATCTGTGGGAATCCAACCCAATGAGAACATGTGGTTCAGGGAAACTGAGGATCAGGGAACATAAATTAATTATAAACCTATGGCATGGGTGCCCTGATTATGTAAGAGGATAAGCTACACATCAGTAAGAACATCATCCGCCATTCAAAAGAGGCCATAATAACATTGCTATCATCTACATTTAATGCTATAGTTGGAAAAAATGGAAAACTGTGTTGGGAGGGGGTATTTTGTCAACAAAATCATGCTGGTGGTGATGTTATTGCTTGTACTGCTCTGTCACACAGTGTGCAGGACATATTCTATAAATTGCAGCATATACGATGATCTCTTCCCTATTTCTCATAAATTTTACCAGCCAGGAGACCTTCTCATTGGCGGGATTGTTTCTCAAGTCTTCTTTCTCTATAACAACCCCTCTTTCGTGGAACAGCCTACAAAAATCACTATTGGTGAACCTATGTAAGGCACCGTTTCCTTGTTCTCTCTCATTCTGTAATATGTTCAAATATCTAGAGATGCAACATTATGGGGAAATATGCTTAAATAACAGTTCATTTTCTTTCTGTCATGAGATTGGTGACATTCCTGCAACTTTTCTACTTGTTAATTTTCATCTCCTACCACCTTCTGTGTGGCTTTGCTAGGCATAAATGCTAGTATGTTTTCTTCCAAAAGTCCTTTGCAATGAGTGGATTCTGTGTATTTTTATAGGATTCCTGAAGAATAACCAAATCATGAATTATGCCTTTCTATAACTTTGTCATACCTGTTCTTCCCACACTTTCTTCCCTCTCATCCTTGGCCTCCATTGTTGCCTCCTCCACTGCACTTCCACTCCTCAGTTCTTTTTAATATTTAATTTTATTATTTTTTCAGTGTTTGTTTCTTTTAGAAATACAGTAATATAATAATCTTTATTGCGATCCAATGGGCCATAACATGGATTCAGAATAAAATACAGAGACATACAGGGAATGTCTCCCAGGGAAGGGAGACCGAAGTGTTATTTGTTTAGTCATGGGTATGCTGATCTTTGATTCATATGACTACTGAAAGAAACTTTGCCATGTTTCTTTCTTCATATTGTTTACAGCTCTGCAGTTTGCATGGTCTGTTCCCACCTTTCTAGTTCCTTCAGCTGACTTCATATAAATTGTACATATTTTTTTGCGTATTTCTTGTTTCATTGAAAGAGTTTGCACAAAGTTTCTCAGTGGGGTAAGTGATAAAAAAATGAAAGGAGTATCACAGTATGAGTTTCATCATTTAGACTTTGCTTTTAAATAACTAAGAGCAAATTCTAACTGCCACATCTGTCTGTTTACTTTATCTAGAGTTAGGTTTTACTGTTGGCAGTAAAGGGATTCACTCCAGTAAATTTAGGAACAGCACAAGAATAATCCTACACTATTTTGAGGATTTAGTTTTTCATGGGGTGAATAATTTACTTAAACCTCTTACTTTATTTTAACTTGACCTATTACTGTCTATGGTTTTCAAATTGGGAAGCATACAGCTGAGTGATGACAAAGATTACACCTGCATTTTTTCATTGCTGTTGCTGTTGTTTTATTAAAATGCTGTTAACTCTTATTGCAGTTCAACTCCTAAGAACTATCAACACATCCTGGCCTTAGCATTTGCTGTCAAAGAGATAAATGAGAACCCCCACATCTTATCAAACATCTCTCTGGGGTTCCAAATTCTCAATAGCTACTACACTGGAAGGATGACCTATAAGGCCACCCTAAGCTTGCTTTCCACACAGCATAGGTTTCTCCCGAATTTCAAGTGCCACCACCAGAACAATCTGATAGCTGTCATTGGAGGATGCATCTCTGAGATCTCTGTCAATACTGCAATCATTTTAGCAAGCCAGAAGACTCCACAGGTTAGCTCCATGAATGGGGGTATGGGAATTTAACAGCTATGGAACATCATCTTGATATCAAATGAGCATTTGATATCTATCACAAATATATCTTGGGTAGAAAACTGGTTAAATATGGGCTTGAGGACAATGGGTGTGTTTGCAAGGCATACCAAGCAAAGCTGGCAAGGATGGCATAGCTGTTGTTCCACCTTGGGGTTAAAATTCAGGAGAGGAGGAAGGCAGAACTGAGTTCCTCTCCAGGATCACACACATAAATCAGCCATATGTTGGCTTACTGAGACACACAAACCAGACCAACATATTGATTTTATTTATTTATTGTGCTGATTCACAGATAATTGGAAAATAGTATTCAAAAGTGCTCATAAAAAGACTCGAATGAGCTTGTCGACATTTTTATCAATGGCTTAGATCAGGGGTCAGCAAACTTTTTCAGCAGGGGGCCGGTCCACTGTCCCTCAGACCTTGTGGGGGGCCGGACTATATTTTGAAGAAAAAAATGAACAAATTCCTATGCCCCACAAATAACCCAGAGATGCATTTTAAATAAAAGGACACATTCTACTCATGTAAAAACATGCTGATTCCCGGACCGTCTGTGGGCCAGATTTAGAAGGCAATTGGTCCGCATCCGGCCCCCGGGCCTTAGTTTTGGGACCCCTGGCTTAGATGAACGGTGGCACATGCTGCAAGACTGTGAGAATTGTTAACATCAATGAAGGCAGAAATAACATCATCATCATCATTATTATTATTATTTTGTTGATGTGAAGGATATTATATAGAAAATTAAATTCAAGCAACAGAAAGCACTTTATTTAAGTAAAAGAATCAGATGTACAGCTACAGGATGTAGGATGTCTGATAGCAGTAGTATGTATGCAAATCGTATCATAATTACATTTGCTGAGAAAAGTCAAAACCTAAGTCAGCAATTGGAAAAGAGTCAATAAAAGTTTAGTTTGCTTTAATGGAACCATAGTTTCTATGTTAAAATACTCAGTTATTTAACATTACGTCGCAGCACCTCCTTGGGGGTATTAGATGCAGTTTTCCATGTTTACTTTAGGATACAGTACACCAAGAAAATCATTAAAATACAACAATAAATTACTGAATCCCATTACAAAATTACACAGGCTAAAATAGGCTGAAACCAACATTAGAGACATGACTAAAGTTCATTGGACACTAGAGAAGTTCAACAATGGAACTGATTAGCAGGATTTATGAATGGAAATGAACATTCAGCAATGGAACAATAGAGGTATTCTCCCTTACCAGAGGTCTAGGAAGCCATACATTTAAGATCTTTTGGCTCTGTATTGGAGAATGTGCCCCACTTCCCCCTACTATGAGTTAATGATTTAACACTCACTATTTTTCCATCATAAAAATAAGTTTATATTTTATTTTAGCTAACTTACGGATCATTTTTGCCAGTACAAGGTGTCAAAAGGCTATTTCCATTTTTGTACCAGATGGTCCCAAATGAAACCTACCAGCATATGGGAATTGTGCAGTTACTTCAGCATTTTGGATGGACGTGGATCGGGCTCTTGGCTGTGGATGATGACAGAGGGGACAGGTTTTTACAGACAATTGTGCCAATGCTTTCCCAGAATGGTATCTGTTCTGACTTCATAGTAAGATTGCCAAAATGGAATTACCTAGATGAAATTCTAAACAGGGTTTTACAGCAATGGGAATATTATGAAGTGCTCTTCGATAGAAAAGCCAATGTGTACTTTGTATATGGAGAACCTCCTTCTTTTCAAGGCTTGAGACTGTTGCTGTTTCTAGCACCGTTCTTCAAACTGCCACCTCTGGGCAAAGTGTGGGTTGTAACTTCCCACTGGGATTTTGAATCACTCTCTGTTCAAAAGATATGGGATATACAAGCCTTCCATGGTTCTATATCCTTCACGGTGCACTCAAATCAGCCAGTAGGATTCCAAAGGTTCATTCAGATGGTAAAACCTTCCTGGTCAAAATACGATGGTTTTATCCAGGACTTCTGGGAACAGACATTCAACTGCTCATTAAAAATGCCTAAGGAAAATAAAGTGGAAGAAAAGAAAACCTGCACAGGGGAGGAGAAACTGGAGAGCCTTCCTGGAATTTTGTTTGAAATGAACATGGTTGGCCACAGCTACAATGTCTACAATGCTGTCTATGCTGTGGCACATGCTTTGCATGACCTATACAAATCCTATTCCAGACACAGAAGAATGGTAGATGGAAGAAAATATGCATTCCAAAAGGTGCAACCATGGCAGGTAATTCAATACTGTTTACAGCATTCATTTTTCCATTCTTTCTGAGTGAATTTTGAGACAGAGCTAAAAAGCAGGTGCTGACCTGCATAAAACAATTCTAACAAATTTGTTTTTCTGTTTTCCTTATATTTTACCAGCTTTTCACACTTTGAAAAGTACCGACAGTAACATGGAATAGTGTTATATTATCATGGAGCAAACAGAGGTCAATGATCATATACTGTAAAGCATTAAGTCCACAAATATATTTTCCATTAGAGCAGGAGAGCAAAAAGAGAGGGGGAAGCTTAAACAGGTTGCTGTGAATCTCACACAATTAATTTCAAGACCTAGTTGTCCCTTTGTTAATATTTCTTTCAATCTAGGTCCATCACTTTCTAAAGCACATTGTATTCAACAACAGTGCTGGGGACAGCGTGTACTTCGATGAAAATAGAGAATTAGTTACTGCTTTTGATGTTACAAACTGGATGATCTTCCCTAACGGCTCAGTGGTTAGAATGAAAGTTGGAAGTCTGAAACCTCAGGTTCCTCCAGCCAAACAGTTAACCATTAACGATGACCAAATTACATGGCATCCATGCTTTAATCAGGTTTGTTGTAACTGCAGATACTTGAGTTTATAAAAATAAAAAAAGATTAATTCTGATTAAAGATTATTTTGCTGCTCAGCTATGTGAGGAAGCATTCACCAACCCTATTTAACTGCCCCCACACAATTAAAATCACATGATGAGTGGGAAGGAGCTCATTTGGTGCACCCATTCCTTGTTGACCATTCCAATTACTTCCACATCCTAATGACTGACAGTCAATTCTACCCATGTAGGCTGCTAATGCAAGTTAGAACTTTTTTTTAAAAGTCCTGTATATATTGAGCTACAGAAATGGGTGGCATGTGTGTGACATCTGGGGCCTTGGATTCATGGACACACACACACACACACACACACACACACACACACACACACACACACACACTATGTTGGAGGAGAATGATTTAAAGGAGCTAATCTCTTATTGCTGATATCTTTTATAAAATTCTGTACAGGTGCTTCCTATTTCAGTGTGCAATGATAATTGCTATCCTGGCTACAGCAGGAAAAAGAAAGAGGGCGAGAAATTTTGCTGCTATGATTGTTCTCAATGTCCAGAAGGGAAGATTTCTTACCAGAAGGGTAGGAGTCATCATATAAAGAGATAAGCAAATTTCATTAACAAGACCTACTAGTTTATTTATTCATGTATTTATTTTGGGGAGAGAGTGATTCATTGAATATACAAAAATATAATTCTCAATACAGATTTTTCTAATCAACCACATAAAATGGTGAAGATGAATTAGGACCAACTACACTGTGTTTCTCCAAAAACAAGACACCGTCTTATATTTATTTTTCCTCAAAAAACAAAACAAAACACAGTGGCTTATTTTCAGGGGATGTCTCATTTTCAGAGAAACACGGTATGTGCTGCCTTAGGCTGCCTGGGTTAACTACTTGAGTGAATGGTGGGATATATAACTGTGGAAGAATAAATTTAAATAAAGAAAAGAAAAGAAAAGGGAATCATAAAACAGCACCAGCAATTTTATAAGTCAAATGTCTGTCCAAAAACAAACAAAAAACATATCTGGTCTCAATTGCCACGGAGAAAGATCTCTCCTGGCTCCCAACCTATTGTATGCCTAGAGCCAGATCCCCAGTGAGATACCCACCAACGAATCATATTGCATAGGTAGGTTAAGATGAGCAGACTACATGGTATTCAGTAATGTTCAGAAAGTTTTGTTCTCTTCACCTTTTTGATACTAGTCCAGAAACTGTGATAATGGTTGGCTGTAGCTGCAACCACTGTCTCTGTGTGGAGGCTAACAACAATGTTTCAGCTTCCTTTTATCTCCTTTTTCCTTTTTTTAAAATAAATTTATTTAGTTTTCAGATTTTGAGATTTACAAACCATTGTCAAACAACCAAAACAAAAAGAGAATTCCATAAATTCCCATGGACCTCCTTCCTTCCCTTTGTGGGTCCTTATGCTAACTTTTTTTCTTCCTATTAATCCACTTCTATTAAATCTCCATTACAACCATAGTCCAACATAAAACTACAAGTGTCATTCCAATCCTACTAATAATTTTGTTTACAATGACTTTTAAGTTAAATTATATATTTTCCCCATTCCTTATTAAAATTTTGGTCTTCCTGGATTCTAATTCTCCCGGTCATTTTTGCCATTTCAGCATAATCCATCAGTTTAATTTGCCATTCTTCTCTGGTAGGGGCTATGTCTTCTCCCATCTCTGGGCTAGTAACATCCGAACAGCAGTGCTCACATACATAAATAGTCTCTTCTGGTCCATTGGTATTTTGGCACGTAGAATTCCTAGAAGGATTCAGCTTCCTTTTCAATGCTATTATTGTATTTTTTTAAAAAAATACATTGCTGTCTATTCCCCTAGTAGCTTTTGAGATGTGAGTTTCCACAAGAAGTACTAATGATCACTAATTTGGATGGCTTTTGGTCTGCAAACATTATTTAAATAATTACATTGTTTTCGGCATTTATCTTCTATTGAAATGCATTGAAATTATGTACTTAATTAACTAATTATACAACACAAATAACAAAGATACTAACAGAAGTTGAACTGTAGTAGAACAGAAACAGAGCTGATTACAAAGAACACAAAATGGAACTATAATCACTGTCTCCTTACATCCTAATTTATAGCTGTAGTGATTCTTGGCATGTGAAAAGTACTTTGTGAGTGCTTGAAGTACTGCCACAGAAAACACCACAGAACTCTTATAGCCACCCTGCAAGAGAAATTAGTATTATTATTGCCAGCATTGTAGATTAGAGCAAAACTGAGAAAGAAAGGCTTGTGCCTTAAAAATGTCTTAAAAATAGTAAGCACATCAGCTAAGTCACAATGCAGAACTGCAAAAAAGCAGAAAGATGCATTCTATCTGGCTACACCCAAAACTACTTAACATCTTCCTTTTATTTCAGACATGGATAACTGTGTCAGTTGTCAAGCAGACCAGCATCCCAACAACGACCAAACTCGATGCATCCCCAGGGTTATAAGCTACCTCTCTTACAAAGAAGACTTAGGGATCCTCCTAGTTATCCTGGCCATTTCTTTCTCTCTGATCACAACATTAGTACTTGGGACTTTTGTGAAATATAAGGACACTCCCATTGTCAAAGCCAACAACAGGACCCTCACCTACATCCTCCTTGTATCCCTACTCCTTTGCTTCCTTTGCTCCTTTCTCTTCATTGGACAGCCTGGAAAGGTGACCTGCCTTCTCCGACAAACAGCTTTTGGCATCATCTTCTCTTTGGCCCTTTCCTCTGTACTGACAAAGACCATCACTGTGGTCCTGGCTTTCATAGCAACCAAACCTGGAAGCAAGATGAGGAAATGGGTGGGGAAAGGATTATCTAATTTTATTGTCCTTGCCTGCTCCTTTATTCAAGCTGGTATTTGTACTTTATGGTTAAGTACTTCCCCTCCATTCCCAGATATAGATATACACTCATTGAGTGGGGAAATGATATTGGAATGTAATGAGGGCTCAGCTACCATGCTTTATTGTGCCTTCGGGTATATGGGCATCCTATCCATTGTGAGCTTCATTATGGCTTTCTTTGCCAGAAAGTTACCTGACACTTTCAATGAGGCCAAATTTATCACTTTCAGCATGTTGGTGTTTTGCAGTGTTTGGTTGTCTTTTGTTCCAACCTACCTGAGCACTAAAGGAAAATACATGGTAGCTGTGGAGATCTTCTCCATCTTGTCCTCTAGTGCTGGCTTACTGGGTTGCATCTTTTCCCCTAAATGCTACATAATTGTGTTGAGGCCTGAGATGAACACGAGGCAGCAACTAAGCAGGAGGCAGGGGGGAAATGAAAGACTCTAAGTTCATCTCTTCTTTCTCCAACTCTTATTGACATATTTCACTGGAAATGCTATTGAGAAGGATAGATTCATGGATGGGTGTTTTCACACATCATCATTTTTTTGAGTAGACTTACATCAGGTACAGATTCCCTCACTTGACCCACTATAATATTTTTTCCTCTCAAAGGACTATAGTGCTGCTACTTGAACAGTAGCAGGGGGGCGGTTCATGGGAACAGGATGGGTTACCATGCATTTTGTTAGAGCAAAAGTGGGAAGACTGGATCCTCAGGCTCCTTTCGGAAAAGAGTTAATAATTAATGATGACCAAATTCTATGGCATCCAAGTTTTAACCAGGTAAGATAGGTTAGCTGACTTACCGGTATAAGTATATAAAGCAGCGAACACGACTATGTAAATGCGAACAATATCGATCCGAAACTGTATATAATGTACATATATGTGAAATAAATGTGGAATACCGTATTAGGAGAATTTTTTGGAAAAAGAAGGACTAGAAGGAGGAGAGGAATGCAAAGCATGTGTCAGCCAAGGAATCCAGCAATCCTCTCGTTACCAATTTCATTTCAAGATGGAAGAGGAGTCTGTTGTTCATAAAGCTTGAGTCATATTTGATGCAAGCACTTACAAAGATCTCAGGTTGCCTTCCAAACGGCTTGCGTTCATTGTGATTACAAATGGCATTTGTAATGTCAAGGTCAACCACCCGCAATATGGAGATCAGCAAATCTCTACTTGTTCTTAGGTTTTCATCCCCTGGTGCTTTTTTTGATTCTGTGAGGAAGAGTGTGGGAATGAGCCTGCTGGCTCTGCTTACATTCTGGGTTCTCAATGCTAGCAGTAAGGAGCCTTTTCTACCCATGCATCATTCTTAATCATATGCCGCTGATGCAACACTGCTGACATGAACAAAATTTCAACAGAGAAGGGTCTCTACTGAAGACTTCAGATTTGAAACATATAGAAATTAGTGAAAGGGGGTCAGAAGAAAGTGACAGAGGCATCTGGGCCTACCAGGTTTTTCTCACTCTAACCCTCACATGATTCAAATCAGATGGAATGTTGACGACAGAAGTGTGAAAATATCTTATTGCTAATCTCCATGTTATAATTATGTATAGGTGTTGCCTATTTCTGTGTGCAATGACAACTGCCAACCTGGCTACAGCAGGAAAAAGAAGGAGGGAGAAAAATTTTGCTGCTACGATTGTGCTCCATGTGCAGAAGGGATGATCTCTAAGCAGATAGGTAGGAGATATAATATCAAATACATCATATGGAAGTATGTCTTGACCCTTAAGGCACATATAGCCACTACTTTGATGAACCTAAGCAGTTCTGGGTCTGATCAGTATCTGGATGGGGGACAGACTGGGGACCCAATATATACAACCTTGCATTTCACAGTGGGGGAAAAAGGGATATAAATGTAAGAATATATTTTAAAATTCATATTAAAGCTGTTTGAAGGGGGTGGGGGGGATATCCCCTCATAGTTTATTGTTAGTTTTACAGCTCCTTGGGTGAAAGGGGACATCTAAATGTAAAAATATAATTAATAAATAAATACAAGTCTAATGTACCATAAAATAACCAGAGAAATATGATAGTACAAAGGCCTATCAAAATTAAAGGAGGCAAAATGGACCACCCTTTTCCAGGGAGTTCCATAACTGCTGAGACCATCTCCTGGGTCCCAACTAATCGTATCATGGAAAACGGAATTCCAGCAAATCTTAATGCATGGAAAGATTAGGAGAACTCCATCAGTGGCCAAACTGTAAGAAGTAGAGAGCATTGTGATGTAGCAGCACAGAGCTGCCCAGAAACTCTAAGTGTTTTCATATTAACTTTAACCATGAAATACACAGTGCCTGCAGAAGTCCCTCCCATGATATGGGTTTCATGAGTCAAGTTGTTAGGCTATCCCAGCCCAGATAAGGGTGCAGCTGGGTCACCAGCAAAACCTGATGGAAGACAATCTGAGCCACTGAGGCCATCTGAGCCTCAAGGAACAGCAAAGGATCCAGAAGTATCCCCAAGCTGTGAACCACTTCACTTCACTGCACTTCAAAGGGAGTGCAGCCCCATCTAGAGCAGGCAACATCCCATCCATTCCACCTCACACCAACCCCCCGCAGGTGGCAAAATGACATGGGCCAACCCTGGGCTCTTTTGTAATCTGAGTTTGGCACATTCCTATTCCAATCCTATTTCTTTCTCATTGTATACTGACTCTCTTCTCTAATCAGAAGAGAACTCAAGGCAATGTACAAAGAGATTCCAAGCAGTCTGCTATCCAGTGAGAAAGCTGGATCAGTCATCAGTCACTTTAACAGGATGGTTATGCATTGTACCTTCATAGCATAGGTAAAAAGTAAAGGTACCCATGACCGTTAGGTCCAGTCGTGACCGACTCTGGGGTTGTGGCACTCATCTCGCATTATTGGCCGAGGGAGCTGGTGTACAGCTTCCAGGCCATGTGGCCAGCATGACAAAGCCGCTTCTGGCGAACCAGAGCAGCACACGGAAAAGCCGTTTAACTTCCTGCTGTAGCGGTACCTATTTATCTACTTGCACTTTGACGTGCTTTCGAACTGCTAGATTGGTAGGAGCAGGGACCGAGCAATGGGAGCTCACCCAGTTGCAGGGATTCAAACTGCTGACCTTCTGATCGGCAAGCCCTAGGCTCTGTGGTTTAACCCACAGCACCACCTGCGCCCCCTTAATACCATACTCTATAAGAATAGCATTATCCAAACCAGCAGCAAATTATTAATAGAAAGAAAGAAAAACAACAGTAATGATGATTTTCCTATTAAAATTACTTCTTTAGCCTTTAAATTGATTTAAGTAAATTAGCCCTGTAAGTTTTAAACACTGTCAGATTAGTGGGTATTAGTATTGTTCTCACAGCAAAGCATACAGGTGAAACTAAAAAAAATTAGAATATCGTCGAAAGGTGCATTTATTTCAGTAATGCAACTTAAAAGGTGAAACCAATATATGAGATAGATGCATGACATGCAGAGCAAGATATGTCAAGCCTTTATTTGTTGTAATTGTAATTATTTGTCGTTAGGCAGGTCAATTATAAATGGAAAGTGATTAAGGAAATGTAACAGCGATGTTTATTTTTGTTGTAACGATTTGTTTTAGTACTGTGGAATTGCCAAAAGAAAGCACTTGTAAAATAATAATAATAATAATAATAATAATAATAATAATAATAAATACCTTGCATTACTTGAATAAATGCACTTTTTGATGATATTCTAATTTTCCGAGTTTCACCTGTAGATGGTTGAGAAGTTTCATACGGTATTATTTACTTGAGATGAAATTAACATCAAGGATTTTGATATTAAGGGACCCCTTTCCCCTAGAAATTCATTCTCACTGATCGCCCCTTTAAATAGGTGATGATCAACTTCTGGAAGTATTTAAAGTAGCTCTTTTCTATTTTCAGATATGGATGCCTGCGTCAAATGTCCAGAAGACCAGTTTCCCAATATGGACCAAACTCAATGCATTCCCAAAGCTGTAAGCTACCTCTCTTACAAAGAAACATTAGGGATCACCTTAGCTATCTTAGCCATTTCCTTTGCCTTTATCACAACTTCAATACTTGGAATTTTTGTGAAGCACAAGGACACTCCCATAGTCAAAGCCAACAATAGGACCCTCACCTACATCCTTCTCGTCTCTCTCCTTCTTTGCTTCCTCTGTTCCTTACTCTTCATTGGACAGCCTGGGAAGGTCATCTGCCTTCTCCGACAAACAGCCTTTGGCATCATGTTCTCTGTGGCCCTTTCCAGCACCTTGGCAAAAACCATCACCGTGGTTCTGGCATTCATGGCAACCCAGCCAGGATCCAGAATGAGAAAATGGGTGGGGAAGAGAATGGCAAATTCAATTGTCCTCTCCGGCTCCTTTCTTCAAGCTGGCATTTGTTCTCTTTGGTTATGTACTTTCCCTCCATTCCCAGATATGGACAAGCACTCAGTGACTGGTGAAATGCTACTGGAATGTAATGAGGGTTCAGCTATCATGTTCTACTATGTCATAGGCTACATGGGTTCCTTGGCCATTGTCAGCTTCATTTTGGCTTTCCTAGCCAGGAAGTTGCCAGACAGTTTCAATGAGGCCAAATTTATCACTTTCAGCATGTTGGTGTTTTGCAGTGTTTGGCTGACTTTTGTCCCAACGTACCTGAGCACCAAAGGAAAATACATGGTGGCTGTGGAGATCTTCTGCATCTTATCATCCAATGCTGGGTTACTGGCTTGCATCTTTTTCCCTAAATGCTACATCATTGTACTGAGGCCTGAACTGAATAACAGGGAGCAACTAATAAGGAAAACCAAGTGAAGCATATATGAGAAAACGTTAGGTTAGTGAATGAATGCATTTGGGCTTGATTAAGGAAACATTAAGGAAATCCTTGCAACTTCAACTAAGATGTGTGCATCACATTTCAAGTTGGCTTTCAGAAATTCATTCACGTCCCATCTGATGAGGAACCCTTCCCATGCAGAAGATCATGGTGGTTCCCACTATTCCCTTATAATCTCTCAACAAATGTTTAGAAACTTCTTTTTTGGCTCTGTCGCAATAAATAGTTTACAATATACTTTGCATATTTCTTGGAAATATCTCCCATAACAAGTTTAATCTGTAAATCTCCAACCTTGTCAAATCCTTTCTCCCAATCCAGCATGGAAGGCACTGTTGATAATTTCTAATATAATGTGCTATACATTCTAATAATAGTCTATAGCGGCCAATTACTTTATGTTCTCCACCAATATCACGTGTCATGTTAGTATGTGCTCTCTCCTCCGCAAACAGAAGTGACCATGGCTCAGTGATTTTTTACAATATGTACAAGTCAACAAGAGTTCACAGTAAATCAGTCTGAATCATCGCAGTCAGTTGCTGCCAATGATTTATGGCTTCAATTCCAACACCTAAATTGCGGAGTTTTATTACCCTCCTCTTATTCTCCAGCCACACTGGTGTAATTCCCTCCCCTTCCTCTGAGTCAGAGGTTAACCCTTTCAGAGTTTGGAGGTCAGTTGGCTCTCCTGTTTCAGTCCTCTGCTCCTCTACCCTTCCGTGCTGGTCTCTGCTGCATCTTCGTCACTGAACCTGCTATTCTCTACCCCGTCTGGTTACTGCCAAACTTTTATTTCCCTTACTCTGTTGCTGCATGTCAGAACATGCATGTCAGCATACGTTTTATGTTCCTTAATTAAATATTAATTATTTCCTTAATTAAATATATGTTCCTGTTTAGAAGTCTGTGTTTTAGTGCAGATGCATTCAGGTTTAAATATTAAAGGTTTCAACAAGCACCAAAATGCTGTACCTCCGTCATATATATCTCCAAGGTAAAGGTAAAGGGACCCCTGACCATTAGGTCCAGTCGTGACCGACTCTGGGGTTGCGCGCTCATCTCGCATTATTGGCCGAGGGAGCCGGCGTACAGCTTCCAGGTCATGTGGCCAGCATGACAAAGCCGCTTCTGGCAAACCAGAGCAGCACATGGAAAAGCCGTTTACCTTCCCGCTCTAGCGGTTCCTATTTATCTACTTGCACTTTGACATGCTTTCGAACTGCTAGGTTGGCAGGAACTGGGACCAAGCAACGGGAGCTCACCCCGTCACAGGGATTCGAACCGCCAACTTTCAGATCAGCAAGCCCTAGGCTCAGTGGTTTAACCACAGCGCCACCTGGGTCACTTCCGCCACCTGGGTCCCTTCAAGTTATCCCTAAATCACATTGTGCTCTCGTCTTGAATCATTCCATTTGGATAATATGGGTTGCAAGTTGGCTACTTGTTGAATTGTAGTTTCAATTGCATGATCACTTCACTTGCACAGAATCCACGTGTCTTTTCTACTGAATAAACAAACCTGGGACTTCAGTCCATTCCTTTGCCACTGACAACAATCCAATTCCAAGGCAATGGTGAATCTTGAACTACCCACAATCCCATACAATATCTGTATTGCCTAATTAATTCTTCTGTTGTCCTTAACACATGCAGTTTCCCAGTAAGAACATGATGGCTGAATGGTATAATTTAGGAATTACAATACTTTTTCGGGGTGGAGAGACTTGTAGTATTTTTACCATGCTTGATGAAATTTCAAAGTCTATCAACTCACTGGGGAAGTTATAGACATCCCTGTCATTGTCAAAATTACTGGTTTCCATCCTCTGACTTAATTGATGCCTAGAGACCATAAATAGGAATAACAATGAATATCCAAAAGAAAAAGCTATAAAGTCTTCATGCTGCAAACTGGATCTAGGAAGAGGCACTGCTCTGTCATGCATTTGTTGGGTCAGGAGGGCTTCCATGAGCTGCTTCTGCCACCATTCTATCGCAAAAATCATACTAGGAGTATAGCTCATCACTTTGTTTCCACAAGTTCATCTTCCAGTTCTTAGTGTTAAGAAATTGGGCATTAGCTATGTATCGATTCACCATCACACTGACCTACACACCCTTGACTTAATTTCCTTTTTTTGTGGGGTAGGGGGCAGACGAAGAACTCTCAGGACAACACCTCCCTTTGAAATACATATTAAAATAATTGATCCTTAGAGATGAAGATCTATAGATAAGGATTGTAGAAAGGGGAAGGAGCTTATATTTCTCACTCAGCTTTAGAGAAAAAATTGAGGAGAAAGCTCAGGATATGGTTATGGATACCGATGGGAAATGATATATATTTAAATGGACAGAAAAATTGTTATGTAACAGATCAATCAGTAAATCAGTCCAGGAAGAGCCATCTGGGGCTGACAATGCCAAGGTTTCAGGTTTGATCCCTGTACAGGACAGCTGCATATTCCTGCTTTGCCATATTGAAAAATGGGCATCTCAATTTGCGGGGAACATTTTCGCAACAGGATCATGCTAGTAGTCGCATTGCTCCTCATACTGTTGTGTCATACTGTTTGTGGGAAACATTTTATGAATTGCAGCATATTTGACGACCCCTTCCCTATTCCTCATGAATTTTACCAGCCAGGGGACCTTGTCATCGGTGGAATTGTTTCTCAAATATTCTTTCTTTATGATAGCCTCTCTTTCCTGGAACAGCGTACACAGACCATCACTGATGAACCTATGTAAGACCTTCCCTCTTCCCTCTCTCACTTTGTAAGATGTTCAGTTCATAATTACTGAGAATGCATTGTCAAGAAATATTGTGATTTATTTACTGTTCATGTGAGAAATGTGGTTTCCCAGTAACAGTTGGAAATTGTTGGTAGATCTATTACATTCTACATTATATTGTTCTTCACAGACCATTAATAAGCTTTCCTCCATGACCCCACTGATGTGAAACAAAAAAAAAAACCCAATTACATCATAGTGAAGTCCCTTCTGCTTAGGTTGGTAGTTGCTGCTCTTGTACAAAATAGGAGTGAGTACAATATGTACGGAGAGGAATTTGGTCAGATTGAACATTTAGGTCTACACTTTGTGGTAGCTCATATCATGCTTATGGCTATGCATTTCAATAGTGTATTGTATAATTCTAAGCTACGATACATCTCCGTCTTACAAGCTTACAATTAAAATGCTGTTTTATTGTAGCTGCAGTCCTTATTTTATTAAACAGAATGTAACTCTGATTACAGTTCAGTGCCGAAGAACTACCAGCACATCCTGGCCTTTGCATTTGCTGTCAAAGAGATCAATGAGAATCCCAACATCTTACCAAATATTTCTCTGGGACTCCACATCCTCAATAGCTACTACACTGCAAGAATGACCTATAAAGCTACCTTAAGCCTTCTGTCAGCACGACATAGGTTTGTCCCCAACTTCAAGTGTGACAACCAGAACAATCTGATAGCTCTCATTGGAGGGTGCATGTCTGAAATTTCTGCCAACATGGCCATCATTTCAGCAATCCACAAGACTCCACAGGTAAGCTCTCTTCATGAGTGTATGGAGCTCTTACAACTCTTGTACACTATCTTGATCTCAGCAACCCTTTCAATAAATTTCCTGTGAGCATTTTCCTGTGGACTACATATGCCTGGTTGCAACGTTCCCTATGTAAACTATTTTGAAAATCAATTCTCTCCTATTATGTATTTTATGTTATTTTCACTATTATATGCATTCTAACACACACTATACCTTTGCATATGCATTTTAGCACATATCACTCAGCTGGTGATTTTCATTGCTAAATTAAAGAATGGAAAATTTCAAAAGGCTGCTATCTTTTCATTCTGAGGTTGTTTTGCACATGAGCATTATGTAGGTCCCTGCTTAAATGGGAACTGAATATTATATCTGTTCCATTCCTACGTATTCCCAGTGCTACAGTGAAGCTACTCTAAATATTGTCAATCCTATGGCAAGGTTTTGTGACATTTTGTTTTGTAACATGAGAAATGGCCTCCTGAAAACCACAGACTTGTTGGAAGCCTAATGTCTCTCCCAATGTTGCCAGCTTCAGTCAGGATCACTGTTGTGTTCTCTGCTACTACAACTTAAGCAAGCAATGGTGATAATTGATGAGAGAGCTCTAGCAACATGGCAGCAGTGTTCAATGGCCTTTCAGGGCACCATCCTAACCAAAGAGTGCTCTGCCAAGTTCATTTGGCATGGTAGAAGGTAGACATGCATGCAGCAGTAAATAAAATATTCAGAAGAAGAGACATGCTGCCTGAAACAAGTGATTCAGGGTAGGTCATGATGAAACCAATTACTGGGGAGATCTTCACAGGGGGTCTTCAAAGAGACCTTCAGGACCTCCTACAAGTGTATGATTTAACATTCTCTTCTGCTCTTGTACTTTTCAGCTCACTTATGGATCATTTCTGCCACTAAAAGGTGTTCAAAGTTTATTCCCTTTTCTATACCAGATGGTCCCCAATGAAGCCTACCAGCACATGGGTCTTGTGCGGTTACTTCAGCATTTCAGATGGACCTGGATTGGACTTGGGTCTGTAGATGATGATCGAGGAGATAGATTTTTACAGACAATGATGCCATTGCTTTCCATTCATGGTATCTGTTATGCCTTCGTCACAAGAATACCCAAATGGAATTATGTGGATGAGATGATAGACTTTGCTTTGCAGCATTTTGAAAGCTATGCAAAAATCTTTGAGGCAAACTCCAGTATGGAAAATCCCAGTGTATTCTTTATTTATGGAGAGCCTCCATCTTTTCAGGTTTTGAGAATGCTGCTGTTTGCTGCACCTTTATTCTCACTGCCACCTCTGAATAAAGTGTGGATTGTTACATCCCACTGGGATTTTGCATCGCACTCTCTACAGAAGAATTGGGATATGCAAGCCTTTCATGGTTCTTTATCCTTCACAGTTCCCTCAAGTCATTTATTAGACTTCCACAATTTCATTCACAAGTTAAGGCCATTGTGGGCAAAAGGTGATGGTTTCATCCAGTTCTTCTGGGAGCAGGCCTTCAGCTGCT
This sequence comes from Zootoca vivipara, assembly GCF_963506605.1. NCBI lineage: Eukaryota > Metazoa > Chordata > Lepidosauria > Squamata > Lacertidae > Zootoca > Zootoca vivipara. The sequence goes on along the minus strand of NC_083288.1, from coordinate 32,032,087 downwards.
CATTCAAAATCTCTAAAGGACAGCAAGAGGAGGAAAACAGCAAAGCTTGTACTGGGGACGAGAAGCTGGAGGGCCTTCCTGGAATTCTGTTTGAAATGGACATGACTGGCCACAGCTACAATGTCTACAACGCTGTCTACATTGTGGCACATGCTTTGCATGCCATAAAGAAAAGCAGCTCCAGGAGTAGAAGGATTATGCAAGGAGGGGAACTGGCATTTCCAAATGTGCAATCATGGCAGGTAATTACTATTCTACATTTGGCCAGAGGTAAAGGGAGCTGTAGATTTGCATAATTCATTTCTAGCTACAATTTGTATGCCTGCCTTCTTGCTTTATTTTGAAAAGGCACTGCTTGATAGATTATATAATTGTCCTAATATAGAGTTATTTAATGAGAACGACTTACTGTTGAAAAATTAGTAAGTCCTCCGTGAAACCCATTGAATAAATTTCAAGATCTAGTGACATCTCTGCATATATTCTCTTTAAAAGCTGCATTCCTTTCTAAGGCACATCACATTCAATAACAGTGTTGGAGATTCTGTGCATTTTGATGACAATGGAGAATTAGTTGCTTCTTTTGATGTAACAAACTGGTGGATTTTTCCCAATGGCTCACTGGTTAGAGCAAAAGTGGGAAGACTGGATTCTCAGGCTCCTTTAGGAAAAGAGTTAAGAATAAATGATGACCAAATTCTATGGCATCCAAGTTTTAACCAGGTAAGATAGGTTATCTAACTTTTATGTATATAAAGCAGTAAACACTTGAGTAAGTAAATGAGAAGAATATCAATCCAAAACTTTATATAATGGACATATTTGTGAAATAATGTAGAATAGGAGAATTCTTTGGAAGGAGAAGTAGGAGAAGAAGAAGAATGCAAAAATCTGTCAGCCAAGGGATCCAGCAATCCTCCCCCATTTCATTTCAAGTTGGAAGAGGATTCTGGCGATTTTTAAAAATCTAGACTCATATTTGATGCAAGCACTAACAAAGATCTCAAACAGGTCAGCTTCATTTTCATTACAACTGGCACTTCTAATGTCAGGGTCAACAGCCCAAAATACAGAGATCAGCAATTCCCTACTTATTCTTAAGTTATTCATCCCCTGATACATTCATGATCATGTGATAAAGAATGTGGAAATGAGCCTGTTGCCTCTTACACTGCAACACTGCTGACACGAGCAGAAATTCAGTAGAGAAGGGTCTGTACTGCAGACCATAGATTCGCAACAGATAGAAGCTGGTGCCAAAGGGTCAGAAGAAAGTAATAGAGGCATCTGAGCCTAATGGGGTTTCCTCACTCTCCCCCTCACTTGATTCAAATCAGATGGGAAGTGAATGATAGAAGAGTAAAAGTATCTTATTGTTAATCACCATATTATTATTATTATTATTATTATTATTATTATTATTATTATTATTATTAGGTGTTGCCTATTTCTGTGTGCAATGACAACTGCTATCCTGGCTACAGCAGGAAAAAGAAGGAGGGAGAAAAATTTTGCTGCTACGATTGTGCTCCATGTGCAGAAGGGATGATCTCTAAGCAGATAGGTAGGAGATATAATATCAAGTACATCAGATGGAATTATGTCTTGACTCTTAAGGATCATATAGCCACTATTTTGATGAAGCTAAGCAGTTCTAGGTCTGATCAGTATCTGGATGGGGGACAGACTGGAGACCTGATATATACAACCTTGCAATGAACAGCGGGAGAAAAATGGGATATAAATGTAAGAAAGTATTTTTTAAATCATATTAAATCTGTTGGGTGGGGATATCCCCTCATAGTTTATTGTTGGTTTTACAGCTCCTTGTGTGAAAGGGAGTGTATAAATTTAAAAATAAAATTAATAAATAAATACAAGTCTAAGGTACCATAAAATAACTAGAGAAATGTGATAGTACAAATGCCCATCAATATTAAAGGAGGCAAAATGGACCCCTTTTCCTGGGAGTTCCATAACGGCTGAGACCATCTCCTGTGTCCCAGCTAATCCTATCACTGAAAAAGGCCATCCAGCAAATCTTAATGTATGGATAGATTAGGAGAACTCCATCAGTGGCCATACTGTAAGAAGTAGAGAGCATTGTGATGTAGCAGTTAGCACATAACTGCCCATGGAAAACATTTTGCATTGTTCTCTTATATCATCTCAGATGGGCAAATGTGCCCATGTGGACTTAGAAATTGGCTTTTGCAAATTTTAGAGGTTAGGATATAGAACTGTTTTTTTGAATAGCCAGGAAATAGCCCCGATGATTTGATTCACATCATGATCCATCCAGATCAAATTAGCTTGCCACACTGCTTCTGCTGCTGGTGGAATCCTCCCTCTTGCTGGTGAGAGTGGGGTGTTTCTACACACAGTGTGACTGCTCAACTTCCCTACCCTGGTGTGAAGGAGATGAGCAGTAATTCCTTGTTGAATGCCCTGGCTCATGACAGTTCCATGAGAGGGGACATTCCTGCAGTGGTGTGGAATGGTGGTGTGGTCACTGGCAACTCTCTCCCAATTTGCCTCAGGTGGCGAAATGCCATGGGCCACCCCTGGGCTCTTTTGTAATCTGAGTTTGGCAAATTCCTGTCCAATCCTATTTCTTTCTCTTTGTATCCTCCCTGTCTCATGTAATCAGAAGGGAACTCAAGGCAATGTACATAGAGATTCAAAACAGTCTACTATCCAGGGAGAAAACTGAATCAATCATTAGTCATTTTTACAGGATGGTTAGGCATTCTACCTTCAGAACATAGCCTATAAGAACAGTACTACCCAAACCAATAACAAATTATTAATAGAATAAAAAAACAAAAACAATAATGATAATTATCATATGAAAATTACTTCTTTGGTCTTTAAAGTGAATTACATAAATTCCTTGTAAGTTTCTAACACTGTCAGAAAAGTGGGTATCATTCTCACAGCACAGCATAGATGGTCAAGCAGTTTCATATGTGTCACAGGCGCGTTGGTGGCTACTCTAGAGTAACGACTCCTCCAGGCGTTTTATTTAGTGCTGATTATTTACAGTGCAGAGCAGTACTATGTACATGTTGTCCGTTAAGGGTCAGAAGCTCCGAATGGAGATTTGCGCGTTTTCCTCCAGCAAAGTAATCTCGGCATACTGAATCTCCGCCCCCGTTGTTTCATCCTCAGTTCCGGGGTCGGTGGGACTGGTCTTCTTCCTTTGCTTCCCACTTCCCTTCCCAAACTGGACATGGGCTCCGCTACCTTGCCTGAGCCTCGGACACCACTTCCTGAATCTCCGCTGGAGATCTCTTCCTCCCCACTAGCGCTCCCATTGGGTGATGAGCTGCTGCTTAAGATGGGAGGGACCTGCCTGTACGTTCTGTCCCTCACAATATGGTATTCTTTGCTGGAGATAAAATTAAAATACTGTAAAGGATTTTGATATTAAGGGACCCCTTTCTCCTAGAAATTCATTCTCACAGACCTCCCCTTTAAATAGGTGATGATCAACTTCTAGAAGTATTTAAAGTACCTCTTTTCTATTTTCAGATATGGATGCCTGTGTCAAATGTCCAGAAGACCAGTTTCCCAATATGGACCAAACTCAATGCATTCCCAAAGCTGTAAGCTACCTCTCTTACAAAGAAACATTAGGGATCACCTTAGCTATCTTAGCCATTTCCTTCTCCTTTATCACAACTTCAATACTTGGAATTTTTGTGAAGCACAAGGACACTCCTATAGTCAAAGCTAACAACAGGACCCTCACCTACATCCTTCTCGTCTCTCTCCTTCTTTGCTTCCTCTGTTCCTTACTCTTCATTGGACAGCCTGGAAAGTTCATCTGCCTTCTCCGACAAACAGCCTTTGGCATCATGTTCTCTGTGGCCCTTTCCAGCACCTTGGCAAAAACCATCACCGTGGTTCTGGCATTCATGGCAACCCAGCCAGGATCCAGAATGAGAAAATGGGTGGGGAAGAGAATGGCAAATTCAATTGTCCTCTCCGGCTCCTTTCTTCAAGCTGGCATTTGTTCTCTTTGGTTATGTACTTTCCCTCCATTCCCACATATGGACATGCACTCAGTGACAGGAGAAATGCTACTGGAATGTAATGAGGGTTCAGCTCTCATGTTCTACTGTGTCATAGGCTACATGGGTTCCTTGGCCATTGTCAGCTTCATTTTGGCTTTCCTAGCCAGGAAGTTGCCAGACAGTTTCAATGAGGCCAAATTTATCACTTTCAGCATGTTGGTGTTCTGCAGTGTTTGGCTGACTTTTGTCCCAACGTACTTGAGCACCAAAGGAAAATACATGGTGGCTGTGGAGATCTTCTCCATCTTATCATCCAATGCTGGGTTACTGGGTTGCATCTTTTTCCCTAAATGCTACATCATTGTACTGAGGCCTGAACTGAATAACAGGGAGCAACTAATCAGGAAAACCAAGTGAAACATATATGAGAAAACTGTAGGTTAGTGAATTAATGCATTTGGGCTTGATTAAGGAAGCATTAAGGAAATTCTTGCAACTTCAACAAAGATGGATGCATCACATTTCAAGTTGGCTTCCAGAAATTCATTCAGATGAGGAACCCTGCCCATGCAGAAGAACATTTTTATATTCAGGACTTCTGGGAACAAGCAGCCAGCTGTTTCCTGAACCTGTTTAAGGAAGTACAGAAAACCTGTACAAGAAGGGAGAAGCTGGAGAGCCTTCCTGGAATTCTGTTTAAATGAACATGCCTAGCCATAGGTACAATGTCTGCAATGCTGTCTATGCAGTTGCATATGCCATTCGATTTACTGTATATAGCCCGGTGCCTTCACAATGAGTAACAGCGGGCAAGGGCAAGGCAATACACTAAACCGATGCAATATGAATCTTAAAAAGCCTAGAGCATAAAAGTTTGCAGCATAAAAGTTTGCAGCATAAAAGTTTTAAATTACAATCCTGGGGGGAATCAATGTGAGAACCCATAAAGAATATGGGATGAAGAATCTTATTTGGGCAAATAATCAAATAGTTCATTTTATCCTCAATCTGATTACATCCATAAATGCATTTCCATGCCATATGAACTATTCCAAGGTATTTCCCTTCTAAGTATGTTGAGGGCATCTGTTGAAACCCAAGTTCAACAAAGACCCTACATCATGGGTAGGCAAATTAAGGCCGGGGGGCTGGATCCCCCAACCGCCTTCTAAATCTGGCCCACGGACTGTCCGGGAATTAACGTATTTTTGCATGAGTAGAATGTGTCCTTTTATTCAAAATGCATCTCTGGGTTATTTGTGGGGTGCAGGAATTCGTTGTTTATTATTATTATTATTATTATTATTATTATTATTATTATTTTCAAAATATTGTCTGGCCCTCCACAAGGTCTGAGGGACAGTGGACCGACCTCCTGCTGAAAAAGTTTGCTGACCCCTGCCATACATACCCTGTTTCTCATATTTTAAGACATACCCATAAATTAAGCCATAGCAGGATTTTTAAGCATTCAAGGAATATAAGCCATACCCCGAAAATAAGACATAGTGATAGGCGCAGCAGCAATGCCGGCCGCAGCAGGAGGAGGAGGAAAAAAATAAGACATCCCTTGAAAATAAGCCATAGTGTGTTTTTTGAGGAAAAAATAAATATAAGACGTGTCTTATAATATGAGAAACACGGTAATTGTGGAAATGTAAGCATAGAAGAGCAGCCATGATGAACCAAAATGATGACACTATACTCGTGCACCATCAGAAGAAGGACAGTAACTTCTTTATTTTAAGAATTGTTGTAGGGATCCTGATCTCCACATTCAGCTGTTCTCATCTGCATGGGATGAGACTGTATAACAGGGAGCACCAAAGAAGAAGAAAGGAAAGAGAAATAATTCAACATTTCCCATTATTGCATTATAAACAAATGTTTAGAAACTTCCTTTTGGGGCTCTGTCGTAATAAATAGATTCCTGAACCTGTTTAAGGAAGTAGAGAAAATCTGTACAATAAGGGAGAAGTTGGAGAGCCTTCCTGGAATTCTGTTTAAATGAACATGCCTAGCCATAGCTACTATGTCTGCAATGCTGTCTATGCAGTTGCATATGCCATTTCCCACTATTCCCTTTGTTATGCACTGAGCTGAATCCTAGAACAATAGGATTCAGAATCAGCAGTCTGATTGGTCAGCAGGAGCTACCCAATCCAACTCCAGGTGGAAGTGAACCCGCAACCTGATTGGCCTGCAGGAGTAGCCAATCAGGCGGCTGGTAGAAGTGAATCTGCAACCTGATTGGCCTGTAGGAGCAGCCAATCAGGCTGCAGGCAGAAGTCAATCCACAACCTGATTGGCCCACAGTTGTATCCCTGAAGTAGCCAATCACGCAAGGCCCATTGTGTAAATAATGTATATAAGCAGATGGTTTTGGGAAAAGAGCATTTCTTCTCTTCTTCTCCTTGATGACTATGAGCTGAATAAAGAGCATGAAATTCACTCTCGACTCCAAGTATTGTTGTTGTTGTTTAGTCGTTTAGTCGTGTCCGACTCTTCGTGACCCCATGGACCATAGCACGCCAGGCACTCCTGTCTTGCACTGCCTCCCGCAGTTTGGTCAAACTCATGTTCGTAGCTTCGAGAACACTGTCCAACCATCTTGTCCTCTGACGTCCCCTTCTCCTAGTGCCCTCAATCTTTCCCAACATCAGGGTCTTTTCCAAGGATTCTTCTCTTCTCATGAGGTGGCCAAAGTATTGGAGCCTCAGCTTCACGATCTGTCCTTCCAGGGAGCACTCAGGGCTGATTTCCTTAAGAATGGATAGGTTTGATCTTCTAGCAGTCCATGGGACTCTCAAGAGTCTCCTCCAGCACCATAATTCAAAAGCATCAATTCTTCGGCGATCAGCCTTCTTTATGGTCCAGCTCTCACTTCCATACATCACTACTGGGAAAACCATAGCTTTAACTATACGGACCTTTGTCGGCAAGGTGATGTCTCTGCTTTTTAAGATGCTGTCTAGGTTTGTCATTGCTTTTCTCCCAAGAAGCAGGCGTCTTTTAATTTCGTGACTGCTGTCACCATCTGCAGTAATCAAGGAGCCCAAGAAAGTAAAATCTCTCACTGCCTCCATTTCTTCCCCTTCTATTTGCCAGGAGGTGATGGGACCAGTGGCCATGATCTTGGTTTTTTTGATGTTGAGCTTCAGACCATATTTTGCGCTCTCCTCTTTCACCCTCATTAAAAGGTTCTTTAATTCCTCCTCGCTTTCTGCCATCAAGGTTGTGTCATCTGCATATCTGAGGTTGTTGATATTTCAATATCAAATATCGACTCCAAGTATATTTCACCCTTATAATCTCTCAACAAATGTTTAGAAACTTCTTTTTTGGCTCTGTCGCAATAAATAGTTTACAATATACTTTGCATATTTCTTGGAAATATGTCTCCTAACAGGTTTAATCTGTAAATCTCCAAACTTGTCAAATCATTTCTCCCAATCCAGCATGGAAGGCACTGCTGATAATTTCTAATATAATGTGCTATACATTCTATTCATAGTCTATAGAAGCCAATTACTTTATGTTCTCCACCAATATCATGTGTCATGTTAGTACGTGCTCTCTCCTCTGCAAACAGATGTGACCACGGCTCGATGATTTTTAGGGTCTTTATTTTACAATATGTACAAGTCAACAAGAGTTCATAGTAAATCAGTCTGAATCATCGCAGTCAGTTGCCGCCAATGATTTACGGCATGGGTGTCAAACACAAGGCCCGGGGGCCAAATCCGGCCCGCCAGACCTCGTCATGTGGCCCGCCAAGCGCCCCAGCCAGCGGGACCCAGCAGCAGGACCTTGCTGCTGAAGCGCGGCGCCGACAAAGCGCTGACAAACAGCTGGGGCCAGGGGGGGTCCCTTCGCGCTCTTTTTTGGCGCTGAATCATGGCGGCGACCCCCCTTCCCTTTCTTTCTTCCTCTCTCTCGTTCTTATTCTTTCTTTCCCTCTCCTTCCTTCCTTCTTTATCTCTGTCTTCTCTCCCTCTTTCTTTTTCTTTCCTTCTTTATTCCTTCTTTCCTACTCTTCTTTCTCTCACCTCTTTCCTTCCTCTCTCCCTCCTGCTCCCTCCTTCCTTCCTTCCTTCCTTCCTTCCTTCCTTCCGTCCTTCCCATCTTTCTTCCTCTCCCTCATTCTTATTCTTTCTTTCCCTCTACTTCCTTCCTTCTTTCTCCCTTTCCCTCTTCTCTCCCTCTTTCTTTTTCTTTCCTTCTTTATTCCCTTCCTTATTTCCTACTCTTCTTTCTCTCCCCTCTTTCTTTCCTTCCTTCCTCCCTCCCTCCCACTCCCTCTTTTCTTCCTTCCTTCCTTCCTCCCTCCCTCCCCTCCCTCTCTTCAGAAACATAGGATGCTGTTTTATACTTCTGGCCCTTAAACCCTGGAACCAGGAGAGCAGCTTCAGTGAGTCAACCTCAGCCAGTCCCTTTGGTGAAGGGTGGTGGCTCACTGGCAGAACATCTGTCCTGCATGCAGAAGGACCCCAGCATCTCCAGGTACTAGTAGCTCTGCAAAGGTCCTGCATGAAACCCTAGCGAGCCTCCACCACCCAGTGCAGTTACCAAAAATCATTTTTCAATAAATTGTACAATAATTGTACATTTGAATATCTACTTGCCATTATTCTGACTATTTTTCTGCTTTGAGAGCTAGTTATTACTTACATTATTACAAAAACAGTAATAATTGAATGCAGTGACAATAATTTATGATAATAAAGAGTGGACACATAGTCCTACAGATACAACCGGCCCTTTGAGGGTGACCAAACGGCTGATGCGGCCCCCGATGAATTTGAGTTTGACACCCCTGATTTACGGCTTCTTTTCCAACACCTAAATTGCGGGAGTTTTATGACCCTCCTCTTATTCTCCAGCCACGCTGATATAATTCCCCCCCTCCCTCCGAGTCAGAGGTTAACCCTTTCAGAGTTTGGAGGTCAGTTGGCTCTCCTGTTTCAGTCCTCTGCTCCTCTACCCTTCCGTACTGGTCTCCGCTTCACCTTCGTCACTGAACCTGCTATTCTCTACCCCGTCTGGTTGCTGCCAGACTTTATTTCCCTTACTCTGTTGCCGCATGTCAGGAGATGCATGTCAGCATACGTATTATGTTCCTTAATTAAATATTAATTATTTCCTTAATTAAATATATGTTCCTGTTTAGAAGTCTGTGTTTTAGTGCAGATGCATTCAGGTTTAAATATTAAAGGTTTCTACAAGCACCAAAATGCTGTACCTCTGTCATATATATCTCCAAGTTATCCCTAAATCACATTGTGCTCTCGTCTTGAATCATTCCATTTGGATAATATGGGTTGCAAGTTGGCTACTTGTTGAATTGTTGTTTCAATTGCATGATCACTTCACTTACACAGAATCCACGTGTCTTTTCTAGTGAATATACAAATCTGGGACTACAGTCCATTCCTTTGCCCCTGAAAACAATTCAATTCCAAGGCAGTGGTGAAGCTTGAACTACCCACAATCCCATACAATATATGTATTGCCTAATTAATACTTCTGTTGCCCTTAACACCTGCAGTTGCCCAGTAAGAACATGAAGGGTGAATAGTATAATTCAGGAATTACAATACTTTTTCGGGATGGAGAGACTTGTAGTATGAAATGAAATTGTTTATTACGGTTGTAAACCAGCTCCAACAGCACATTCACAAAAATAAAATCTGCATTTATAAACAGTATACAGCAAACCGCTTAAGACTTAAAATTGAATTAAAGATGTATGAGAACCTAAAAGTTTAAAATTTGTGATACCATACAGATTGACCCTATCACCCTGGAGGCTCCCTTTGACTATTTTCCCCATAGGCTAATTTGTTCTTGGAGGATAGACTGCGTCTGCAAATCTGCGTGCAGAATCTGGCTACTGACCAGGTCCTCTTTTGATCTTTTCCTAAGAGGAGGGCATTTAATTTAGACTTCTCTGGAAGGTCAGCAAGCCTCTCCAGTAGGGAGGCAATGGTGTCTCTAAATGCCTCATTGTAGAAGGGGCATCTAAAGAATAAATGTTCGGGGCTTCCTATTTTTCCTAGTGGGCAGGTACACAGTCTCTGGTCGTATGGGACTTTCCCGAAGGATCCTTCCAGAACCGGCGAGGGTAACGCTGAACTTTGGGCAAGAGTAAAGGCCCTTCTTGCGTTTCTGGATTCGAGAAAATAGAGGTATGCAGCCAGGGCAGCAACGTATCTCTCATTTTCTGCGATTATGAAGTCTGGGGTAGTACTTTTGTCATGCTTGATGAAATTTCAAAGTCTATCAACTCACTAGGGAAGTTAAAGACATCCCTGTCATTGTCAAAATTATTGGTTTCCATCCTCTGACTTAATTGATGCCTAGAGACCATAAATAGGAATAACAATGAATATCCAAAAAAAAAAAGGTATAAAGTCTTCATGCTGCAAACTGGATCTAGGAAGAGGCACTGCTCTTTCATGCATTTGTTGCATCAGGGAGGACTTCAATGAACTGATTTCCCCACCATTCTATTGCAAAAATTATACTAGGAGTATGCCTCATCATTTTGTTTTCCCCAGTTCATCTTTCAATTCTTCGTGTGAAAAAATAGGGTGTTAGCTGTATATTGATTAACAGTCACACTGACTTACACACCATTGACCTAATTTCCTTTTTTCTGGGGTAGGGGGCAGACGAAGAACTCTCAAGACAAAACCCCCACTTTGCAATCCAAGTTAAAGTAATTGATACCTAGAGGTGAAGATATATAGATAAGGATTATAAAATGGGGAAGGACCTTATATTTCTCACTCAGCTTTAGGGGAAAAATTGAGGAGAAAGCTCAGGATATGGTTATGGATACTGATGGGAAATGATATATATTTAAATGCACAGAAAAATTGTTACATAACAGATCAATCAGTAAATCAGTCCAGGAAGAGTATAATCTGAGATGCCTGGTACTGACAATGCCAAGGTTTCAGGTTTGATCCCTGTACAGGACAGCTGCATATTCCTGCATTGCCTTATAGAATGCTGCACATAGAAAAATGGGCATCTCAATTTGGAGAGAACATTTTGGCAACAGGATCATGCTGGTAGTTGCATTGCTTCTCATACTGTTGTGTCATAAAGTTTGTGGGAAACATTTTATGAATTGCAGCATATTTGACGACCCCCTCCCTATTCCTCATGAATTTTACCAGCCAGGGGACCTCGTCATCGGTGGGATTGTTTCTCAAATATTCTTTCTTTATGATAGCCTCTCTTTCCTGGAACAGCGTACACAGACCATCACTGATGAACCTATGTAAGGCTTTACTTCTTCTCTCTCTCATTTTGCAATATGTTCAGTTCATAATTACTGAGAATGCGTTATCAAGAAATACTGTGATTTCTTTACTTTTGGAGTGAGAAATGTGGTTTCCCAGTAACCGTTGGAAATTATTGATAGATCTGTCACATTCTACAATATATTGTTGTTAACAGACCATTAATAAGCTTTCCTCCATGACCCCATTGATGTGAAAAAAACAAAAAACCAAGCACATCATGCTGAAGCCCCATTGCTTGGGCTGGTGGTTGCTGCTGTTCTGTGGGAAATAGGAGGGAGTACAATATGTACAGAGAGGAATTTGTTCATATTCAACATTTGGATATACCGTTTGTGATAGAACATCTACTTATAGTTGTGCATTTCAATATTATATTGTATAATTCTAAGCTACGCTACCCCTCAGTCTTACACACAATTAACTGATGATGACGTGTTGAAATGCTGTCTTAATGTTGCTACAACACTTATTTTATTAAACAGACTGTAACTCTGATTACAGTTCAGTGCCTAAGAATTACCAGCACATCCTGGCCTTTGCATTTGCTGTCAAAGAGATCAATGAGAATCCCAACATCTTACCAAATATCTCTCTGGGACTCCACATTCTCAATAGCTACTATACTGCAAGAATGACCTATAAAGCTACCTTAAGCCTTCTGTCAGCACGACATAGGTTTGTCCCCAACTTCAAGTGTGACAACCAGAACAATCTGATAGCTCTCATTGGAGGGTGTATGTCTGAAATTTCTGCCAATATGGCCATCATTTCAGCAATCCCCAAGACTCCACAGGTAAGATTTCTTCATGAGTGTATGGAGCTCTCACAACTCTTGTACACTATCTTGATTTCAGCAAACCTTTCGATAAATTTGCCGTGAGCATTTTCATGGGGACTTCTCCTAATACACATGCTTGGTTGCAATGTTCCCTAATGTAAACTCTTTTGCAAAACATATTTTTTCTATAATGCATTTTTATATGTTGTTTTCACTATTATATGCATCCTAATGCACACTATGCCTTTCCATATGCATTTTAGCACATATTACTCAGTTGGAACTTTTCATTTCTAAAATAAAAGTATGGCAAATTTCAAAGGATCACTAGTTTTTTGTTCTCAGGTTGTTTTGAACAAGGGAATAATGTAGGTCCCTGCTTAATCACCCCAGTATGGCTCACCTTCATCACATACACCCCAACAATATGACAAAAATCTGCCAATGGCATACAAATCAATAAGGCTAACCAGATTCAAAAATATACACACTCACCCCTCTCACACAGAAAAACAAATCTCACTACAGCCACCCAAAGACCAACCACATCCTGTGTCACCCCCACCTCTCTCACCACCAAGGAAACACAACAAGCAAATAGTAATACCACCCATACAAGTAATGCTGACACAAAACTCCACACATACACTAAGTAGAAGAATAGAAGCCTAAGCACCCCACACCCCACATTTCCGTGTTCCGTGGCCTTTCAGAGCAACATCCGAACAAAAGAGCGCTCTGCCAATTCATTTGGCATGGTAGAAGGTGGCTAGGCCTGCGGAAGTAATTGAAATATTTAGAAGAAGAGACAGGTTGCTTGAGACAAGTGATTCAGGGTAAGTCATGATGAAACCAATTACTGGGGAGACCCTCACAGCGGGTCTTCAAAGAAACCTACAGGACCTCCTACAAGTGTATGGTTTAAAATTATCTTCTGTTCTTGTACTTTTTAGCTCACTTATGGATCATTTTTGCCATTACAAGGTGTCCAAAGTTTGTTCCCATTTCTATACCAGATGGTCCCCAATGAGGCCTACCAGCACATGGGTGTTGTGCGGCTACTTCAGCATTTCAGATGGACCTGGATTGGGCTTTGGGCTGTAGATGATGATCGAGGAGACAGATTTTTGCAGACAATGATGCCATTGCTTTCCATTCATGGTATCTGTTATGCCTTCGTCACAAGAATACCCAAATGGAATTATGTGGATGAGATGGTAAACTTTGGTTTGCAGCGTTTTGAAAGCTATGCTAAAATATTTGAGGGAAACTCCAGTACAGGAAACCCCAGTGTATACTTTATTTATGGAGAGCCTCCATCCTTTCAGGTTTTGAGAATGCTGCTGTTTTATGCACCTTTCTTCTCATTGCCACCTCTGAATAAAGTGTGGATTGTTACATCCCACTGGGATTTTGCATCACACTCTCTACAGAAGAATTGGGATATGCAAACCTTTCATGGTTCTTTATCCTTCACAGTTCCCTCAAATCGGTTATTAAGTTTCCACAATTTCATTCACAAGTTAAGGCCGTTGTGGGGAAAAGGTGATGGTTTCATCAAGTTCTTCTGGGAGCAGGCCTTCAGCTGCTCATTCAAACTCTCTAAAGGACAGCAAGAGGAGGAAAGCAACAAAGCTTGCACTGGAGACGAGAAGCTGGAGGGCCTTCCTGGAATTCTGTTTGAAATGGACATGACTGGCCACAGCTACAATGTCTACAATGCTGTCTACATTGTGGCACATGCTTTGCATGCCATAAATAAAAGCAGCTCCAAGAGAAGAAGAATTATGCAAGGGGGGGAACTGGCATTTCCAAATGTGCAATCATGGCAGGTAATTACTATTCCGCTTTTGGCCAGAGGTAAAGGGAGCTGTAAATTTGCATAATTCATTTCTAGCAACATTTTGTTTGGATGCCTTCTTGCTTTATTTTGAAAAAGCACTGCTATATAGATTATATAATTGTCCTAATATAGAGTTATTTAATGAGAACGACTTACTGTTGAAAAATTAGTAAGTCCTCCATGAAGCCCATTGAATAAATTTCAATATGTTGTGACATCTCTGCACATATTCTCTTTAAAAGGTGCATTCCTTTCTAAGGCACATCACGTTCAATAACAGTGTTGGAGATTCTGTGCACTTTGATGACAATGGAGAATTAGTTGCATGTTTTGATATAACGAACTGGTGGATATTTCCCAATGGCTCACTGGTTAGAGGAAAAGTGGGAAGACTGGATTCTCAGGCTCCTTTCGGAAAAGAGTTAACAATTAATGATGACCAAATTCTATGGCATCCAAGTTTTAACCAGGTAAAGTAGGTTATCTAACTTTTATGTATATAAAGCAGTAAACACTTGAGTATGTAAATGAGAATACTATGAGTCCAAAACTGTATACAGTATAATGTAACTATTTGTGAAATAAATGTAGAATATGAAAATTCTTTGGAAGGAGGAGGAGGAGAAGAAGAAGAATGCAAAGGATCTGTCAGCCAAGGGATCCAGCAATCCACTCCTTCCCCATTTCATTTCAAGCTGGAAGAGGATTCTGGTGATTTTTAAATATTCTCATATTCTCATATTCGTTGCAGGCACTTACAAAGACCTCAAACAGCTCAGCTTCCTTTTTATTACAAATGACACTTGTAATGTCAGGGTCAACAACCTACAATACAGATATCAGCAATTCTCTACTTATTCTTTGGTTAATCATCCCCTGATACATTTATGATCATGTGATAAAGATGTGGAAATGAGCCTGCTGACACGAGCAGAAATTCAATAGAGAAGGGTCTGTACTGCAGACCATAGATTCGCAACAGATAGAAGCTGGTGCCAAAGGGTCAGAAGAAAGTAATAGAGGCATCTGAGCCTAATGGGGTTTCCTCACTCTCCCCCTCACTTCATTCAAATCAGATGGGACGTGAACCACAGAAGAGTGAAAATATCTTATTGTTAATCACCATATTATTATTATTATTATTATTATTATTATTATTATTATTATTATTATTTATAGGTGTTGCCTATTTCTGTGTGCAATGACAACTGCTATCCTGGCTACAGCAGGAAAAAGAAGGAGGGAGAAAAGTTTTGCTGCTACGATTGTGCTCTATGTTCAGAAGGGATGATCTCTAAGCAGAAAGGTAGGGAATAATAATATACCTTCTCGGTAGTGGCACCCGTCCTGTGGAACACCCTCCTATCAGAGGTCAGAGAGATAAACAACTACCTGACATTTAGAAAATACCTAAAGGCAGCCCTGTTTAGGGAAGTTTTTAATCTGTAATATTAGATGTATTTTAATGTTCGTTGGAAGTCGCCCAGATTGGCAGGGGAAGCCCAGCCAGATGGTCGGGGTATAAATAATAATAATAATAATAATAATAATAATAATAATAATAATAATAATTATACATCATATGGAAGTATGTTTTGACCCTTAAGGCACATAAAGCCACTACTTTGATGAAGCTAAGCAGTTCCATTTCTGATCAGTATCTGGACGGGAGACAGGCCGGGGACTCACTATACAGTATACAACCTTGCATTCCACAGTGGAAGAAAAATAGGGTATAAATGTAAGAATATATTTTAAAATTCATATTAAATCTGTTGGAGGGTGGCAGGAAGATATCCCCTCGTAGTTTATTGATGGTTTTTCAGCTCCTTGGGTGAAAGGGAGCATATAAATGTAAAAATGAAATAAATAAATACAAGTCTAAGGCAGCATTTCTCAACCGCTGTTCCGCGAGACGCTGGCTGGTGTGCCGCGACGTGCGGTGACGAGAAGGGCGATTTACATTGTCACGTGCCTGGCGGCCGCCAATGAACATCACTGGCCCGCTGGAAAGCAATATTTCTCCTCCTCTTTCCCAAAGCTCAGTGCAAACGAGCCTGGCGGCCTCCAATACACAGCGCTGACCCACCGGAAAGCAATATTTGGCAAGTGTTTCTTACAGTCATAATTATAATATAGGGCGGCACAGAGTTAATTTTTTTAACTTTTTTAATGGTGGTGTGCCTCGTGATTTTTTTCACAGAACAAGTGTGCCGTGGCCCAAAAAACGTTGAGAAACACTGGTCTAAGGTACCATAAAATAACCAGAGAATTATTATATTACAAATGCCTATCAAAATTAAAGGAGGCAAAATGGACCCACTTTTCCATGGAGTTCCATAACTGCTGAGACCATCTCCTGGGTCCCAACTAATCGTATCATGGAAAATGGAATTCCAGCAATTCTTAATGCCTGGATAGATTAGGAGAACTCCATCAGTGGCCAGACTGTAGGAAGTAGAGAGCATTGTGATGTAGCATTTAGCAAACAGCTGGTCAGAAGCTCTAAGTGTTTGCGCAGTCAGGGGGAGTCCCCCAAAAACCCAGGCAACCCCTGAGTGGAATAACGACACAGGACAACATTCTATGGGATTAAAAATTGGCCACAACTTTATTAAGATTCAGATGCAGGGAGACCTTGGCCCAGGCATTGGGCATTTATCCTTCCCAGCCCCCAGCCGGGGGTCTGGGTAATTTCAGGGTTATCCAGCATGTTTGTGGGTTCGGCTAGCTCTGAAGAACATGTTAAAGCAGATAGCCCGCATCCCTTTTCACCGCCACTGGGGGAGAGGGCAATGACGACCTCTAGGCAAATGGTCAATGCCTCCCCCTTAGACCCATTTTCAGGAACCCTGGTATCGCCCGCCGCTGCAATGGGGCAGGGGTGTCACCGCCCCCACGCCCCCCATTTATGTAGATGACTAAAGGATTCTGCCCAAGGCCTGCAACCGCCAAAGTTGTGACCAATTGCTACGGGAACGGCGAAACCTGGCAATGCAGGGAAATGCCTTTCCGGCCCTTCAACAGCAGCCTTGTCATAGCAGCACCTGTGTGCATGTATGCCTGTGGAAGAGGAAAAAGAAAGGTTAACCTGTAATGCAAGCATTAATTTTGGGAGTGGAGGGTGGGAAAGCTCTGGAGCCGTCGGCTGCTTCCCGGGTATGTCTCTCCTTCTGCTGTGTGCACTGTATGGTTACCTCCTCCTACCTGGCCAAACCCCCTGGCAACGCCTCCCCCGTCTGGATTGGACGGCTGACTGTGTGGGCGGAGACAACAAGCATCCAGCCCAGGAAGGCGGTGCCAGCCTACCGAACTGCCAGGGCTGTCCTGGGGATCCCAGGGGGCAGCGCGCGACCATGCAAAATGAACACCCCTTTTATGTGGGGAACGGTCATTTCATATTAACTTTCACTATGAAGTACACAGTACCTGCAGAAGTGACTCCCATGATATGTGTTTCATGAGTGAAGTTGTTAGGAAATCCCAGCCCAGGTAAGGGTGCAGCTGGGTCATCAGCCAAAGCTGATGGAAGGCACTCCAAGCCACTGCGGCTATATGAGCCTCAAGCAACAGCAAAGGATCCAGAAGTACCCCCAAGCTGTGAACCATTCCTTCAAAGGGAGTGCAGCCCCACCCAGAGCAGGCAACATCCCATCCATTCCATCCCCCGCACAGGTGGCAAAATGCCATGGGCCACCCCTGGGCTCTTTTGTATTCTGAGTTTGGCACATTCCTGTTCCAATCCTATTTCTTTCTCATTGTATCCTGACTCTCTTTTGTAATGTACACAGGCAATGTATGTAGAGATTGCAAGCAGTCTGCTATCATGGGAGAACATTGAATCAATCACCAGCCACTTTAACAGGATGGTTAGGTATTGTACCTTCAGACCATACCCTATAAGAATAGTACTACCCAAACCAGAAACAAATTATTAAAGAAAGAAAAACAACAGTGATGATAATTTTCCTATGAAAATTACTTCTTTAGCCTTTAAAGTCATTTACCTGAATTATCCCTGTAAGTTTTTAACACTGTCAGATTAGTCAGAACTATTGTTCTCTCAGCACAGCATTGATGGTTGAGAATTTTCATATGGTATTATTTGCTTGAGATGAAATTACCATCAAGGATTTTGATATTAAGGGACCCCTTTCTCTTAGAGTTCATCAAAGAACTACCAAAAGAGGCAACAAAATTCATTCTAACTGATCGCCCCTTCAAATAGGTGATGATCAACTTCTAGAAGTATTTAAAATAGCTCTTTTCTATTTTCAGATATGGATGCCTGCATCAAATGTCCAGAAGACCAGTTTCCCAATATGGACCAAACTCAATGCATTCCCAAAGCTGTAAGCTACCTCTCTTACAAAGAAACATTAGGGATCACCTTAGCTATCTTAGCCATTTCCTTTGCCTTTATCACAACTTCAATACTTGGAATTTTTGTGAAGCACAAGGACACTCCCATAGTCAAAGCCAACAACAGGACCCTCACCTACGTCCTCCTCATTTCCCTCCTCCTCTGCTTCCTCTGCTCCTTACTCTTCATTGGACAGCCTGGGAAGGTCATCTGCCTTCTCCGACAAACAGCCTTTGGCATCATGTTCTCTGTGGCCCTTTCCAGCACCTTGGCAAAAACCATCACCGTGGTTCTGGCATTCATGGCAACCCAGCCAGGATCCAAAATCAGAAAATGGGTGGGGAAGAGAATGGCAAATTCAATTGTCCTCTCCGGCTCCTTTCTTCAAGCTGGCCTCTGTTCTCTTTGGTTATGTATTTTCCCTCCATTCCCAGATATGGACATGCACTCAGTGACTGGTGAAATGCTACTGGAATGTAATGAGGGTTCAGCTCTCATGTTCTACTGTGTCATAGGCTACATGGGTTCCTTGGCCATTGTCAGCTTCATTTTGGCTTTCCTAGCCAGGAAGTTGCCAGACAGTTTCAATGAGGCCAAATTTATCACTTTCAGCATGTTGGTGTTCTGCAGTGTTTGGCTGACTTTTGTTCCAACCTACTTGAGCACCAAAGGAAAATACATGGTGGCTGTGGAGATCTTCTCCATCTTATCATCCAATGCTGGGTTACTGGGTTGCATCTTTTTCCCTAAATGCTACATCATTGTACTGAGGCCTGAACTGAATAACAGGGAGCAACTAATAAGGAAAACCAAATAAAGCATATATGAGTAAATTGTAGGTTAGTGAATGAATGCATTTGGGCTTGATTAAGGAATCAATAAGGAAATTCTTGCAACTTCAACGAAGACGGATGCATCATACTTCAAGCTGGCTTCATACCTACCCTGTTTCCCCGAATATAAGACATACCCATAAAATAAGATGTAGCAGGATCTCTAAGCATTTGCGCAATATAAGTCATACCCTGAAAATAAGACATGGGCGCCTCCCAGCAACAACTCGCTGCCCTCTGTCATGCTGTGCCTCGCCCGGAGCCTCCTTCCTTTTGGAATGGGACACCCACCAAAAATAAGCCATAGTGTGTCTTCTTGAGGAAAAATAAATATAAGACAATGTCTTATTTTTGGGAAAACATGGTGTATTCTGCAGTCAAATGCCACACCCTCTTGTTTCCATAACTTTTCACAGTTCGTCCAAATAAACTGTTAGTCTTCCAGAAATTCATATACTGTATATTACGGCGTATAAGACGACTTTTGAACCCAGGAAATTTTTTTCAAAATTGGGGGGTTGTCTTATATGCCAGGTATAAGATCTGCGGTCGCCGCATATGGTGGGGGGGGGGGGTTCAAAAATGGCTGCATCCACATCCCCGTCGTATGTGGCGACGGTGTCAGCGGTTCCCTCATTGTGAGAAGCCAAGTTGCAGGGAACTAGTCAGAGGGCCTTCTCGGTGGTGGAGCCTGCCCTGGGGAATGCCCTCCCAACAGATGTCAAAGAGGAAAACAACTACCAGACTTTTAGAAGACATCTGAAGGCAGCCCTGTTCAGGGAGGCTTTTAATGTTTAATAGATTGTTGTGTTTTATTTTTCTGTTGGAAGCTGCCCAGAGTGGCTGGGGAAACCCAGCCAGATGGGCGGGGTATAAATCATAAATTATTATTATTACATTATTATTTCCATGCAGGGAGGTTGTGTTGGAAGTTTACGGCGAGTATATCCCAAACTCTATATTTTGACTGAAAAAGTATGGGGTCGTATTATACGCCCAGTCGCCTTATATGCCGGCATATACGGTAGATGGGGAACCCTTCCCATGCAGAAGAATGTGGTTTTATTCAGGACTTCTCAGGCCAATCAGCCAGCTGTTTCCTAAACCTATTTAAGGAGGTGGGGGGGGGAACTGTACTTGGGAGGAGAAACAAGAGAGCCTCCCTGGAATTCTGTTTGAAATGAATATGCCTAGCCATAGCTACAATGTCTGCAACACTGTCTATGCAGTTGCAGTTGCCTATACAATTTGATTTATTGAATATAGCCCACAGCCTTCACAATGAGTAACAGAGGGTCTACGTCTAAGGAAGCCTACAGCATAAAAGTTTAATATTACCATGGGGGGGGGTGCCGATGTGAGAACCAATAAAAACATAGGAAATTAAAAATCTTACCTTGGCAAATCTACGAATAGTTCATTTTACATCCAGATTACATCCATAAATACATTTCCATGGCAAATGAACTATTCCAAGGTATTTCCTATCTAAGTATGTTGAGGGCATTTGTTGAAACCCAAGTTCAACAAAGGCCCTTCATAATTGTTCAAAAGTAAACATTGGAGAGCAGCCATGTTTGGGGGGGGGGCTCTTTTCATGATTGGAGTAGCAGAAAAACAACCATGAAACAAAAACAAAGCCAGCTCCCAATAGCTTCACCCACCCATGTAATAGATTCCATACCACCCCCCAAAATAAACTGGATAGTATATGTACGATACAATAGAGGCAGAGGAAACAAAATTATTCACTTTTGCCATTGTGTCAGCAATCACATTGAATTCTGATGGATTCTTTGGGATTCTTTCTAAACATATGCTGAAAATGTCTCCCAGCTTGTTTCCTTGCTCTCTACTCCAGGATAGAATCATAGAATCAAAGAGTTGGAAGAGACCACAAGGACCATCCAGTCCAACCCCCTGCCAAGCATGAAACACCATCAAAGCATTCTTGACATATGCCTGTCAAGCCTCTGCTTAAAGACCTCCAAGAAGGAGACTCCACCACACTCCTTGGCAGCAAATTCCACTGCCGAACAGCTCTTACTGTCAGGAAGTTCTTCCTAATGTTTAGGTGGAATCTTCTTTCTTGTAGCTTGAATCCATTGCTCTGTGTCCGCTTCTCTGGAGCAGCAGAAAACAACCTTTCTCCCTCCTCTATATGACATGCTTTTATATATTTGAACCTGGCTATCATATCACCCCTTAACCTTCTCTTCTCCAGGCTAATCATACCCAGCTCCCTAAGCCGTTCCTCATGAGGCAGCGTTTCCAGGCCTTTGACCATTTTGGTTGCCCTCTTCTGGACATGTTCCAGCTTGTCAGTATCCTTCTTGAACTGTGGTGTCCAGAACTGGACACAGTACTCCAGGTGAGGTCTGACCAGAGCAGAATACAGTGGTACTATTACTTCCCTTGATCTAGACGCTATACTCCTATTGATGCAGCCCAGAATTGCATTGGCTTTTTTAGCTGCTGCATCACACTGTTGACTCATGTCAAGTTTGTGGTCTACCAAGACTCCTAGATCCTTTTCACATGTACTGCTCTCAAGCCAGGTGTCACCCATCCTGTATTTGTGCCTTTCAAAAAGTGTAGTACTTTACATTTCTCCCTGTTAAAATTCATCTTGTTTGCTTTGGCCCAGTTGTCTAATCTGTTAAGGTCATTTTGAAGTGTGATCCTGTCCTCTGGGGTATTAGCCACCCCTCCCAATTTGGTGTCATCTGCAAACTTGCTCAGGATGCCCTCAAGCCCATCATCCAAGTCACTGATAAAGATGTTGAATAAGACTGGGCCCAAGACAGAACCCTGTGGCACCCCACTAGTTACTTCTCTCCAGGATGAGGAGGAGCCATTGATGATCACCCTTTGGGTTTGGTCAGTCAGCCAGTTACAAATATATATAGGATATAGCATAGAACTTCATTTGCTCCGGGAGAGAAGCAACTGCCCACGTCATCATTCCATTCCATTCATTGTTCAATGTTTTGACAGAAAAGCTGGCTTTATCAGCTGGAAGGGGGGGGGACTAAAGCTCCCTGGAAAATTATTCAGATATAATAGCCTCTGAAAGTGAACCATCTTAACAGGACCACCAGCATGCTGAGTGGGAAGTCCTCTATTTGCTTAAAATTCAGGAGAAGGTGATCTTAACAAGAGATGGGGATTGATGCAATGTTCAATTCAACCACTCCCTTCCCAGATAGAAAACCACATTGATAATATTGCATCATTAAATTTTATTATAAATCATTAATAACAAACAATAGAGCCAAATAATACTGGAAAGTGATTTGTTGAAGAATATTTGACTTTCATTTTGATGAAATAAAATCTCAAAAGCCCCAGGATGAGACTTTCAACCAGGGCATTCACATTATACTGAATATTAATTATCTGTGGATGAACATAACTCTAATTCTGAGCAGAGTTATCCTGGAAGCATCAGGCTAAGTGCCACTGACTAACTGTTACTTCTCACAGGAGAAAAAACAGTTGCAAAATTCAGGGGAAAAATGACATCCTTGGAGGTTTGTATTAAATGATGCCAATTCAAAGGCCAAAAGTACACTTGGGAAATTATAAGCATTCCTATTATTGTCAAAATTACTGTTTTCTGTCTTCTGACACAATGGACACCCAGAGCCTATAAGAAAAATCAACAATGAGCCTATTATTTTTTTTAAAAAAACAACCTATAAAACTCTTGTGTTATTCAGAAGTTGACCTAGGGATACGTATGATATATTCATTCATCTGCATAACCACTTTCTCTTTAAATGTTGGGGTGTGTGTCCACCAGATGATTCCACCAATATTTTTAACAAAAAGGAGTACACAGTGAGTATCCCTGTTCCTCATACATTCTCCTGCTGGCCCAGTTTATTTTCCACCTCCCAGAAACTTACTGTGGAAAACTGAAGCTCATTGACCAATATAAAATGAGACACATCCCCTGTTATTTGCATACCATTCTCTTTGGGAAACAGGCTAAGAATTCATAAGTTTCCATTTTGGTTCCTTTGCTCACCAGAGGAAAATTACTGACACCTGACCTGTAGAGACACATAGGAAGTTGTTTAAAGATAAAAAACCAAAAAATCTCCACTCATCCTTAGAGGATAAATGGAAGAGATAAAGAAAACACAATATTAAAGGGAAATTAACGACAAGAGACAAAATGAAATAAAGTAGCAGGATACTGGCACACAGATTCCCTAAACTGCCATGCTTTAAATCTGTGTAGCAACAATATCATCCACCATTCACTGAAGGCTGTAGGAAGGCTGAAAACAGCCATACTGAATACTGCAATTGGAATCATGGGAACACAGCTTTTGAAGGGACATTTTACCAACAGAATCTTGCTGGTGGTGATGTTGCTGCTTATATTATTGTGTCATACAGTCTG
The DNA here is from genome assembly GCF_963506605.1 of Zootoca vivipara. Classification (NCBI taxonomy): domain Eukaryota; kingdom Metazoa; phylum Chordata; class Lepidosauria; order Squamata; family Lacertidae; genus Zootoca; species Zootoca vivipara. The sequence continues at coordinate 32,008,521 of NC_083288.1, read as the reverse complement.
CAAGATACAGTCTATAAATTGTAGTATACATGATGACCCCCTCCCTATTCCACATGAATTTTACCAGCCAGGGGACCTCGTCATCGGTGAGATCGTTTCTCAAGTCTTTTTTCTCTATAACATCCTCTCTTTCATGGAACAGCCTACCCAGATAATGATTGACGAACCCATGTAAGGATTCTATATTTATCACTCAATTTGAATTATTGTACATATGAATTATAATTATTCAGAACACATCATTAATCCATGATGTGCTTCACTGAGATTTTGAGATAAGAAAAGCGGAACTTGGCTTGTTAATGTGTTTGTGTCTTGCCGTCTACATTATCTTGTTGGGCATAATAAACTGCTAGTGTTTCCTCCAGAAAACTTATAGAAATGAATGGATCACATGCATTTTTCTTTTGCTACTGGAGCACGGCCCTCTTATACAATCTATTTATTGAGCATTTTTTTCTGATTTGCTTGTTGAGTGGTTTTCTGACAATGAGCATTGATATTCTTTTTTTAGCCATTTGTTCATCCCATATTTTAAAGTTTTTTTCCAAACTGCTAAAATTCCTATACTTTTTAAGAATAGTTTTTTTGCACTCCTTGCCCAAGTCTAAAGTTTGAGAATGCACTCAATTCCTTCCTACAAAGAGTGACTACAACAGGAAACTCTAAAACTATATACTTCTTTCCACACTTTGATGTCTCTCATCCTTGGCCACCATCTCTGCCCCTTGCTTGCCCTTTCAAACGACAGGAATTTTTAACATTGTGTTCCATATTGTTATATTTTAGACAAAGTGAGCTCCCTTTGATCTGTCCCAGCTCCTGCCAACCTAGCACTTCAAAAGCATGCCAGTGCAAGCAGATAAATAGGTACCAGTGCGGTGGGAAGGTAAACTGTGTTTCCATGTGCTCTGGCACTCGTCATGGTGTTCCGTTGCACCAGAAGTGGTTTAGTCATGCTGGCCATATGACCCAGAAAACTGTCTGTGGACAAAAACCGGCTCCCTCGGCCTAAAAGTGAGATGAGCACCACAACCCCATAGTCGACCCCATAGTCACCTTTGACTGGACTTAACCGTCCAGGGGTCCTTTACCTTTTTCTTTAACCTTATATTTTAGAGTAATAAGCATCTTTCTTATTCCTATTGTTTTAACACATCTAATTTGTAGAGCTTACTCCTCACATTATACAGAGGACTCAGCTAGACTACTAATTACATGTGTTGTATGTGCAATATAACATTTTGCCACAAGATGTGGAGTCCCGTTTTTCTCTACCTATTTTCTCTGTTTAAATTCACAATGCTTTTAAACTGAAATGCCTCTTTGATGTGTCTAGATCCAGCCAGGGACAAACATAGGCTTATTGATTCGATATACAGCAGATGATAGAGAGAGTCAGAAAGCAAATCTGACCGTCTCACAGGACTATGTGTAGATGGGCATATATTTGCAAACAGAAACTTGTCCCTATTAGTTGTTCATACTTTTTAATTTAGAATAATAGAACTGTAGAGTTGGAAGGGGCCAGGGCCGTCTTAAGCGCCCCTGGCGCCGTGGTGCGCTGGATCCGTCCGGCACCCCCCCCGCCCCGTTTCCCAGCGTGGTGGGCGGGCAGGCACAGCGTGGTTGCCGTGGGCGCAGCTGTGCGGCGGACCGGCGGACCGGCTGTCCAGCGGGTGGGCTTAGCTCGTGGCGCCCCCCTGGCGGGCTGGCGCTGTGGTGCCCTGCGCCACCCAGCCTGGCCGTAGGGCTGGCCCTAGAAGGGGCCATGAGGGCCATCTAGTCCAACCCCCTGCAATGCAGGCAACTTCAGCACATTTTGAGCTTGAACCCATGACCCTGAGATTAAGAGTCTCATGTTCTACCAACTAAACTATCCAGCAGATATTTAAAATTAAACATGTGCAGAATAAATATGATACTGTAGTTGCCTTTTCCTTTTTTCCTTAAAGAGAGGTAATTAGTGCATTGATTCTCAGGTACAATGAAACAGCCTAACGTATCTCGGGGGGGGGGGGAGGCTTTCATTGTATTTTCCACCGGCAATATTTTATCTTGTATACCTTATGGCACATGCTCTTCATTTGCATTAATGTGTCTCAAACTTCAGAGAATATCCATGGTCCATTATCAGTTACCTCCATCTATTTGTTTAAGTTTGTATTTCATAGAATCTGTTGAAACCGAGATTCCCAATGATAAAAATGAGTTAGTGAAATAAAAATGTGTGTGTGTCCTTGTGGGGGAGGAAGGGAAAGGAGATTGTGAGCTGTTTTGAGACTCCTTAGGGTAGTGATAAAGTAGGATATCAAATCCAAACTCTTCTTCTTCTTTCTTAGTTAAACTGCTAATGAAAAACTATCACAGTACCTATATCAATATCATCTTTATCCAGATCTATAATCTTTTGATTGGTTCTTAAACGATAGGAAGCACACCATAGCTTGCATAGGACACACTTCTGATTGGGTCTGATTGGGTCTTGCTGTTTGTGTTATTGTTTTCATAGGCAAAGGGGGTAACTCCAATAAATATAGGGAACTGATGGTTAAGCAAGAAAATGATCTCAGAACATTTGAAACATTTAGTCTTTCAATTCATGGTGGGTATATCTGAACCTAATGTTGTTTTCTTTTTACTTCTCTGTACTGTTGTAAAATACACCCGCAACTTGAAAATGTGCAGATGAGTGACAAGGAAGACTACTCATGTCTGTGTTCATCTTGCATGGTTAAACAACTGACCAAAGATTATCATTCTACATCTGGTTTTTTTCCCTCTAGAAAGATGGGAAGCACATAATAGTTTACATATAGCCTGCCTAGATTTGGTTTTTTATATTGTTCTTCTTGGAAAAGAGTGGATTCCAAAACTGAAGGACAAACTTTATTAAGCATTTTAAAAGTCTTAGAACTGTAGGTACATTTATATCATTAGCATATTGGAGGATGTCTTATTTTTGTACTTCAGTATATAATATTGGGCAGTTATAAACTTCAGTTCAATCTTGGAAACCTGTAGATATGTTTTATTCTGGCAGTTTTTTATTAAACAGCTGCTACTCTTCTTACAGTTCAGTGCCAAAGAACTACCAGCACATCCTGGCCTTAGCATTTGCTGTAAAAGAGATCAATGAGAATCCCAACATCTTATCAAATATCTCTCTGGGGTTTCGAATCCTCAATAGCTACTACACTGCAAGGATGACCTATAAGGCCACCCTGAGCCTGCTCTCCACAGAACATAGGTTTGTCCCCAACTTCAAATGTGACAAGCAAAACAAACTGATAGCTCTCATTGGGGGATGCATATCTGAAATCTCTGCAAATATGGCCATTGTTTCAGCAACCCACAAGACTCCACAGGTAAGCTGTATGCATGAGAGCATGGGTTTCACAACTGTGGTACATCATCTTGGTTTCAGCAAGCTCTCTGACAGTCTTCACCATGATAGTTTAATTCCTGAATGAGAGAAATGTGGGCTAGATGGTTATATAACCAGGTGGAAGTGGAGCTTGTAGGAAAACTGAACTCAATGGCTTCTCATAAAATTTTGGGGGTATTTCAAGTGGGATGCTTCAGGGCTTTGTTTTGAAGCTGTTGCTCCTCAAAATGTTTATTGATGGCTGAAACAAAGGGGTGGAGAAAACCCACATTCATTGAGTCTCAAAGCCTTAAAGATGGTCAAGAACCATACAGGAGCCTCCCACTTGCATTTGTTTGCAATGTACCCAAACACACAACTCAAACATTTCTTGTACGGGTTCTGAAACAGGGAGTGGAAGTGGAACTATGTTCCAACTGGACCTATGAAGCAATTTGGAAGGCCTTTCTCCAACAGAGTGGAGCATGTTTATGACAGCACCCTTCCTAATCTGCTGCCATGAGACAAGTGGCTCAGTTCGGCTCATGATCCAAGCTTCTCAAGTCCTTATACATTTGCTTTTGTTGGTTCCCCCCCCCTTTTCTGCTTTTTGGGGTTTTATAAACAAGAATAATGTTATACAAATAAGTATACCAAGTTTTCGCTTGTCATTTGTATATCACAAAAATAGTATAATAAATGTGGAAAGGTATCTACAACATATTTTTCATTATTAGTGGTCAGTGTATAAATTCTTGGTTCATGAATTGATTTAAACAATTAGGAAGAAAAAGGGGAAAGAGTGGGGTGGGGTGGGGTGGGGTGGCGATTCGCCACCTAGACAAGACCCAGCATGTGAGGGGTTAAGCTTGGAGCAGATAGAACCCTCGGGGGCGGGCTCAGCCCAGGGATAAAAAACCCCTCCCGAGTGGCAGTTAGTCAGTTGAGGTGGAGGGAGAGTTGAGGTTGAGGGAGTGGGAGTTGGTGTTGAGCTAGGAGTGGTTGGTTATATGCAGAGAGAGCTGGTTTAATATATTGAGGAAGGAGAATAGGTGGTGATTTAGTCAGACGGGATACAAAGTTGTGAGATTATTAATAAATATTTACTTAGTTGACTTTAGCGGTAATAGGCCGGTAATTTATAATTAGAGGTAATAGGCCGGTATAGGAACCATCTGAAATTTAGAACAACCTAAGATTTGTACTGCAACCATTAAGCATATGAACACACAATAAAGCAACTTCGTTTTATTTTATCTGTATCCTGGTCTGTGATGTTTTGGTGGAGGTGTTTATTTTGTAGTTGGCACATCACCAATCGACCGTAAAACGTCCAGTGGTGATGTGCAGGTCAGAGTGACCGCTACAATAAAGTGGTGGCAGTGTTGGGATACATAATTATTAAAGTAGAGATAAACAGAAAGTGAGGCAAGCTTACAATCGTGTCAGGGAGAGGAACACAAACACCTGGAAGGGGAAAGGGTGAATTCTGTGGAGAGTTACCCAGCCCTAGGGTGTGGGGTGTTGATCCTGTCGTGAGAGATTGTAAGGGGAAGCCGAACTTATGTTTTATTTGAAACTATTTTGGGCAAGAGGGTTTACGTTTAGAGGTCAGTAGAAAGTACGCTGGAGAAAGTTCTGAGGTAACTTTAGGCGTGACTTTGGGACCTGAGTGTGAAAACCCAGCCTAACAAAATAGTTGAAACACCCACCAATAACTAAATAAATAAAAATGCCACCAAAGAAAGCTAAAACCACTCTGAGAGAGGCTCACATTGAAAGCTCTGAGGAGGAAAATGGAGTGACACAGGTAGAGGAAACCTGTACTGAAGAGATTACAAATCCTTCTGGGGGGGAAGTCCTAATGGCTCAGAGGATTTTGAGAAATGGAAACTAGAAAAAGAATATAGTTTAAAATTGGAATTAGCACGATTAGAACAGCAGAGAGAGAAAGAAAAACTACAATTTGAGATGAAAGAGAGAGAAATGAAATTACAAATTGAGCGGGAAATAGAAAGGGAAGAAAGAGAGTATAATTTGGAAATGAAAAGGCTAGAAATAACAGCTTTAAATAATCAGAATAATAGCAATAATAGTGCCACCCAGAACATTACCAAGGTTGATTTAAAACAATTCCCAGAGTACAAGGAACATGATAACACTGAATCCTTTATAATATCATTTGAAAGGGCTTGTCAGGATTTCAAGGTACTGCCTGAGGAACAGATGCAGATATTAAGGGCACGTATTAGTGGGACCCTGACAGAAATTTACTCTCAAATGCCTTTAGATCAATCCCGAGATTTTCGAACATTCAAAAAGATGGTATTCGTTAGATTTGGGATAACAAGTGAACAACTGAGGCAGAAGTTTCGGAATGTGTGTAAAGTTCGTGAGGAAACATTTGCTCAGTTGGGAGCTAAAACCAGCAACTATTTAAACAAATGGTTAGAACAAGAAGGAGCTGATTCAGTAGAAAAGATTAAAGAAGTGTTTGCACTCGAGCAGTTTTATGGAACCATAAACAGCCAGCTCAAATATTTAATAAAAGAAAAACACCCAAGTACATTACAGCAGGCTGCAAACTTAGCCGATGAAATAAATGAAATCAGAGAACATGTGTTTTGATGCACCTAAGCAGAGGGATAAATATTGGGAACACAATAAATCAAAACAAAGTTATTCACCCCCAAAGTTTACCACAGAAGTGGGGAAAAAGAAATTTACCCCAGGGGCACCAGCACACCAAAAAGAGATCACTACCCCTAGGAATCCTGAGGGGAAAATAAATAAATTTGGAGGGCAAAATAGACCCGAGTTAACCTGTTGGCAATGTGGATTAAGGGGACATCGACAAGCGCAGTGTACATTTAATTTAAGGACCCCAAGCCACAAAATTAATTCACCACAGAAGCAGACATTCTGTGCGCAGAAGGGGGAGAACCTACCAACTGCCACAGTTGCTATGGTAACAACAGAAGGGCCAAGTATGCCACAGCCTGCCTTAACAGAAGAGCAACATGGGGAACAGGAACATTTACCAGTGGCACGGGTTGTTCAATGTTATTTAATCAGACAAAATGATATATTATTAGCTAAAACTGGAGAGGAAGTTTGGGTAAATGATAAATCGTATATCGCTCTAAAGGACACCGGTTCACAAATTAGTATTGTTCATTCGGATCTTATACCTGAGACTAGTATTTTGAAGGGAAAATCTGTCACTCTGAAAGGAATTTCAAAAGAATCCGTAGTTTTACCTTTAGCAAACATTCATTTAAGATATAAACATTGGGCTGGAAATTGGGAAGTAGCAGTGTCATCAGAAATTCCAATCGCTATGTTAATAGGGTGGGACATTCTGGACCATGTGCAGAGTGCTTTAGTCCTGACTAGGTCACAAAAGCAGAGTCAGGCAGCTAAAGACGGAGACAATGTTACAAGTAACGTACAGCCTGAAGAAGAAGCCACACTGGTGCCGGTTACAGATAGGCAAGCAGTATGTTTTTCTACCAAGCAGAAAAACGATACAGAGTTCCAAGTCTATTTTCAAGCTGCAGATCCTAGTAAAATATTAACCGCAGAATGCCCAGAAAGATTTGTAATTGAAAATGGGTTACTATACAGAGAACTATTTTTAAAACCTACCAGAGGGGGAGGACAAATTCATAGACAACTCATAGTACCTCAAGAATATAGACACAAAATTATGCAACATGCCCATGGAAGTATATTTGGAGGTCATTTAGGGATAACACGCACCAAACAAAGAATCTCACAAAACTTCTTTTGGCCCAGGATGGGTAAACAAATAAAAATGTTCTGTCAGACCTGTCATATTTGTCAGTTACAGGGGCATGAGCCAAATAAAACATAAGCCACATTATGCCCTTTACCTAAAGTATCTAGTCCTTTCCACTGTGAGAAGATAGCTTTAGGGGAACCACTTCCGAAAGTCAGAAAAAGGGGACACACTGGGGTACACCAAAATGAAAAGAGGGAAGAGAAAAGTAATGATACTCTTTTAAACACGTATAGAGCCTATGTGGCAAATCATACTCTTGATGGAAATGATTACAATGAGAAAGAATCAAATAAAGGGGAAAATTTAAAAATGAAGAACTGGGGTGCAGAAGATCACTCAGAAACTGTTGAAATGAACTATGAAAGCTCAAAGAATGCTGATACCCCTAACATACCACCTGAATGTAACAAAAGTGATGTGCGAGGTAGTGATCATCAGACCACTGAGAATGCTATTGACACTATACCTCAGGACTCAAATGAAATAACTAAGCATCTTTTGAAACCAGTGCCAGAGACAGGGGATAAACAAAATAACTTGCGGGTAATTAATGATATCAAGTTAGAGTCAAGCAATACTCTTTCAGATGCAAATTTAAACTTTCCTAAGAGTGTACCTTTACCAGAGAGTCATATGGGTAGGGTCACTTTCTTATATCCTATTCTGGGAATAGTTAAAGCCAAGCCAATGAATGAGAGCAGATTAAATAATTTTGGAAACACCAGATGGCCACAGTTCAAGTATTTTCGAGAACCACTCAGCAAAGCAACATCAGTACGTGGAGATTGTTTAATCTCAGTGTCAGGCAATAGAACTTACCCAGAACCATATATGAATATAAATGACATACATTGGCAACATTGCATGAGCAACAAGAACACAATCCAAACTATTGGCAGTATGCCTCATATGTCAATTGAGAAGAAAAACTGTGGTTTAGTTAAGAAGGAAAGAAATAAAACCAGAACCAAAGTTTTCAAAAGAAAGTGTGAAGCCAACAGTCTAGCCATAAGTTCCGAAAAGTTTACCACTCGTCTGTACAGCTGAGAGTGATGTCGGTCAAAAGAGAATTATGATCAACAGAGAGAGAAAGTTGCATCGTGCATCCAAGTACAGAGACAGGAGACGAGATGACATCAATAGAAAAACATCTTTAAAGAAGTTCAAGCCAGCGTGGTTACATCGACTAAATCCCACGAAAGTCTACAGCGAAATCGAGGACACCTGACAGTGAGATGTATCCAGGTCAGTCGTTGCACCGAGAGAGGGCATTCCACAAGTCCAAATGAAACAAGAGACTTTGAATTTACACTGACTTTTGAACATTGTGGACAGTTAGTATTTTGAACACAAAGATCCAGAACTGAGCAGTAAAACTATTTACAACCAAAAGGACATTGCATGTCAGTTGTATTAAGTACTTGTGCATGTTTATAATTTTTTAAAAGTGTATGTACTTTTACTGATGCTGAAACTGTTATGTTGTATGTGTAAAAGAAATTAAAAGGTAAGGGTAACATGATTTAAATGTTTATGTTAGGAAATTAGTTAGTTGAGTGACCTTTTAATATGCCATTTGTAACAGGGGGTTACTTAAAACTAGCAACGCCCTGTTACAAATTTAATATGGGGGGAGGTATGTGGCGATTCGCCACCTAGACAAGACCCAGCATGTGAGGGGTTAAGCTTGGAGCAGATAGAACCCTCGGGGGCGGGCTCAGCCCAGGGATAAAAAACCCCTCCCGAGTGGCAGTTAGTCAGTTGAGGTGGAGGGAGAGTTGAGGTTGAGGGAGTGGGAGTTGGTGTTGAGCTAGGAGTGGTTGGTTATATGCAGAGAGAGCTGGTTTAATATATTGAGGAAGGAGAATAGGTGGTGATTTAGTCAGACGGGATACAAAGTTGTGAGATTATTAATAAATATTTACTTAGTTGACTTTAGCGGTAATAGGCCGGTAATTTATAATTAGAGGTAATAGGCCGGTATAGGAACCATCTGAAATTTAGAACAACCTAAGATTTGTACTGCAACCATTAAGCATATGAACACACAATAAAGCAACTTCGTTTTATTTTATCTGTATCCTGGTCTGTGATGTTTTGGTGGAGGTGTTTATTTTGTAGTTGGCACATCACCAATTGACCGTAAAACGTCCAGTGGTGATGTGCAGGCCAGAGTGACCGCTACAGGTGGTTATGCTTCTATTCTTCTACTTGGTATGTGTGTGGGGTTTTGTGTCAGCTTTACTTATCTGGGTTCTCACTTGTTGTATTTCCTTGGTAGTGAGAGAGGTTGGGGGTGGCTTCGAGTGTGGTTGGTTGTCTTTGGTTTGTCCTTATGCATGATCTGAATTTTCACAGGGTGTTGAATGTGATGGATTACAGGACTGCTTTCTCTTATGTAACTATGATGTCTAACTCTTGTAATCCACCTGAACAACACCAATGCATTTTATTTCAGCTGACCTATGGATCATTTCTGCCACTAAAAGGTGTCAAAAAGCTATTCCCATTTTTTGTATCAGATGGTCCCAAATGAAGCCCACCAGCACACAGGGATTGTGCAATTACTTCAGCATTTTGGGTGGACATGGGTTGGGCTTTGGGCTGTGGATGATGACAAAGGGGACAGGTTTTTACAGACAATGGTGCCAATGCTTTCTCAGAACGGCATCTGTTACGCCTACATAGTAAGAATACCCAAATGGAATTATGTGGATGAGATGATAGACTTTGCTTTGCAGCATTTAGGAACCTATGCAATGGTCTTTGAAGAAAACCCAACTGTGTTCTTTATTTATGGAGAACCTCCATGCTTTCAGGTTTTGAGAATGTTGCTCTTAGTAGCACCCATACTAGGATTTCCACCCCTGGGGAAAGTATGGATTGTTACATCCCACTGGGATTTTGCATCACTGTCTATACAGAAGAATTGGGAGATACAAACATTTCATGGTTCCATATCCCTCACAGTTCACTCAGCCATTAGGATTCCAAAGGTTCATTCAGATGCTGAGCCCTTTTTGGTCCAAAAGAGATGGTTTTATCCAGGAGTTCTGGAAACAGGCATTCAGCTGTTCATTTAAAATGCCTGATGAATCAGAGGAGGGAAAGGAAAATGAAACCTGCACTGGCAAAGAGAAGCTGGAGAGCCTTCCTGGAATTCTGTTTGAAATGGACATGATTGGCCACAGCTACAATGTCTACAATGCTGTCTATGCTGTGGCACATGCTTTGCAGGCCATATACAAATCCAACTCCAAATACAGAGGACTGGAAGAAAGGGGCAGACTGACATTTCCAAATGTGCAGTCATGGCAGGTAATAACAAATCAATACTTTTATCATAAAGCAGACTTGTGTTTGAGACAGAGGCTTAAAAATGACTATAAATGCACAATTCAACCCCTCTAGTTTGTGGAATTCTTTTCTTTTTTTTTGGAAAAACACTGTCAGTCACAGTGGGCAGGTGGGCAGCCTCCACCAGGATAAGGACCTTAGCATGTGGCATATTGCCAGTAAGGTCAGCTGATTTCTGGCTCAATCAGGCTAAGCCAGTGTTAAGTCCCCAGCCCCAGCTCAGCTAAAGATACACTATCACAACTTGTTCATGGGGTCTCAGCTGACTTAGAAGCCTATTTAAGTCCAAAGGTGGGGCATGTTGGGGACAGTAGGGAGATAGAACCAGAAAATGGGGACTTAGGCGGGATCCTAAGATGACTCAGCTCTGTCACATGACCTGGGAATTCAGCATAAAACACAGTTTGAAAGGCTTGTTTTCCCTCCCTACCATGCTATACTTTGGCCACCTCATGAGAAGAGAAGATTCCCTGGAAAAGACCCTGGTGTTGGGAAAGATTGAGGGCACTAGGAGAAGGGGAGGACAGAGGACGAGATGGTTGGACAGTGTTCTCGAAGCTACGAACATGAGTTTGACCAAACTGCGGGAGGCAGTGCAAGACAGGAGTGCCTGGCGTGCTCTGATTCATGGGGTCACGAAGAGTCCCGTGACTAAACAACAACCATGCTTAGGTAGTAGCACCAGTGCCACTACTAATGTAAATTAGGCTGGTGTAACTTTATAGCAGCTTAATTTATACTAGCTTGCTTTATGTCCATATCTTGTGGATATAATTGCTCTCAGATTGGACACCTACATAGATCAGCTTGCAGAGATGACATCTATAAGGAGGTTTTGGGGAAGCTCACTGAAATAATTTTAGGACTATGTTGTCTCTATTCATTTTCTCTTTCAATCTAGGTCCATTATTTCCTAAGCCGCATCGTATTCAATAATAGTGCTGGAGACAATGTGTGCTTTGATGAAAATGGAGAATTGGTTGCAAGTTTTGATGTTACAAACTGGGTGATGTTCCCCAATGGTTCTGTGGTAAGAGTAAAAATGGGGAATTTGGACCCTCGGGCTCCTCCAGGCAAAGAGTTAACCATTCATGATGACCAGATTGTGTGGCATCCAAGCTTTAATCAGGTGAGACATCAAAACAGAGAGAGAAGTTTGGGTCATTCTTCGCTTTTTAGCTGCTAGATTATGCAGGCTAACAATATTTCATATATACATTTTACTATATATTTCTTGTAGTATAAACATTTTGTATGCATATTTGTATGCTATTTCAACTAATATACACATTTATGTACATTTTCTGTACTCTATATTGTTGTGCACTTTAACAGTTATGCATTTTGGTGCACATTATTTGGTTACAGAACTTCACAAAATGTGGAGGAGGGCAAGTTTTGGCTGTGTTTCAGTTTATATATTGCAGGGTTCTAAACCACACACTGAGCCAACAGGGTGGACATGGGTAAATATTCAGAAAAGAAGGCTTCTCATGAGACATTCAGCCTGATGTGGAGAGCAACTAATGGCAAGAGCATGGAAGGGGGAGGTGGGCCAACTGGTTCATTCTACCAACGTAAGAGCTGAATGAATGATGAGCACTAATCCCAGTTGTATACTATTGCTGTATGTTCAGGTACTGCCCCTTTCCATGTGCAATGACAACTGCTATCCTGGCTACAGCAGAAAAAAAGAAGGAGGGAGAGAAATTTTGCTGTTATGACTGTGCTCCATGCCCAGAAGGAATGATATCTGGCCAGAAGGGTAAGAGACAATTATGTAATGTGTTATCATTCATCTTTTGTAAATTTACCGTATTTGATTTGAGAGGTATGACCAAAGCACAAGAGCACTCCTCCTTCCAGTCATTTCCAGCAGCTGGTATTCAGAAGTATACTGTCTCCAACTGTAGGTAATTGATACTCCTAATCTTCATCAATTTCTCCAATTCACTTTTAAAGCCATCCAAATTGGGATTGGAAAGATCGTCTAGAAAAAGACTCCCAAACCAGTTAAGAGGGGTGTGGTGATCCCCTGGATCTTGTTATACTATTTGGAGTACCTCGGGAGTGTGATTGTTAAAAGCTTGGGTAACTGACAGAAAATACCACCTTGTTTTAGAACCAAAGTATTTAGCTGTGAAGGAAGTTGTGCATTAAGTTGTGTGTGGAGCTTGTTTAAGAACCAAAGTATTAAGCTGTAACATCTATGCAACTACTTTAACTTAAGGAACTGAAGTAAAATAATTCCAAATAAGCTGAGCATTTTCCATCTAGTCTAGAAACCTGTAATATATATCTGAATCGTAACAACTGAAGCGTAATCTCACCACTTCCACCGATTGTGGATAACCTCTGACTCCATATGACTCCTATAAATATACAGTATTTTTAACCACCACAGGTTATCTTTGGGATTTTGTATGAGGGAAATCTTAGATTCTTGGAGATTCTTGTTCTTATTGAACAAATAAGAAAGATTTATTTAACATAACAAAGTTGATAAAACAAAAGATTTCTTGGGAGGCAATGTTTGTTTAGGAAAAAGTTAACCTATGAATAATTATACTAAATTTAATGGATGTTACAGGCTTCTTAATTATACATGTCAACCTATAGAAATATTTGAACCATTCTTTTTCCTTTTTCAGATATGGATGCCTGTATGAAGTGTCCAGAAGACCAATACCCAAACAAGGACAAAACTCAATGCATTCACAAGGTTCTAACCTATCTGTCATACAAATTAGATTTAGGGATCATCTTAGCAATCTTGACTATTGCTTTCTCATTGATCACAGCTTTAGTTCTTGGAATTTTTATGAAGCACAAGGAGACCCCAATAGTTAAAGCCAACAACCGGACCCTCACCTACATCCTCCTCATCTCCCTCCTCCTTTGCTTCCTCAGCTCCTTACTCTTTATTGGGAAGCCTGGAAATGTGATCTGCCTTCTCCGACAATCACTGTTTGCTTTCATTTTCTCTGTGGCCCTTTCCAGCATTTTGGCAAAAACCATCACCGTGGTTATGGCATTTATGGCAACCAAGCCAGGTTCAAAAATGAGAAAATGGATAGGGAAAAGATTGACCAATTCTATTGTCCTTTCCTGCTCCTTTCTTCAAGTTGCCATATGTGCTCTTTGGTTAAGTACTTCCCCTCCATTCCCAGACACAGACATGCACTCAGCAAAGGCAGAAATCATACTAGAATGCAATGAAGGTTCAGCTACCATGTTTTATTGTGTCTTGGGCTATATGGGTTTCCTGGCCATCATCAGCCTCATTGTGGCTTTCCTTGCTAGGAAGTTACCTGATAGTTTCAATGAGGCTAAATTCATCACTTTCAGCATGTTGGTGTTTTGTAGTGTTTGGCTGACTTTTGTTCCAACCTACTTGAGCACCAAAGGAAAATACATGGTGGCTGTGGAGATTTTCTCCATCTTATCATCCAGTGCTGGGTTACTGGCTTGCATCTTTTTCCCTAAATGCTACATCATTGTACTGAGGCCTGAACTGAATAGCAGGGAGCAATTAATAAGGAAAATAAAATGAAAGCATATGTTCACATCTTCATTTTGCTCCTGAATATACATATATTTACTTTGCTGAATAAGTCCTCTGCCTTATATCATCACATTCTGGCCTTTTGGGTTGTATCTTTCCCTCTAAGTGCTACATCATTATGTTGGAGTCCAGCTGAAGAACTGAGAAAATGAATAGCATAATATATCTAGAGAAAACAAGCTATATGGATAACATTGTCATGAATGTTATTGTGACCACTTCTTCTTTCTGCTCCTATATACATTTTCATTGGAATTGGCAAGTATTGCATAGGTGCTTGGTTAAGCAAACATCCCTCAGAGAATTCTTGCAAGTAGAGCTGAGACAGACACATGTCACCCAATGTGCCTGTCCACCTTCATTCTACTAGCCCAGCCCCTCCAGCCTCCAGGTGACCACTACCTGATTTCTGAGGAGAAATATCTAACTTTGGTGCCTAGTGTGCAGTTATTTAGCATCATCGGTGGTGCATCCCGTTTCACTACTTGAGGTAAAAATGGGAAGTGCTGCCGGTTCTGCCATTCGGCCTGCTCTGTCAACTCCACTGCCAGCATCGGCACCTATTTCCTGTAAGATCTCACCAAAATGTCATGAGATATCTCACTCCCTGTGTGATCTCGGAAGATTTTGGTAAAATATCGTGAGATCTCATCGGAAATTGGTGCCAATACTGGCTCTGCTTCCCTGTCAGTGGTGGCGGCAGTGGTGGAGTTTGGGCATCCACACCATGAGGTAAGGCAGAAGCAAGAAGCACCTACAGTGGTACGTCTACTTACGAATAACTCTACTTACGAATGTTTTTACTTACGAAGGGAGCTCCGTCCGCCATCTTGGATGCGGTTTAGATAGGATTTTTTCTACTTACGAAAGTAGTAGGGTTGCCAATTTTTCGACTTACGACTTACGAATGCATTTCTATGGGATTCGACTTACAATTTTTTATGACTTATGAATGTTCATTCGGAACGCATTAAATTCGTAAGTAGAGGTACCACTGTATATCTTTTTTTAAAAAAATACTAATTTTATTGGATTTTTTAAACATACAATATAACAAATACACCAACAAACACATACATAGAAAAAAAAAACTTTTAAACATCAGTTTTTCAAATCATTATCTTGTAGACTTCCCCTTCCCCCCTTTCTGATCTTCAATTTATAACCTTCTTTAGCAATATCCTTTATCATAATTTTCCAATCCTTAACTCAAGTTTTATTACATATATTATACTGCCCCCCTCCCCCACCCCCTTCCCAAAGATCCCCCTGCCACCAAGGAATCCTCAGGTGTAGTAGAATGGAGGAGGAGGCAGTCCTTTTTCTCATTGAAGCCCGCCACCCACCCCACCCCTCATCCCAGCACCCCCGAGAAGCACCTATATCATCAGCTCCCAGTTGGCATGTAAGGATTCTGTCAATCTTCAGCTTATATAATGTTCTGGTTACAGGTAGGTAGCCGTGTTGGTCTGGGTCGAAGTAAAATAAAAAATTCCTTCAGTGGCACCTTAAAGACCAACTAAGTTTTTATTTTGGTATGAGCTTTCGTGTGCATGCACACCACTTTGGGTGCCTTGACAGAAAGGTGGTATATAAATCCAAAAAATAAAAATAATAATACCATACATAATATACACTCTAGATGTGTGTCAGGGTGTATAAACAGTCTCCCAGTTCACTTCATCATTTTCAGTTCCGGGGTATGCTCTTGAAATGTTTAAGCTGTGATAAGTGGGTGAAGGCACTCACGATTAATTGTCTCAATTTTCTGGGTCAGCGCTGCATTCTGCACATCAATTATGGTATCAACAGAAGAGCAATACACGTTGGGCAGAACTCCTCCCTCCTACGTCCTCTAGAGTATGTCAGGAGTGGAAAAACTTAACATGTCCTCCAAACTTGCAAAGTGGAAAGGTTGCTGTTACCCCATAGATCATGAAAAGGAGATCAATTTAACACTCCACACCTTCGGGTCACCCTGCCCAGTCAAGAAAATCAAATTGTGATAGTACAGTACTGTATAGCCAAATATATTTTACTATGGCAAATTAATACTTGTTATAATATTAACAATAAGTAGGAGAAACAATATTGGAAAGGGATCTGTTAAAGAAAATGGAGCCATAAACGTGATAGAATTCCTCAAGCTCTCATTTTAAACTGGAACAGTCATACAATCATAGAATCATAGTGTTGAAAGGGAGCCAAGAGTCATCCAGTCCAACCCCCCTGCAATGCAGGAATCTCAGCTAAAGCATCCATGACAGATGACCATCCAGCCTCTGCATAAAAACCTCCAAGGAAGGAGAGTCCATTCACATTATGTGAAATAGGAATCAAGAGGGAACTTACTGAGCTATGTGCCACATATAATCTCTCAAAGAAGTAAAGCTGCAAAATTTAGAAAAAAATAACTCCATAGCAAAAAATGATGCAACCTCAAAGGCCAACAACACATTGGTGAAATAATAATCATTCTTATCACTCAGAAAATTACTGCTTTCTATCCTCTGACCCACTGGAGATTCCAGAGCCTGTAAGCAAGATCAACAGCATTTGAAAAGAACTATAAAACCCTTGTGTTACTCAGAATTTGATCTAGGCATAGGCTGGGCTTTTGAAATAATAACATGTACATTCCATTCCTTTGAAATACAGATTGATTACACTTTTGGTTTCTTTGCTCATGATGCATAAATATATCTGCATGTTGATTTCAAACACTCCTCTTTACACAACGAAATGAGGATATATAAGAAATGCAGTGTCTGGGGACACGGATGGATAAGATGATATTTCTAAACATACAACCAGGATCTTGGTGCACTGATTCCCTAACTAGACATGTAGTAAACCTGTTTAGCAACAATATCATTCCCCATTCAAGGATGTAGCAAAACTACTAACAGCCACATACAAGGCTGCATTTGGAAGCATGGGAATCTATGTTTGGAGCAGGTGTTTTATCAGGAGGATAATGCTGGTGGTGCTGTTGCTGCTTGCAATGCTGTGCCATTCTGTATGTAAGACACATTCTATTAACTGCAGCATATTGGATGATCCTCTCCCTATTCCTCATGAATTTTACCAGCCAGGAGACCTTATCATTGGTGGCATTGTTTCTCAGGTTGTCTTCCTCTATAACCATCTCAGTTTCATGGAACAGCCTACACAGATCTTGATTAACGAACCCATGTAAGGCAATATAATTTATCTCTCACCCAATTTTTAATATGTGCAGACCATTATCATTCAGGGATGCTGTTCTTTATTTACTTTCTAGTGTCACAAAAGTGGCTTGGGTGCCTGCAGATGAGCAACGATGAAGACCACACACACAAAAGTTGTAATTTTATTAAACAGCTGTTACTCTTATTACAGATCTGTGCCAAAGAACTACCAGCATATACTGGCCTTAGCATTTGCTGTCAAAGAGATCAATGAGAATCCCAACATCTTACCAAATATATCTCTAGGATTCCACATCCTCAATAGTTACTACACTGCAAGAATGACATATAAAGCTACCCTGAACCTTCACTCCACACAACATAGGTTTGTTCCCAACTTCATTTGTGACAATCAGAACAATTTGATAGCTCTCATTGGAGGGTGCATCTCTGAAATCTCTGCCAATATTGCCAGCATTTCAGCAACCCGAAAGACTCCACAGGTAAGCGGGGGGGATATGGAGATTTCACCTCTCTGGTACAGAATCTTTATTTCAGGAAATGGGTTCAAAGAAGGGTAATGAATCTGAAATGGATAATAAGCCATTTAAGGGAAGTTTGAAAGAACTTTGTAGCTTTAGTGTGCACCAGAAGAGGCTATGTGGAGAGACGGGCACTTCTCACATACCTCCATGACTGTTGTATGACAGAAGGCAAAAACTTGGTCTATGCTGCCAGGCAGAAGTACGAGATTAGACGGAGCAATTTTTCTACTTGATAAGATACTGGACAAGCATTACCTACACCCCATGAGCAGTGCTGACCCAATTTACTGCACATGCCTCCAAGAAGCTGATCCACGACTTCCCCAAGATTGTGGTGAAGTCTTGGGAGATTTTAGTAGATATTAAAATTCCTTCTGAGAGTTGACCAGCCAATATTTGGTGAGTGTAAGTAGTCTCCCTAAGCAGCACAGCCCCAGTCTTTGAACAGTTGCATCCAGCCTAGTCAGTTGTCAGCAGCAGTAGATTGTCTGGCCAGGCAGCTACGAGCCCTTCTTTCCTCTTCTGTTTGAAGCATGAGAGGGCAGATGAAACAAAAAGTCGGTAGGGAATGGGAAGTATGTGAAGAATATTTAAAAAATAATAATGTATTAAGAACTCCATTGGCAAATCTAGACTGAGCCTGATTAACTATCATGTGAAACGACAAATAGGATAGAGACTATGAATAAAATAAGGAAAAAGGTAACCAAGACAAATAACTGTGCGGAAGTACCTAGTTAATATATAATCCAGCAAGTATAACTGGAGGTCAAAAGAAAGTAGAAACAATGTAAATAGTGGAAAGAGGAATGAGTTTATATAAGAATGGGTGTTTGAATTTGTATGTTTTGTGATTGTATCCATGTATGTATGTTTACTTTATTTCTGTCTTATTCTTTGCTGTTTTCCTTGATTGCTTTTTTGCAACTCTTCATTTTAATCATTTTAATCAATAAAGACTTTATTAATAAAAAAATGAAGCATGGTGCCTTTTCAACTTCAGTCAGAAGAAAAGTTGATGGTCAGTGGCTCTGCCAGGTTGCTGCCAGTTTTGCTGTGAAGCATCAAACTTAACATCTTTAAATTCTTGATTTGCAGAGGATGATAGAACATATGACCCAAATAACTCCTGCACCTCTGTGATTCAATAATTAAGAATGATCTTGTCATCCTTAAAAAAATGTTTATGCATTTGATTTCAGCTCACTTATGGATCATTTTTGCCACTACAAGGTAAAAAACTTCTATTCCCATTTTTGTACCAGATGGTCCCAGATGAAACTTACCAGCATATAGGAGTTGCACGGTTACTTCGGCATTTTGGATGGACATGGATTGGGCTTGTGGCTGTGGATGATGACAAAGGGGACAGGTTTCTACAGGCAATCGTGCCAATGCTTTCCCAGAATGGCATCTGTTATGCATTCATAGTAAGAATACCAAAATGGAATTATGTGGATGAGATGGTAGACTATGGTTTACAGCATTCAGTAAATTATGCAATTGTATTTGAGCAAAACCCCAGAGTATTTTTTATTTATGGAGAGCCTCCGTCCTTTCAGGTTTTGAGATTAATGTTGCTTGTAGCACCCTTAATGGAATATCCACCTCTGGGCAAAGTATGGATTATTACATCCCACTGGGATTTTGCATCACTGTCTGTTCAGAAGAACTGGGAAATACAGACTTTCCATGGTTCCATATCCTTTACAGTTCACACAAATCAGCTATTAGGATTCCAAAAGTTCATTCAGATGTTAAAACCTTTCTGGGCCAAAGAAGATGGATTTATAAAGGACTTCTGGGAACAGGCATTCACTTGTTCATTCAAAGCCTCTAAGGAGCAGGAGGAAGAGGAGAAGAAAACCTGTACTGGGGAGGAGACGTTGGAGAGCCTTCCTGGGATTCTGTTTGAAATGCCCATGACTGGCCACAGCTACAATGTCTACAATGCTGTCTATGCTGTGGCACATGCTTTGCATGCCATATGCAAATTGAACTCCAAACACAGAAGACTGGGAGATGGATGGACATTTCGGAACATTCAACTGTGGCAGGTAATTACACATCTATCCTTTTGTTTAAAAAGTAGCCTAGCTTTTGAACCAGAGGGAGAAGGAAGTATAAGTTTGCATAAATCAGTTCCATTAAAACACATGCATAATTCTTTTTGGGTATAGTTAAGACTCTGGTGTTTTAAAACCAATGGCTATCCCTGGAATCACATGGATGGACATGGCAGACAGAAGGAGCAAATCATTACATCTATTGTTCAAATATGACATACCTTTCTGAAGCTCCCTGAAATAATTTCAAAACTAACTCCGTCTTTTGTTCCTCTTTTCACATAGGTCCATCATTTTCTTAAGAGCATCTTATTGAATAACAGTGCTGGAGACATTGTGCGCTTTGACAGTAATCGAGAAATAGTTGCAGGTTTTGATGTTACAAACTGGTTGATGTTCCCCAATGGATCTGTTGTTAGAGTAAAAGTTGGAAGACTGGAACCTCAGGCTCCTCCTGGCAAGGAATTAACCATTCATGATGATCAAATTGAATGGCATTCAAGTTTTAATCAGGTGAAATATACCAGCAAATACTTGATTTTATACTGTAGTTCCTAGAAAACACCAGGGGGCTAATTTGCTGTAGTGGACAGCCTTCTCTATTCATGTTTAGTTCTGGAACATGCACAGAGCAGGCATGGCTGATGCAGGTAGACATTCATACAGATGGCTCCCCACTCCATACATTTATCTCCCAAGCAGTGGGAAGAGTGATACAAAGTTGTGCCAAATGCTTTATCCTCATTCCCATCTCACATGATTCAAATCAGATGGTGGTTGACTGATGAATGAGGAAAGCTAATCTGTTATTGCTCATCTTCCATTTATGATTCCACTTAGGTGCTGCCTGTTTCTGTGTGCAATGACAACTGTTGCCCTGGCTATAGCAGGAAAAAGAAAGAGGGAGAGAAATTTTGTTGCTATGATTGTGTTCAGTGTCCAGAAGGGATGATCTCTGTCAAGAAGGGTAAGAGGCACAATGTATAGTAGTGATACCAAAACATTTTCATAACACAACATAATGGTTACATTTGGAGAATGCATATGCCCCGAATATTTTTTAAAGTAGTTTGAAAAACAAATTTTATAAGTTGAAAGGAAGTATATAAATGTAATAATACATTTAAAAACATATTGTTGTTGCAACCCATAGGATCAAATATTGGATGAGTATTTCACTGTATGTGTCCAGGAAGGTGTGAACCCTTGCAATGATGTGATGAGCAGCTTGCTCACTCGGTATGTGTCCTTCCTAGCTGATGAAGGACAATTAGACAGAGGGTTGACTAGATGGATCTCAGGTTGGGTGAACATGTCTCTGTGTGATGGAGTTGTTCTAATTGGCCTTAAACTGGTGGTGGTGCATCCACTTCTTTAGAAACCCACCTTAGACCCTATAATGACTACTTTCTGGACATGAATATGGTCATCTTGGGAAGATGGTGAAGAGGGTGTGGTGGGGCAGATGGAAGAGTACCTCCTAAAGAGTACCACTAAAGAGTTATGTCCAGATAATAGCATGGTCCTTGTTCTATGGTGACCTTGTCCCCAGTGCTAAGGCCCATGAAGCTGTTAGGACTAGTTATTAGGAGTTTGGGCAAAGTGTCATCAGTATGCTAATGACACACAGCTGTATTTCTCCATAAAGTCTAATTCAGGAAAAGCTGTATATGATCTGGACTATTACTTTGGCAAAGTGATGACAGTCCATAAAGTGAGATTGAACCCTGGGAAGAACAAAGCACTGTATGTAGGTGATTCCCATATATGGGAGACTGAGCTATTCTGTTTTCTCCCGGTATGCCCTGCAGAGGACGTTAAGGTCCACAAATAATAACATACTGGAGATCCCGAGTCACAAGGTGGGAAGTCACCAGGACCAGGGCCTTCTCAGTACTCAGGAGACTAGGGCCCAGCGGGAGTTGTCATCTTTTTGTAGGGCCTGCAAGACGGAGCTGTTCTGCTTGGCCTTTGGACTGACTCAGTCTGACCCCGGTGTTACCCTCCCCATAGGCTTTATTCTACAGATATTTAAATGAGGTTGCACTTGTAGATTCCTAATTTTAAAATTAAATTTTAACATTGTATTTAATCTGCATTTTAATTGTTTTTTTTATGCTTGCTTTGATATTCTTGTTGTTAGCCGCCCTGAGCCAAGTCTTGACAAATAATAAGTTTGTCATTTACAGGTGCTCCTGGGTCCAACTCTGGTAGGTTGAAAATTTGCAGCTGATATTTCAATTATCAATAT
Organism: Zootoca vivipara; assembly: GCF_963506605.1. Classification (NCBI taxonomy): domain Eukaryota; kingdom Metazoa; phylum Chordata; class Lepidosauria; order Squamata; family Lacertidae; genus Zootoca; species Zootoca vivipara. The sequence goes on along the minus strand of NC_083288.1, from coordinate 31,986,395 downwards.
TCTTGGATAGTAATAATATGACCACAATGATTTATGGTCATGGTCACAATGATTTGAAACCACAGCCAGGTGGCGCTGTGGTTAAACCACTGAGCCAAGGGCTTGCTGATCAGAAGGTCGGCGGTTCGAATCCCTGTGACGGGGTGAGCTCCCGTTGCTTGGTCCCAGCTCCTGTCAACCTAGCAGTTCGAAAGCACGTCAAAATGCAAGTAGATAAATAGGAACCGCTACAGCGGGAAGGTAAACGGTGTTTCCATGTGCTGCTCTGGTTTGCCAGAAGTGGCTTTGTCATGCTGGCCACATGAGCTGGAAGCGGTACGCCGGCTCCCTCGGCCAATAATGCAAGATGAGCGCCGCAACCCCAGAGTCGGTCACGACTGGACCTAATGGTCAGGGGTCCCTTTACCTTTAACCTCTATGTCTAGCTATTTCAATGTGCTCTATGTGGGGCTAACAGAAGTAGATGCTACAGGTGTTGCAAAATGTTGAGACTACAGTGTTTATGGGGGCAGGCTGCCACCAACAAAAATATGCTTGTTTAAACTACAGATATGAGTTTTAACAAGCATATTGTTAAAACTACAAAGTACTGCAAGTGTTTAAAATGATGATTTATCCCACTATCTCCCATGACAACCTTGTCATCATGTGGAAATATGGAATACCTTTTTCCTAGAGTGATTCAAATGACTATAATAACACCATCGGAGAACTATTACTTGCTCTTACAACTGACTGCTTTGGAAAGAAATTGGTCAACTTCTTCAAACTTCACTTTTTTCAGATATGGATGCCTGTATCAAATGTTCAGAAGACCAACATCCAAACAAGGACAAAACTCAATGCATTGCTAAAGTTCTAAGTTTCCTCTCTTACAAAGAAGATTTAGGGATCATCTTAGCAATCTTGACTATTGCTTTTTCCTTGATCACCATTTTAGTTCTTGGAATTTTTATGAAGCACAAAGAGACCCCAATAGTTAAAGCCAACAACCGGACCCTCACCTACATCCTCCTCATCTCCCTCCTCCTTTGCTTCCTCAGCTCCTTACTCTTTATTGGGAAGCCTGGAAATGTGATCTGCCTTCTCCGACAAACAGTGTTTGCTTTCATTTTCTCTGTGGCTCTTTCCAGCATTTTGGCAAAAACCATCATCGTGGTTATGGCATTTATGGCAACCAAGCCAGGTTCAAAAATGAGAAAATGGATAGGGAAAAGATTGACAAATTCTATCGTCCTTTCCTGCTCCTTTCTTCAAGTTGCTATATGTGCTCTTTGGTTAAGTACTTCCCCTCCATTCCCAGACACAGACATGCACTCAGCAAAGGCAGAAATCATACTAGAATGCAATGAAGGTTCAGCTACCATGTTTTATTGTGTCTTGGGCTATATGGGTTTCCTGGCCATCATCAGCCTCATTGTGGCTTTCCTTGCTAGGAAGTTACCTGACACTTTCAATGAAACCAAATTCATCACTTTCAGCATGTTGGTGTTTTGCAGTGTATGGTTATCCTTTGTTCCAACCTACCTGAGCACCAAAGGAAAATATATGGTGGCTGTGGAAATCTTCTCCATTTTGTCTTCCAGTTCTGGGTTACTGTGTTGCATTTTTTCTCCTAAATGTTATGTCATTATTTTGAGACCTGAGCTAAACAACAAGGAGCAATTAATAAGGAAAATAAAATGAAAGCATATATCTATGTCTTCATTCTGCTCCATATCTATCTATCATCTCTCTCTCTCTCTCTCTCTCTCTCTCTCTCTCTCTCTCTCTCTCTCTCTCTCTCTCTCTCTCTCTCTCATCTATCTATATCTATCTATCTATCTATCTATCTATCTATCTATCTATCTATCTATCTATCATCTATCTATCACCTGTATTTTCCTGTAAAGGTTATATTTATTATATCTTCATATTCTGTTTTTCTGGCTTTCATCATTCCCTCTTTATGCTACATCATTGTGCTGGACCTAGTTGAAGAACTGTGAGACTGAATTTATTATGCCCACTTCATTCTGCTCCTATGCTGATATGTAGAAATGGCAGGGATATATTGAGAAATTTCCCATAGGTGTATGTTCAAGTAAACATGTCTCAGAGAATTCTTGCAAGTAGAACTGAGAAACACACATTTCACCAAGTGTGTCTCTCCTCCCCAGATGATTGCTACTTGATTTTTTTTTAGAAAAAAATGTCTAAGAGTGCTATATGTGCAGAGACTCAGCTCAAGGGCTGACAGGTATTAGTATCCCCTCATGGTATGTCACCCAGATGCAGTGCAATTCAAAAGGTAACCTTTAATCTTGCTGAACCCCATCATCTAACCATCAACCAGCAATTTGGCTCATTGATTTCAGGATATACCTCCAATGCCTACATCAAACCTTCTGACATCTGTAATCAATAAAGTTGTGACCATATTTGATTCCAACACTGTTGTTCTGTATCTTGTGTTGTGTGTGCACCCCCTCTGCCACTGGCTCCATTGTGCCTCGGCCCACAACATTGGGCCAGCATGGGGTAGCATGCAGAAGATCTTTCCCAAATGGGTGAGGAACACTGTACCTCTCCTCCTTCCCCTACAACTGTTAATGAAATGAAGACGTTGCTATCATAGTGAAACAAGTCTCTCTGGGTAGCCTATCAGTTTCAGAAGAATAAACCGGCACATGTATTCTATGAGCCATTAATATGAACCATTACTTTTATCTAATTCCCCATGCTGTGTCATTGGAGCTGTAAAAGCAATTCCATGCCCTTACATTGTATCCAATTCTAGTCCAGAGGATCTACGGCACCAATTGCCAACCTCAGGATACACCTAGGTGGCTGTGAAAGCTTTTGCTTCTAACGCCACACTCCTCACATGTCCTTCTTTTTTGTTTTTGCCTGGCTTGAATGTGTCTGCGAAGCCTGATAATGCCTCTTGTTTACCTTGATGGAGGGTCAAGGGGTGTGTGTGTGAATGTATGTAAAAACCAGCCTATTGTACAAAGATAATATTTACATTCATTGCTGTGCTCTCTTTTGCCTCTGGCTCCCAAAAGATTGCCCAGATGGGAGTGTGGCCATCTGGCTGAAGAAGGCCCCAAACCCATGCAGTAAATGCAAACATGTCTAAAACAGAACACAACTCACGTCACTTCTCCACAGAATGTGGATAAGGACTATAAACACAAAGTCATAGAAGGTCCAAACAATTTCAAAAGTGTAATTGTAACAGAAGGACAAATAAAGAACAAGAACATGGGGGTTGGATAAATTCATTTAAGTGTAGGGAGAGCATTTGGAACTGAAAGCTACATTTGGTCTGAGACTTAGGTTCCCCATACTAATATTTTGTAATGCACATAAATAATACTGCATAAATATTTTAATAATAACAAAAAAATAATAGCAATAACAATAAAAGGGACATTCAGTAATTAGGCACAGTCTCTTAAAAGAGATGTAACCATCCTTCAAGTTATGTGAAATGTGAAGGAACTGTGGGTGAACTAAAGTCAAGTTCTGGACACAGGACCCACCAACTACCATCATGCAAACAAGGGGTGGGGTGGAATGTAGACTATTGAGGGAGGGAGTTGTAGCATTTTGTTCATGCATGATGTAACTTCAGAAGCCAGCAGAACCCTGGGGAAACAATTTTCTTCTCTATCATTATCAAAATTATTGGTTTGCATTGTCTTATGCAAAAGATATCCAGAGCCCATTAGCAAGATCAACAATGAACATCTAAAAAGAGATATTAGAGCCTTGTGTTGTTCAGAACTGGATCTAGGCATTGACAGAGCTCTATCGTATTGTTGTTTCAGCGTGTTTCCACCAGCTGACTCCACCATTATTTTTTAACAAAAATATTTATACTGTGGGTATCTCTATTCTTCATTCCTTCTCCTGATGCTCTTATTAGACAAAAGTTTTGTTCACTCTTCATCAGATATCTCCATCATCATCTTTTTACAACAATTCTGATTTACAGTACCACAAAGCTATTGATGCCTGTAGCTGAATAGATAAAAATAAAGATTTTGAAAAGAGAAAAAGAGTACTAAAAACTTATACTTCTCACTCATGATTAGAGTATAAATCAGTGAACGCTCTGATCAGGGAAACTGACAAAAAGGAGCCATTATGAACTAAGCCAATGACCAAGATACTAATGCACAGATTCCCTAACAGCAGCAAAATCATCCACCATTCAAGTGACTATGTAGCAAAACAGATAAAAGCCACATATAATGCTGTAGGTGGAAGCATGAGAATCTATATTTGGAGGGCATCCTTTGTCAATGGGATTATACAGGTGGTGGTGTTACTGCTCATACTGCTGTGTCATACTGTAGGCAATACACATTCTATTAACTGCAGTACCCTTGACGATCCCCTCCCTATTGTTGTTGTTGTTTAGTCGTTTAGTCGTGTCCGACTCTTCGTGACCCCATGGACCATAGCACGCCAGGCACTCCTGTCTCGCACTGCCTCCCGCAGTTTGGTCAAACTCATGTTCGTAGCTTCGAGAACACTGTCCAACCATCTTGTCCTCTGTCGTCCCCTTCTCCTAGTGCCCTCAATCTTTCCCAACATCAGGGTCTTTTCCAAGGATTCTTCTCTTCTCATGAGGTGGCCAAAGTATTGGAGCCTCAGCTTCACGATCTGTCCTTCCAGGGAGCACTCAGGGCTGATTTCCTTAAGAATGGATAGGTTTGATCTTCTTGCAGTCCATGGGACTCTCAAGAGTCTCCTCCAGCACCATAATTCAAAAGCATCAATTCTTCGGCGATCAGCCTTCTTTATGGTCCAACTCTCACTTCCATACATCACTACTGGGAAAACCATAGCTTTAACTATACGGACCTTTGTCGGCAAGGTGATGTCTCTGCTGTCTAGGTTTGTCATTGCTTTTCTCCCAAGAAGCAGGCGTCTTTTAATTTCGTGACTGCTGTCACCATCTGCAGTGATCAAGGAGCCCAAGAAAGTAAAATCTCTCACTGCCTCCATTTCTTCCCCTTCTATTTGCCAGGAGGTGATGGGACCAGTGGCCATGATCTTGGTTTTTTTGATGTTGAGCTTCAGACCATATTTTGCGCTCTCCTCTTTCACCCTCATTAAAAGGTTCTTTAATTCCTCCTCGCTTTCTGCCATCAAGGTTGTGTCATCTGCATATCTGAGGTTGTTGATATTTCTTCCAGCAATCTTAATTCCGGCTTGGGATTCATCTAGTCCAGCCTTTCGCATGATGAATTCTGCATATAAGTTAAATAAGCAGGGAGACAATATACAACCTTGTCGTACTCCTTTCCCAATTTTGAACCAATCAGTTGTTCCATATCCAGTTCTAACTGTAGCTTCTTGTCCCACATAGAGATTTCTCAGGAGACAGATGAGGTGATCAGGCACTCCCATTTTTTTAAGAACTTGCCATAGTTTGCTGTGGTCGACACAGTCAAAGGCTTTTGCATAGTCAATGAAGCAGAGGTAGACGTTTTTCTGGAACTCTCTAGCTTTCTCCATAATCCAGCGCATGTTTGCTATTTGGTCTCTGGTTCCTCTGCCCCTTCGAAATCCAGCTTGCACTTCTGGGAGTTCTCGGTCCACATACTGCCTAAGCCTGCCTTGTAGAATTTTAAGCATAACCTTGCTAGCGTGTGAAATGAGCGCAATTGTGCGGTAGTTGGAGCATTCTTTGGCACTGCCCTTCTTTGGAATCAGGATGTAGACTGATCTTCTCCAATCCTCTGGCCATTGCTGAGTTTTCCAAACTTGCTGGCATATTGGGTGTAGCACCTTAACAGCATCATCTTTTAAAATTTTAAACAGTTCAGCTGGAATATCATCACTTCCACTGGCCTTGTTATTAGCAATGCTTTCTAAGGCCCATTTGACTTCACTCTCCAAGATGTCTGGCTCAAGGTCAGCAACCACACTACCTGAGGTGTACGAGACCTCCATATCTTTCTGGTATAATTCCTCTGTGTATTCTTGCCACCTCTTCTTGATGTCTTCTGCTTCTGTTAGGTCCTTACCACTTTTGTCCTTGATTATGGTAATCTTTGTACGAAATGTTCCTTTCATATCTCCAATTTTCTTGAACAGATCTCTGGTTTTCCCCATTCTATTGTTTTCCTCTATTTCTTTGCATTGCTCATTTAAGAAGACCCTCTTGTCTCTCCTTGCTGTTTTTTGGAAATCTGCATTCAGTTTCCTGTATCTTTCCCTATCTCCCTTGCATTTTGCTTGCCTCCTCTCCTCCGCTATTTGTAAGGCCTCGTTGGACAGCCATTTTGCTTTCTTGCATTTCCTTTTCCTTGGGATGGTTTTCATTGCTGCCTCCTGTATAATGTTACGAGCCTCCATCCATAGTTCTTCAGGCACTCTGTCCACCAAATCTAAATCCTTAAACCTGTTCCTCACTTCCACTGTGTATTCATAAGGGATTTGATTCAGATTGTATCTTACTGGCCCAGTGGTTTTTCCTACTTTCTTCAGTTTAAGCTGGAATTTTGCTATAAGAAGCTGATGATCTGAGTTACAGTCAGCTCCAGGTCTTGTTTTTGCTGACTGTATAGAGCTTCTCCATCTTTGGCTGCAGAGAATATAATCAATCTGATTTCGATGCTGTCCATTTGGTGATATCCATGTGTAGAGTCGTCTCTTGTGTTGTTGGAATAGAGTGTTTGTGATGACCAGCTTGTTCTCTTGACAGAACTCTATTAGCCTTTGCCCTGCTTCATTTTGAACTCCAAGGCCAAACTTGCCAGTTGTTCCTTTTATCTCTTGATTCCCTACTTTAGCATTCCAGTCCCCTGTAATGAGAAGAACATCCTTCTTTGGTGTCATTTCTAGAAGGTGTTGTAGGTCTTCATAGAATTGGTCAATTTCATTTTCTTCAGCACCGGTAGTTGGTGCATAAACTTGGATTACTGTGATGTTAAAAGGTCTGCCTTGGATTCGTATCGAGATCATTCTGTCATTTTTGAGATTGCATCCCATTACAGCTTTTGCCACTCTTTTGTTGACTATGAGGGCCACTCCATTTCTGCTACAGGATTCTTGCCCACAGTAGTAGATATGATAGTCATCCGAACTGAATTCGCCCATTCCCTTCCATTTTAGTTCACTGATGCCCAGGATGTCGATATTTATTCTTGTCATCTCATTTTTGACCACATCCAGCTTACCTCCACTCATGGTTCTTACATTCCAGGTTCCTATGCAATATTTTTCTTTACAGCATCGGACTTTCCTTTCGCTTTCAGGCATATCCGCAACTGAGCGTCCTTTCGGCTTTGGCCCAGCCGCTTCATCAGCTCTGAATCTACTTGTACTTGTCCTCCGCTCTTCCTCAGTAGCATGTTGGACGCCTTCCGACCTGAGGGGCTCATCTTCCAGCGTCATAACTTTTATATGCCTGTTGTCTTTGTCCATGGAGTTTTCTTGGCAGGGATACTGGAGTGGCTTGCCAGTTCCTTCTCCAGGTGGATCACGTTTAGTCAAAACTCTCCACTATGACCTGTCCATCTTGGGTGGCCCTGCATGGCATAGCTCATAGCTTCTCTGAGTTATTCAAGCCCCTTCGCCACGACAAGGCATTGATCCATGAAGGGGCCCCTCCCTATACCTCATAAATTTTACCAGCCAGGAGACCTTGTCATCGGTGAGATTGTTTCTCAAGTCTACTTCCACTATAATAACCTGTCTTTCGAGGAGCAGCCTATACATGTATTGATTGATGAACCTATGTAAGGAAACATTTATTTATTTTTCTGTAGTAAGTTCAGGTGACATTCACCATTATGCAACTTTGTGATTAAGTAACTATTTTTACTTTGTGAGAAAAAGTGGTATCCCCACAGCATTTGGACTACTGTTTATTATTGCTTTCTGCATTATGTCCCTGCATTATGTTCCTGTTAAGTAATCACTAATAGCCTTTCCACCAGACACTCCACAGAAATAAATAGATCCTGTACATTTCTGTAGGATTTCTGCAGAATAACAATATAGTAGATTGTGTTCTTGTTATATTCTGTTACTCCTATTCTTTCCAAATTTTGTTTTCTCTCATCCTTTGCCCACTATATATACCCTCTCCCCTGCACTTCCAATCTTCTGACTCTTTCAATATTCAATTTCATATTATATTCTTAGAAACACCACCATGTTTAATTCCTCCTATTGTTTCCAGCCTACAGTATTACCATTTTACAAAAGGACAAACCTGACTTTGTTTCTACAACTTAAAATGCTCTGGAGGGGAAACATGCAATCAAAAGTGACTTCCTAATGGATGTGCAAACATGATCCCATTTGTTATTCATAGTTTTAAATCTAAAAGTGCATTATTAAAGTGCAACTTTTTGGTTCATCTTGATGATTTTGTTTCTATGCCAAGGAAATTACTCCTATAGCCACAGGGAGCAGTTTCCAAAGCACTTTTACTATTCCAAAATATTGCAAAAAATTAGTTCTTGCTATTTCAGATACAGTGTCTTACTTTGTTCACTTCATTAAGTTAAATTTCTTCAAACTAGAAAACCTTACGGTTTTAAGCTGATACTTGAAAGCATGTAGATGAGTACAATACATTTGTTGTTGTCATAGTTGTTTCATGGTTGTTTTTCTTTTTCCTCTAACTCTTATTACAGCTCGGTGCCCAAGAACTACCAGCACATCTTGGCCTTAGTATTTGCTGTCAAAGAGATCAATGAGAATCCCAACATTTTATCAAACATTTCCCTTGGATTTCACATCCTCAATAGCTACTACTCTACAAAGATGACCTATAAGGCCACTCTGAGCCTGCTTTCATCACAACATAGGTTTGTCCCCAACTTCAATTGTCACAACCAGAGCAATCTGATAGCTCTTATTGGAGGATGCATCTCTGAAATTTCTACCAATGTGGCCATAATTTCAGCCATTCACAAGACTCCACAGGTCAGTTGTGTGCATGGGGCTTAAAGGTTTCATATTTGTGACACATCATCTTGATTTCGTCCAAACATTGTGATATTTTGCTTAGCAAGCTAATTAAATGCATACTAGAAGGTAGTACAATCAGGTGAATTCAATGCTTTTTGGATAACAGTTAACTGAATAACTTCAGAAGAGTCCTACCAAATCAGGCAAAAATTAATATCATCAACCATAGTTAAATTCAATGAAGGCAAAATATTGTATTTAAGGGTCAGCTCCCATTGCTCTTTCCCAGCTCCTGCCAACCTAGCAGTTCAAAAGCATGCCAGTGCAAGTAGATAAATAGGTACCGCTGTGGCGGGAAGGTAAACAGTGTTTCTTTTTTAAAAAAAATATATTTTTATTAATTTTTCCAATTAAAACCAATTATATCACATTCATTATTTCAAATTATACACATATATATCAATCAAACCGAATGTTATGCCAAATCATCTAGAAAATTTTTTGGGTTCCCATGCTTCAAGAAATTGGGGATTCCTCGCAACCGCCCACTGCCGTATTTTTTCTAAAGTTCAAATCGTCTCTCCGAGTTCATAATAATCCAGATCTTTCCCTTACAGTCACATAGATGTTTTCCTCTTTCAACCGATTATTTCCCAGCTGCTGAGATAAATGTCAAACAAAGTTTCACAAATGTTCTTTCTCCTGTGTGAGTTAATCAGTCCAGCCTCCCCATAAATCTTCTTGTTCTGGAGCGTCCCTATTGCGTCGACTCTCAACACGAAGCAGCGCCATCTTAAAAAAACTCAAATCACTTTCGTTTTCTCTCATAGATTAACGATCTTTATAAAATTTACAGCTTTTCCAGGCAGAAGAACCAGACCTCACACCATGCATAGACTCTTGGTAAATTAATGGATCTCCTTGCCCTATAGCTGAACTTAGCTTCAGGTCGCTGCTCCAATTCAAAGTGCGTCACAACTCATAAATCCTCCGAACGCGTCCAGGCACTCCTCCCATCCAACTAGAGGGGGGCTTTTCTCGTCAGCAACTCCTCATCTTCAAAAAATATGCTCAATAACAACAGTTTATAAAGTTCAACTCACACAGTCTTTTGCTTCTCTTTCACTCCAAACAAGCCAGGACATCACGTCTGGGAAGGTACGAAGTAACTCATATGAAAATAAAATAAAAAAGACTCACTTCCCTTATCGCTCCGCCCCCATCAATTCTTCTTCCAGATGAAATACAGCCTTTAACTCCTCACCCTCAGCAGCATAGATTTCTCGGCAGTAAACAGCGCTTCTGCCCCTCCTTCTGAAGTATGTCCATAGATTTAAGCCTAATTATCTTCTTTAATCATGGAAATCCCCGCCATGCAGATTAGCGTCCGGGAGTCCTGGCCCTCGTAAGTGCTTCAGCCCAAGCTCCCCCCACTCCATAAACAGTCGGAGTGGGTCTGGGGGCATCGCGGGCCAGCGGCCCCTCTTCGTAACCCCCGGAGAGGGTAGGGGGTTGCCATTTACTCCCCTAGCAACCGCCAAATTCCTTACGAAGGTCAGAGGGATGGAAAACAGGTCCGCCATTCCTGCAGGCGGAAACCGGAACCTGGAAGGTAAACAGTGTTTCTGTGCGCTCTGGCACTCATCACGGACCTCCGTGAGCCAATAGCAGTTTAGTCATGACCCGGAAAACTGTTTGTGGACAAATGGTGACTCTCTTGGCCTGAAAGCAAGATGAGCACTGCACCCCATAGTCACCTTTGTCTGGACTGAACCGTCCAGGGGTCCTTTACCTTTACCTTTTATTGTACCTGCTTTGGCAGCAGTAAATGTGAAAGGGATCTCCAGGTTAAAATTGATCTCGAGCTAAATTTGAGACGGCAGTGTCACATAGCTGCAAAAAGGCTCCAGCCACTAAACTACAGTAAACAGAAACATAGTTTCTAATTCACAAAAAGTACTGTACCTTGAATTTGTGCCTGTCTCAAGGGGTCTCTGTGGGACTTCAAGGATCTGCCCTGATAAATCCAAGGTGGAGAAAACAAGTGCAGTTTCAGCTGTGATTTTACCCCACTACATATCTCACAAGTCTTTTCTCCAAGGGTGTGTGGCTTACTGTTTCCATATCTTAGTTCTGAACTATAAAAGGGATGTAAACAAACTGGAAACAGTACAGGAAAGGTTGACATTGCTCTCAGAAATAAGTACTTCAAGAAAAAAAAATTCTATATGAAGTCTGTAGAAAATTAAACTAAGGGAGAACATTATAGCATTCTTCAAATACAGTCATACCTCAGTTTAAGTACGCTTCGGTTTGAGTACTTTCAGTTTAAGTACGCTTCGGTTTGAGTACTTTCAGTTTAAGTACTCTGCAGACCTGTCTGGAACGGATTAATCCACTTTCCATTACTTTCAATGGGAAAGTTTGCTTCAGGTTAAGTACGCTTCAGTTTAAGTACTTGCGGACCCGTCTGGAACGGATTAATCCACTTTCCATTACTTTTAATGGGAAAGTTCGCTTCAGGTTAAGTACGCTTCAGGTTAAATACAGACTTCCTGAACCAATTGTGTACTTAAACCGAGGTACCACTGTATTCATAGTACCACAAAGGACAGAAATAGCATATTGGGGTAAATTTATTAAAAGTAAAATTAGTTAATCGATGGAATCGATTAGCAGAGGGAAGCCTTCAGACAGTGGCTATAGTTCTTGCATCACACAGGGTGGCATTAAAGAACCCTGCACATTATGATTGTATGATTTGGGAATTATTATTTTTTTATTTCAGCTCACTTATGGATCATTTTTGACAACACAGGATGACAAAAGACTATTCCCTTTTCTGTACCAGATGGTACCAAATGAAGCTCACCAACACAAAGGAGTTGTGAAGTTACTTCAGCATTTCAGATGGACATGGATAGGGCTCCTGGCTGTGGATGATGACAAAGGGGACAATTTTTTACAGAAAATAGTGCCAATGCTTTCTCAGAATGGTATCTGTTATGCCTTCATTGTAAGACTCCCAAAATACTCTTATGTAGATGAGTATATTGATATGCTTATAAAGCAATGGGAAAGCTATGTAACTGTCATCAAAAGAAATGTCAATGTATTGCTCATATATGGAGAATATCCATCCTTTCGAGTTTTGAGAATATTGCTGTTTCTAGCACCCTTCTTGCCAATGCCTCCTATTAGTAAAGTGTGGATTATTACATCCCAATGGGATTTTGCATCACTGTCTGTTCAAAAGATTTGGGATATACAAACTTTTCATGGTTCCATTTCCTTCACAATTCACTCAAATCAGCCCAAAGGATTCCAAAAGTTCATTCAGATGATTAGACCTTCCTGGTTTAAAGGAGATGGTTTTATTCAGGACTTCTGGGAACAGGCATTCAGCTGTTCAATTAACATGTCTAAATGGGAAGAGGAGGAGAAAATCTGCAGTGGAGAGGAGAATCTACAGAACCTTTCTGGAATTCTGTTTGAAATGAAGATGACTGGGCACAGCTACAATGTCTACAATGCTGTCTATGCTGTGGCACATACTTTTCATGCTATATATAAATCCCATTCCAAACACAGAAGATTGGAAGAAAGAGACAGGCTTTCTTTTCAGAATGTGCAACCATGGCAGGTAATTGCAAATCAACACTTATAAAAAGAAGCCCAGCTTTTCCTGCAAAATGAAAGAGGATTTTAAATCTACATAAAACAACTCCACCCAAACTGTTCAACGTTATCTTTTCTTTTTTGTAAATTCAAATAGAAATATTAAGTCGCCACATGTATTAACCCCCAAAATGAATAGGACTTCCTTTGTGAAGCTCCTTGAAATGATTTCAATGGTGTGTGTTTTTGTAGCTTTGTTTATAATCCCATTTTTATCTAGGTCCATCAATTTCTAAAGAGTGTCTCATTTAATAACAGTGCTGGAGATATTGTGCACTTTGATGACGATGGAGAACTAGTTTCAGGTTTTGATATTACAAACTGGCTAATGTTCCCTAATGGCTCAGTGGTTAGAGTAAAAATTGGAAGACTGGAAACTCAGGCTCCTCCGGGTACAGAGTTATCTATTCATGATGAACAAATTGTGTGGCATCATAGCTTTAATCAGGTAAGACTGCAGATGCTCAAACATTTAAAAAGTTCAACTTCAACCTGTTCAACTTTCTAGACGTAGTTCCTTCCCTTCCTTGTAAAAATCCAGTTTATATTATATTATATTATATTATTATATATTATGTCATAATAAATTTGCCTAAGGGGGGGGGGATATATGGAAATCATTCTTTCTTTTGAAATAGTGAGGTCAGTATCTGTCAAACAAATATGCAAAAACAACAGGGTGTTAGTACAAAGGCTGATGGTTAGGGCTCAGGCAGGGTTTGATAATATTATTGCAGGATAAGAAAGGTTTTTAAATATATATATATATATACTGAACTGGTGAGGGAAATGTTGAGGGACTGCAATTGAGCTGAGAAAGGGATTAGAGGACAAAATTAATGACACATCATAGGCTAACATGGGGGGGGGGATCCAATACAGGTAGAAAAGACTCCCCAATGCAGACATTCAGCCCTCAGCATTTGGAGAGTAGTAAGAAGTGAACACTACAAAATGATTCTCCTGCCAAGCTATTCTAATCACATGGAGGTGAAATACTGAAGAGGCTAATGTGTTATTGCCAAATTATTATTCTTTGCAGGTGCTGCCCTTGTCTGTGTGCAATGAAAACTGCAATCCTGGCTACAGCAGGAAAAAGAAAGAAGGAGAGAAATTTTGCTGCTATGATTGTGCTCTGTGTCCAGAAGGGATGGTCTCTAATGAGAAGGGTAGGAGACATACCGTGTTTCTCTGAAAATAAGACACCGTCTTACATTTATTTTTCCTCAAAAAACAACAACACTATGGCTTATTTTCAGGGGATGTCTTATTTTTTTCCTCCTCCTCCTCCTGCCATGGCCGGCATTGCTGCTGCACCTATCACTATGTCTTATTTTTGGGGTATGGCTTATATTCCTTGAATGCTTAAAAATCCTGCTACGGCTTATATTATGGCTACATCTTAAAATAGGGGAAACAGGGTAATGTACAGATATGAAGAAATGTTCATAATTATTTGAAAATGATTATTCCTTGAATATATATGAAGTGGTTTCACAATTGCATTTCAAAACAGAATCCACCTAAAAAATTAAAGTGTGTGTAACAGCATCAGATAGTCAATAGGACAAATCTGCTCTAAATCATAATGATGATGATGATGGTAAATGTGAATAGCATCCCTATATCAGTGTAATACAGGTTGTTATAATTATAACCACATTACAGATGAGGACTAAGACAGAAAATCTGCTCACCTGGGGCCCTGGGTGGGTGGGCTTTGCCACATTACACGGCCATAGTGGGTCCAGTCCATGGGCCCCGCCATCTTTGACATATGCTTAGCCAAACCTACTCTTTCCTTCCAGCAGCTCCTTAGAGACCAACTGAGTTTGTCATTGGTATGAGCTTAGAATTTTTTTTATTTTGTTTCGACTACGTCAGACAAACACGGCTACCTACCTGTAACTACTCTTTCCTGTCATCAATCAAAGTTGTGGCCTAATTCACCCCAATACCAGTCCCATTGTCCATTCTTGTGGCCCTTCCTGCACCTGCCGTGCCCATCATTCACCTGTGACAGTAAAGACAACAGCATAGCACAAACCACAAACACTTTGGGAAGCACAAAAGCTAATATGCAATGATGCCAGTTGTCTCTCTTAGAGTTGGTCAAATAACTGCAAATAAAAGGAAAGGAAACAAAAGGAAATGTTCTCATATTAATCATGTTATAGGATGACATTACTTCAGATTGGAGCCTATCAAGCCAGGAAGCTGACTGGCAGTGGTTCTCCAGTCTTTTCCAGGGTCCCTTTGCATACAAAGTAGATACTCTACCATTGAGTTACAGCTCTCTCTCCGCACCCCCCATTTTACATGTTTGAACTAACAAAATCTAAGCAGCTTTTCCTTTTCCCTCCTCAGACATGGATGCCTGTGTCAAATGTCCAAAAGAACAGTATCCCAACAAGGACCAAAGTCAATGCACTCCAAAG
The DNA here is from genome assembly GCF_963506605.1 of Zootoca vivipara. Taxonomy (NCBI): domain Eukaryota; kingdom Metazoa; phylum Chordata; class Lepidosauria; order Squamata; family Lacertidae; genus Zootoca; species Zootoca vivipara. The sequence continues at coordinate 31,971,354 of NC_083288.1, read as the reverse complement.
GTTGTAAACTACCTCTCTTACGAAGAAGATTTAGGGATCATCTTAACTATATTGGCTATTTCTTTCTGTTTGATCACAAGTTTTGTACTTGGAATTTTTATGAAGTACAAGGACACTCCCATAGTGAAAGCCAACAACCGAACGCTCACCTACATCCTCCTCATCTCCCTCTTCCTTTGCTTCCTCTGCTCCTTGCTTTTCATCGGACAGCCTGGAAACCTCACCTGCCTTTTCCGACAAACAGCCTTTGGCATCATATTCTCTGTGGCCCTTTCTTCTGTGTTGGCAAAGACCATCACTGTGGTTCTGGCTTTCATGGCAACCAAACCAGGATCTGGAATGAGGAGATGGGTGGGGAAAAGAATGGCAGATTCTATTGCCCTTTCCTCTTCCTTGATTCAAGCTGGCATTTGTATTCTTTGGTTAAGCACCTCCCCTCCTTACCCAGATATGGACATGTACTCATTGGATAGGGAAATCATAGTGGAATGTAAGGATGGTTCCGCTTCCATGTTTTACTGTGTCTTGGGCTACATGGGCTCACTGGCCACTGTCTGCTTTGTTGTGGCTTTCCTAGCCAGGAAGTTGCCAGACAGTTTCAATGAAGCCAAGTTCATCACTTTCAGCATGTTGGTGTTTTGCACTGTTTGGTTATCGTTTGTTCCAACCTATCTAAGCACCAAAGGGAAATATATGGTGGCTGTAGAGGTCTTTTCCATCTTGTCCTCGAGTGCTGGGTTACTGGGCTGCATCTTTTTCCCTAAATGCTACATCATTCTGCTCAGGCCTGAGCTGAACAACCGGGATCAATTAATAAGAAGAAAATAAAAAGAAGAAATACATTTCTTTCTGTTCATATATGTATTCTCTTGGAAATGTTATGCTAGGTGTATTTGTAATTACTCTAATAACTAGCAAGGTTGGTGGGTGTCCCACATCAGCTACCATTGTAGCTGCAAATGAACTTTGCCAGAAAATCTAGTAGGGCCACTGTCATTCACACCGTGGAGTTACATAGACCTTGAAAACAAGTTTGCAATGGGCCCAGAACTTCAGTTGCCTATTCTGTTCCTTGCTCCTAGATACATATACTCAGCCAATTTATATGCTGTAAGCTCCATAGGGCAGAGATTTCGTCTGCTGTATCTTGCACACTCTTATTACTGCATAAATAAATTCTTTTTAACAATGACAAAATAATATTAATATCAATAACTGTGACAGACAATAATTGCAATTGTTCGGCTAAAGGAATTGGAGGAGGTTATTATTGTTTTTGTTCTTTTTCTTGTTTTTATTATGTACTTTGTGGTTTTGATCTGAAATTTTATGTTGTAAACCACCTTGAGATCTATGTTTGAAGGGTGATACAGCCATACCTCGGTTTAAGTATGCTTCGGTTTGTGTACTTTCAGTTTAAGTACTCCGCGGACCTGTCTGGAATGGATTAATCCACTTTCCATTACTTTCAATGGGAAAGTTCGCTTCAGGTTAAGTACGCTTCAGGTTAAGTACGGACTTCCAGAACCAATTACACTCATACTTCGGGTTAAGTACGCTTCAGTTTAAGTACTCCGCGGACTGTCTGGAACGGATTAATACACTTTCCATTACATTCATTGGGAAAGTTCACTTCAGGTTAAGTACGCTTCAGGTTAAGTACAGACTTCCGGAACCAATTGTGTACTTAAACTGAGGTGCCACCGTATACACATTTAATAAACAAAACAAAATAGTATATAATATACTGTTTTACATGAAAACACCCTCAGATTTGCCAGGCTATAACTCTGCATTAAACACACTTATGCCAAATCTGAGTGGCTAGTTTGTGAACTTAGTTCTAGGAAGAAGCAACCTGCACCAATAAGGCCATGTGCCATGTATTTCTAAATCTCCCCAAAATATAAAGAAAAATAGTTGTAGGATTAGGAAGTGGCAATTCCTTGCAATTTGTGGCATATGCTGTAACTTCAAATGCCAACAGCACTCTGGGGAAGTGACCATCATCCTATCATTGTTCAAATTACTGTTTTGCAACCTCTGACAGAATAGATTTTCAGAGGCCAATAACAAGATCAACAATCAGCATCTTAAAAGGCTATATAATCTTCATATGGTTCAGAATTGAATCCTAGCAAAGTCAGAGCTTTGCTAATCTTTTATGTGACTGTTTCCACTTCGTATGTCAACCTTTAATCCCAGCTGCTTATTCTACTATGCTTTTTTTTAAAAGTATTCTAGAGTATCTGTTTCTCATCCCTTTTTCATGTGCAGCTGATTTTCCACTTGTCCATTTCTTCCTGTGAAAAACTGGGCATCATTAATTAGGCATGTGAAAAGGAAGCAATAATTAACTTTGCTACCAGGTTACTGGTGCAGAGATAATCTAAGAATTGCAGCTATAAACTGTGTGTACAAACAGAATCATCTACCATTCAAGGGAGGCTGTAACAAAATTTACAACATCAACACATTGCGCTGCACAATAAATAGTGTCAATAGAAATCCAGTAGTTGGAAAAACAGAGATCTGTGCTGGAATGGAATTTTTTTTCAACAGGATCTGGATGATGGTGATGTTGCTGCTTGTACTCCTGTGCCATAGTGTATGCATGACAAATTTGATTAATTGCACCATGCTTGATGATCGTCTCCTGATTCCTCATGGATTTTATCAACCAGGAGACCTCCTCATTGGAGGGATTGTTTCTCAGGTCTTATTCCTCTATAATAACCTTTCTTTCATGGAACAGCCTGCAAAGATCTTGATTAATGAACCCATGTAAAGCATCATCTTCTCTCTCTCTATCTCTCTTTCCCTTTATTTCTCTCTCTTCTTGTAATATAGGCTCTTCCTGAGCCCATAGTGACTCAGAATGCATCATTGCGTAAAACTGTAAAATTATTTAGTTTTTAGTGTGAGTGTAGCTTGCCCAGTCTATTTCCATCTTGCACAAGGATAAACTCAGAATTAGTGAAGGATCTAAATCTCTATTGAGAGTATGTTTGTAATATTTGTGTTTGGAAATACAATCTGGTCTTGCACATACTTTTTTAATTTCAAAGTGTGTGCACAAATTACTATACAGGTACATGGTTTTTAAAATATTATATTGGAATTGGCCCTAGGTCAGTATAGGTAATATTTTAAATATAGGTGAGTTCGTGGAAGCTTGTAGGCTCTCCTTTGTATTTTCCACTTTCAGGATCTTTTCTCATTTCACTTTCTTTGGGTATATGCACTTCAACTGAATAAAAATATATCTGACCCCTGATATCATAAATGATGCAAATCAGTTGCTTGACTTACTTATTATTATGTAGATTTAATGATCGATTTAACCTGCTGCTAAACAGATTTTCAATAATAAATGTACTAAATGAAATAAATATGTACGGGAAGGCAAAAGATTCTCCTATTCTGCTCCTAAAAAGAAGTGGAGGGAGCAGTCTGATCAACACTGTGATTGTCCCTAAACTTTTGCCCCCCTTCATTCCATTATTAGACTACCACTTCCCCTGAGTAGTTAGTACTTACTGAGTTTTACTCAAGGTAGACACATTAAAATGAAAATTCCTATGTTAGTTGTGCCCGTTACTTCAATGGGTCTATTCTGACTAATTTTGGTTCCTACCTGGCATATTTTGCTACTTCTAACTTTTGAAATGATACTGATAAATAATTATTATAAATTCAACAAATTATTGCTGTTGTTGTTGTTTGATTAAAGAGCTTGTAACTCTACTTGCAGTTCAGTGCCGAAGAACTACCAGCATATCATGGCTTTTGCATTTGCTGTAAAAGAGATAAATGAGAATCTCAACATTTTATCAAATGTTTCCCTGGGGTTCCACATCCTCAATAGCTACTACAATGCAGGAATGACTTATAAGGCCACCCTGAGCCTGCTTTCCACAAAACAGAGGTTTGTTACCAACTTCAAGTGTCACAACAAGAGCAAGCTGATAGCTCTCATTGGAGGATGTATCTCTGAGATCTCTGCCAACATAGCTATTATTTCTGCAATCCACAAAATTCCACAGGTAAGTTATGTGCATGAGAGTATGGAGATTCCACAGCTGTGCACATTGTCTTGATTTCTGTTAAACAGATGAGAAAACATCTTGTGATATTTAGAAAGTATTTAACACATTCTCACCAATAACTTAGATGAAACAGGGAAGCACTAATAGGCAGATGACAGAAATCAGGGAATGGTAGTGGCCAGAGCAATTTAAACCCCCAATTTACCATGTTAGAACAGAGGTTTCTTTCCAGCTAGGTGTTGGTTAGACAAAGAAAATCTGGTGTTGGTTGAATGTGGACAAAGTATTAGATGCAACAAATGCAGGAGGGGGCTATGAAACAATGTGTCTGTTATTTGACACCATAGGAACTCAAATTTATCTATAGTTTATTTCAATATAACTGTTACATGGAAAATCTCATACCAGCTAGGTTCCACATTTTGGAGGTGTGATAAAACTTAAGCATTCTAAAGTTGGTATTGTTATCATATTGCAAAACTCATGGAATATAATATCCAAAATGAGACAATTATTGAAGTTCTTGTCTTCAGGTAAAGGTAGGACAGCCACTTGCCATAGGTGCTTTAATTCCAAATGTCCCACATCACACAGGATATTAGATTATAAACAGAGCCACATGAAACACTTTGATTCAATGAGTTACCATTTGTTATGTACTGAGCTGAATCCTAGAACAATAGGATTCAGAATCAGCGGGAGCTACCCAATCCAACTCCAGGTGGAAGTGAATCCGCAACCTGATTGGCCTGCTGGAGCAGCCAATCAGGCGGCTGGCAGAAGTGAATCTGCTACCTGATTGGCCTGTAGGAGCAGCCAATCAGGCTGCAGGCAGAAGTCAATCCACAATATAATTGGCCCACAGGTGTAAGCCCTGAAGTAGCCAATCACGCAAGGCCCATTGTGTAAATAATGTATATAAGCAGATGGTTTTGGGAAAAGAGCCATTCGTCTTCTCTTCTTCTCCTTGATGACTATGAGCTGAATAAAGAGCATGAAATTCACTCTCGACTCCGAGTATATTTCACTGGCGACGAGGATGGGATCCTGCTGAGCTGACCGCCACCACGCACTGCACCGCAGCACCGCCACCTGCTGCACCGCTGCATCGCACCATGCATCCAGGCTTCAGCTCCAGGACCCAAGGAACCCAGAATGGCAACCGACAGCAGCTTCTCGCCATTCAAACCAGCATCAGGAGACTGGGAAGGGTACGCCGGCCGTTTCAACTTCCTCCTGCAAGCAAAAGAAGTCACCAACGATGCCATGAAGAGGGCGACATTCTTCAGCGTCTGTGGAGAGGAGACGTTTGAAATCGCCCGGGCTCTCCTTGCACCTAGAGATGTCGCTACCGTCTCTTACAAAACAATCATGGAACGGCTGAAGGAGCACTTCTCACCACAGCCCTCGGTGGTAGCTTGCCGAAATGCCTTCTACGCAAAGCGGCAAGCCCCGGGGGAAACCATAACTGGGTTTGTGACCTCCCTCCGCCAAGCCGCCCGGTTATGCAACTTCTCAGAGTTGGAGAACATGCTTCGTGACCGCCTCGTCGGTGGCCTGAGGGACGAGATGTTGCAACGACGCCTCTACGCCAAAAAAGACCTCACGTTCCAGATTGCTCTGGAGGAAGCCCTGGCAACCGAAGCCGCCGAGAGGTCAACGCAAGAGGCACGACCAGCCCCGCCATCCCAACCGAGGGTCTACCACGACGACCTCACCGACGAATCCGAATCTGACAGGGAGGAAGTACACCGAGTACAGCGGCGCACTCAAGCAGCACACACACCACAGCAGCCTCGACGAGAAGGAGGGAACTGTGCAAGCTGCGGGGAGAACCACGAGAGGAGGACCTGTCGTTTCCGCAACGCAGAGTGCAGGCAGTGCAGAAAATTGGGACACATCGCCCGGGTGTGTCGGGCTCAACTCACCCGTCGACAAGCATCAGATGACCGACCCAGGAGCCCCAGGTCACACGGCACCATGCACCAAGGCAACTCGACGGAGATCACGGACTACCAGGTATTCCAGTTGCCCCATCCCAGCACAGAGAAAATTTATATAGAGGTACAGATAGAGGGAGCCCCATGCCGCATGGAGCTGGACACAGGTTCAACTCTATCCATAATCTCGGCCCGAACATTAAGGGAACTGTGCCCTAATGGGGGTCCCAAACTAAGGCCGGCCCCATTCACCCTCCGGGACTTCCAGAAACGTAAGGTCCCTACAATGGGGGTGGGGACCTTCAGGGTGCAATATCGAGGGCGAAAGCAACAATTGGACTTGCTGGTAGTTAAGGGCCCCTACGTTAGCTTACTGGGACTGGCATGGTTTGGACCTCTGGGGCTAGCCGTTACCGGGGTGAACCGCACTAGCTTACAAGTGGACGTGGACGCCATATGCAAAGAGTTTCCAGGAGTTTTCGATGGGGCATTGGGACGATATACAGGACCCCCCATTGCCCTACAGCTAGACCCCGCTGTACGACCAATCAGGCACAAGGCCCGCCGGGTCCCGTTCGCCCTGAAACCCCGCATAGACGAGGAATTGGACCGGCTCGTGGAGCAAGGAGTGCTGGAGCCGGTGCCCAACTCCCCCTGGGAAACTCCAATTGTCACACCCGTCAAGCCTAACGGTTCGGTCCGCATCTGTGCAGACTACAAATGCACCATAAACAAGGCTCTCACGGCCCATGCATACCCAGTGCCAGTGGTCAGCCATGTCCTCGCCACCCTGGCTGGGTCAAAAATCTTTGGCAAACTGGACTTGGCCCAAGCGTATCAACAGTTGCCTGTGGACGAAGCCACAGCAGAGGCTCAGACGATTGTGACGCACAGAGGGGCATTCAGAGTAAAGCGGCTGCAATTTGGCGTTAGCGTGGCACCAGGCATATTCCAGAATCTAATGGACTCTCTCCTTAAAGGGATTCCTGGCGTCACCCCCTTCTTCGATGATGTACTGATCGCCGGGCCCACACCAGAGGAATTTGAGGACCGCCTCCGCTCCGTCCTGCACCGTTTCCAGACGGCGGGCCTCAAGGTGAAGCGGGAAAAGTGTTTACTGGGAGTGCCGCAGGTGGACTTTCTGGGATTTAAGGTGGACGCAGAAGGGGTCCATCCAACCGGTGACAAGGTACGGGCCATTTGTGAGGCCCCAGCGCCCAAGAGCAAGCCCGAACTTCAGTCATTCTTGGGACTATTGAACTTTTACCATGCCTTCCTTCCCCATAAGGCAGCGGTAGCGGAGCCCCTACACAGACTCCTAGATAAAAGGGCCCCTTGGGTGTGGGGCCAGCGACAAAGGGCCGCATTCCAGGCAGTCAAGGACTTGCTCGTCTCGAACTCGGTCTTGGCACACTTCGACGAGAGGCTGCCAGTGGTGCTGGCATGCGACGCCTCTCCCTATGGCATCGGCGCTGTCCTGGGACACCAACTCCCGGATGGAAGAGAGGTGCCGGTGGCATACTTCTCCCAGACGCTTGCTGCAGCCGAACGAAACTACTCACAGATTGACAAGGAGGGTCTGGCAATCGTGAAGGGCGTAAAAAAATTCCATGATTTCTTGTACGGGCGGCCCTTTACCATAGTGACTGACCACAAGCCGTTGCTTGGCCTGTTTGCCCCCGAGAAGCAGACCCCCCAAGTGTTGTCTCCACGTGTCCTCAGGTGGTCAATTTTCCTTGCCGGCTACCAGTATGCACTAATCCACCGCCCTGGGAAGGCGATGGGCCACGCAGACGCCCTCAGCAGGCTACCACTACCAGAAACAGGCCCCGACCCAGCGCCTGCGCAAGAGGTTATGACCCTGGAGCTGCTTCCCGACCGACCCATTCAGGCACAAGAAGTTGCGCACCATTCCACAAAAGATAGGGTCATCTCCCGGGTCCTGGACTGGGTGTGGCGAGGATGGCCCAGCAGCAGCCCCGGGCCAGAATTCGCTGGCTACACAAACCGCAAACATGAACTGTCGGCCCACAAGGGGTGCCTGTTATGGGGAAGCAGGGTTGTTGTTCCCCAGCCCCTCCGCAAAAGGGTCCTCACAGCCCTACACGAGACACACCCAGGGGTAGTGAGGATGAAGGCCCTTGCCAGGAGTTATGTGTGGTGGCCGGGGATTGACAGAGAGATAGAGGCCTGGGTCCAACACTGCCAGACCTGCCAAGAATCCCGCCCGGATCCCCCAAGGGCCCCAGTCCAGCCCTGGGAGTCCGCCCGACAACCATGGTCACGCTTGCACGTGGACTTCGCTGGCCCCTTCCAGGGAAAAACATTCTTCATAGTGGTGGATTCCTACACCAAATGGCTGGAGGTCGCACTGGTACCGTCCACTTCTACGGCGGCAGCCATCCGGGTACTACGTAAGCTGTTTGCAACCCACGGGCTCCCTGACACCCTCGTCTCGGACAATGGAACCGCATTCACGTCAGAGGAGTTCCAGACCTTCACAGCGCAGAACGCCATCCGCCACATCCGCTCAGCACCATTCCACCCTGCCACCAATGGCCAAGCGGAGCGCATGGTGCGGACCACCAAGGACAGCCTCCGCCGCATGACACAAGGGGACTGGGAATACCGCCTTGCCGCATTTCTTCTAGCACAGCACAGCACCCCAAGCACAACGACGGGCCGGAGCCCAGCTGAACTACTAATGGGCCGGCGCCTTGCAACTAGACTGGACCGACTTCACCCCGACAGAGCTCAGGATGAGGTAGTGGTGGGGAAAGGCAGGAACTCCCGGACATTTGTGGCCCAGGACCCAGTGTATGCAAAGAATTTTGGGGCAGGCCCAGCATGGGTACCCGCCACAGTCACCAAGGTGACCGGTCCCGTGTCGTACGAGGTACTAACGGAAGGGGGGCAATGTTGGCGCCGCCACTGCGACCAGCTACGGCGACGATTCCCAGGAGGAACCCGGGAGGAGAGCGGGACATAGGGGTCCCAAGGGGACAGCAGGGCAGTGAGGCCTGTAGAGCGAGAGGGGTGGGCAGGGGAAGCAGAAGCAGTAGGCACAGAGGGGCGCCCCGAGGCTGGAAGGACACCGGAACCAGAGCCACAACCTAGTGGTTCAGTGGCGCCAGACCAGACAGCCCCGGCACAGCCAGCAGCCTCGGAACACGAGCCAGAACCAGAACCCCTGACCAAGGAACACCCCAGGCCACAACGCACACGGAGGCGGCCAGCAGACCTTGGGGACTACGAATGCAACTTCCCGGGCAGGACTGGAACTTAGAGGGGAGGGGTGTTATGTACTGAGCTGAATCCTAGAACAATAGGATTCAGAATCAGCGGGAGCTACCCAATCCAACTCCAGGTGGAAGTGAATCCGCAACCTGATTGGCCTGCTGGAGCAGCCAATCAGGCGGCTGGTAGAAGTGAATCTGCTACCTGATTGGCCTGTAGGAGCAGCCAATCAGGCTGCAGGCAGAAGTCAATCCACAATATAATTGGCCCACAGGTGTAAGCCCTGAAGTAGCCAATCACGCAAGGCCCATTGTGTAAATAATGTATATAAGCAGATGGTTTTGGGAAAAGAGCCATTCGTCTTCTCTTCTTCTCCTTGATGACTATGAGCTGAATAAAGAGCATGAAATCTCTCCTGAAAAGGCATTATATATTTTATTTTAGCTCACTTATGGATCATTTTGGCCTGCAAATGGTATCAGAATGCAATTCCCATTTTTATATCAGATGGTTCCAAATGAAGCTCATCAGTACATGGGAGTTGTTCTGTTACTTCAGCATTTCAAATGGACCTGGGTTGGGCTCATGGCTGTGGCTGATGACAAAGGGGACCAGTTTTTACAGACCATGGTGCCAATGCTTTCTCAGAATGGCATCTGTTCGGCCTTCATAGAAAGAATACCAAAACGGGCATATTTTGATGAGTTGATCGACTTGATGATAAAGCGCTGGGAAAATTATGTAATCGTCAGTGACAGAAAAGCCAGTGTATTATTTGTATATGGAGAACCACCATCTTTTCAGATTTTGAGAGTCTTACTGTTTCTAGCACCTTTCTTGTCACTTCCACCTCTGTGTAAAGTATGGATTATTACATCCCACTGGGATTTTGCATCACTGTCTGTTCAGAAGATCTGGGATATACAAACTTTCCATGGTTCCATATCACTCACAGTTCACTCAAAACAGCCCCAAGGATTCCAAAAGTTTATTCAGATGATTAGACCTTCCTGGGTTAAAGGAGATGGTTTTGTCCAGGACTTCTGGGAACAGGCATTCAGCTGTTCATTAAAAGTGTACAACGGACCAGAAGAGAGAAAGAAAGTATGCACTGGAGAAGAGAAACTGGAGAGCCTTTCTGGAATTTTGTTTGAAGGGAAGATGACTGGTCACAGCTACAATGTCTACAATGCTGTCTATGCTGTGGCACATGCTTTAAATAAAATCAGTTCCCAACATCGAAGGTTCAGAGGGTGTCTGAAGCTTCAGGATGTGCAACCATGGCAGGTAATTGCAGCTTAAATAACAGCACAGTTAATATTATGATCCAGAAGTAAAGCTAAATTCTCTTCATTTTTCTTTTTGTCAATCTATTTGGATAGTTCCTTCCAACCCCATTGTGAAGCAGTGATTTATTCTTGTTTTAATTCATTGTTACTCATGTGTATGGAGCCCTGTCAGGGGGGAAAAGGTGAAAGGTGCTGTTGCTGCTGCTGATAGACAGATAGAAATATGTCATCAAATAAACTATTCAAAAAGGAGTGACAAGTCTTTGGAAATGATTTCAATTTGCTGTCTCTTCCCCAACATTCTTTCCATTTTAGTTCCATCACATTCTAAGGAGGATTGCATTCAACAACAGTGAAGGAGATACTGTGTCTTTTGATGGAAATGGCGAATTAGTTACAGGTTTTGATATTACAAACTGGCTGATGTTCCCCAATGGCTCCGTGGTTCGAGTGAAAGTTGGAAGGCTGGAACCTCAGGCACCTCAAGGCAAACAGTTAGCTATTAATGATGATCAAATTGTGTGGCATCAAAGCTTTAACCAGGTGAGAAACATCTATTAAGTGCTTAGTTACTAGTAAGAGCCAACTGACTCACGCCACAGTGCAAAACCAAAAAAACTAATTCAGGGAAGGCTTCTTAACATGGAACCATCGCCTCTCAGAAGGAGGCATTAATTACCTCCCTAGCCCAGCCAGCTGTCCCTTCCATAGCTGTCAAGTTTTCCCTTTTCTCGCAAGGAAGCCTATTCAGCATAAGGGAATTTCCCTTAAAAAAGAGAGAGAACGTGACAGCTATGGTCCCTTCTCTGCTAGTATAAGTCATGAGGAGCAGCAATGGGTTACAGTGTAAGTGGTTTTCTTGACTGATCCAAACATGTTGTCCACATCCTCAGGATGTTCTCAAAACACATCACTAATAGTATTTCATGCATATGAACAGGTGCTGCCACTTTCTGTTTGCAATGAGAACTGCTACCCAGGCTATAGCAGAAAAAAGAAGGAGGGGGAGAAATTTTGCTGCTATGATTGTGCTCCGTGTCCAGAAGGAATGATATCTAACCAGAAGGGTAGGAGACATAATGACAGAGATATCAAGGAAGTTCCATAAAGATAGTAATGGTGCTGGTGATGATTACTATTATTATTGAAAGTGCATCCATTGAAAATATGACTTTGGTTCACATTAAGAACTTCAAAAATCATTTTAACACGTGTGTGTGTGTGTGTGTGTGTGTGTGTGTAACAGTTTGATTGTGAAATTGATTGGATAATATATGGCTGACATACGAAAGAAGTGCAAGGAAACAAACGGGTCCATTCTTACTATTTTTTATAAATAAATCATTTAAACAGAAGTTAGTGTAAGGTCATGTCCATGACGGATTAGCACCTGGTTCATTTGTAGTAGAAGTCTTGGCAAACTGTGAAGGACTATATTCCCTGATCACCTTTCTAACCTGTTGTACACACCCTTCTCTTAATGCAACATAGACTCAGCAATAGGAGAAGAGCAGCAATTAGTCAGTATGATTTTATGTGCCCAAGATGCAGCACGGATCAAACCAACTTAGTAGAAGAGCTTCAGAATGGTTTAAACACATTTCAGGGACAAAGCTATGGGTCAAGATTACCCCTTTTTCTCATATGTCCATTTTCTGAGGAGGGAAGTGCATGTTTTAAGATTAAAAATGACGGTATCAGCTCCAAAGTATATCTAGGTTCTGAAGGATTTAGGTCTGGATTTCAGACCACTAGCCTGGAAGGAAGATCTGTTTCCTTTGTGCATCCTTGTTAGTCAGAGCTTGCCCATAATATTCAAACCACTGCATGCCCAATCCTGAGCCCAGGGTAAGTATTTACTTTGGAGAAAAGAGTTCACTCCTTTTCATTCTCCCCTCATAAATGGGGATCGTATCTCCTTAGTTCAGAAGTAAGAATATGCTAGGGTATAATGTTGCCACGTACCCAATATCTGTGTTGTGATTTATGTCTGTGATTTCTCAGTTTTCTTACAAGAAATGAATGTTTTACTTTAGCCTAGTCAGGAGCAACATTCTTGAGTTATACAGCCATTTATCAGACACTGTTCCATGGCATCTCTCACAAAAGATCCCCCTCCTGTCTAGGAGGCCTGTAAATGGGAACGCTGGTGGCAAGTAAACACATGAAGGTTCCCAACACACGTGTACAACATTTGTCAACATCTGCAAACATTTAAAGTGTGTGTGTGTGTGTGTGTGTGTGTGTGTGTAAAGGTATAGATGCTGGGCAACCCTTAGAAATCCTTAAACTGTTCTTCCTTTTTTCAGACATGGATGCTTGTGTCAATTGTCCCGGAGATCAGTATCCCAACAAAGACCAAACTCAGTGCATTCCCAAAATCATAAGCTACCTCTCTTACAGAGAAGATTTAGCAATCACCTTAACTAGCTTGGCTATTGTTTTCTCTTTTGTCACAATTGTAGTACTTGGAATTTTTATGATACACAAGGACACTCCCATTGTCAAAGCTAACAACCGGACTCTCACCTACATCCTCCTCGTCTCCCTTCTCCTTTGCTTCCTCTGCTCCTTGCTCTTCATTGGACAACCTGGAAAGACAACCTGCCTTCTACGTCAAACCACTTTTGGCATCATATTCTCTGTGGCCCTTTCTTCTGTGTTGGCAAAGACCATCACTGTGGTTGTGGCATTTATGGGAACAAAACCAGGATCCAGGATGAGGAAATGGGTGGGGAAAAGACTGGCAAATTCTATTGTTTTCTCCTGCTCTTTTATTCAGGCTGCCATTTGTACTCTTTGGTTAAGTTCTACTCCTCCATTCCCAGGTAGAGACATGCATTCAGTGAAAGGTGAAATCATACTGGAATGTAAGGAGGGTTCAGTTTCCATGCTTTATTGTGTCTTGGGCTATATGGGTTTCCTAGCCATTGTCAGCCTCATTGTGGCTTTCCTAGCCAGGAAGCTGCCAGACAGTTTCAATGAAACCAAATTTATCACTTTCAGCATGTTGGTGTTTTGTAGTGTTTGGTTATCATTTGTTCCAACCTACCTCAGCACCAAAGGAAAGTACATGGTGGCTGTGGAGATCTTCTCCATCTTATCATCCAGTGCTGGATTATTGGTTTGTATCTTTTCCCCTAAATGCTATGTCATTGTACTCAGGCCCGATCTTAACAGCAGAGAGCAACTTGTCAGAAAAAGAAAATGAAATAATATATCCATCTCATTAATCTGTTCCTATATTAATAGAAATTATGGTGTTGAAGGGATCTCAGGAGAATTTGAGCATAGGTTCTTAGGAAAATATCGCTCTACACATTCACCTGAGTGGACTTGAATTAGGCATATACTATCTCAATGGGCTTGTCTATCTTGTTTCTATCTTCTTAAACACCCACATATTGTCTGCTTCTCCAAATGCCCTTCCAGAATGAGGTCCAGAATGAGGTTGCATCTATTAGTACATTCCTAATGAGAGAATTCCACTTCACCTGACCTCCTTCCTATGTAGTTGCTCATAAAAATGTAGACACTACTACTAACATGGTCAGGTTTGTGACTTTTACCACCAGGAATCTTAAGATTCCCTGCCAGCTTCATTAAACATTACATTTCCTTCAATTTTACAAATTGTTTGGAGAGAAATACTGTAGAACAGGGATGTCCAACACGTCGATCGTGATCTACTGGTCGATCCCTGTGATGTTTTTGTAGATCGTGGTCGATCGCTGGCCCCCTTCTGGCCCCACCCCCTCTCCCTGTGCCGGCGTCTATTGTTGCAGAAGGGAAGCTGGAGCTTAGAAACGGATGGTGCTATCTGGCCAACAATTGTAAGGTTAGTGGCTGCTTCTGTTCCTCGCCCAAACAGGGGGCTTTCCCCCTCCCTCAGAAGAGCTAGAAAAAAGTCAGTGAACCCCTACAAAACAGGGCACTTTCCCTCCCTAAAAAAGGTCAACAACATTGGCCTGAACCCCTAAAAAATGGGGGTAGATTACTGCCAGATTTTAATTTTGAAAGTAGATCACAGCCTCTCGGGAGTTGGCCACCCCTGCTGTAGAAGAATCAGTGCAAGAATCCTACCTTTGAAGGATATGTTGCTGCCACTTGCTACCATATCCAATGTAAGAGTTTTCCTTTGGAGATACAGACTGCATCACGATTTGGGTCTCTTTCAGTTGCAAATGGAGCACTCAATGAGCTCAGTTCATCCTCAGAGCTAGCAGTGTGCGGTTTGTGGAACAATGTATAAGTAGTCGGATGATACAAAGAATTAGAACTTTAAATAGCCTAGAAATCCTAAGGCTCCATGTAGGCACAGAAAATAATTACCTTTCCTTGAAACTAGTTTAAACTGTTTTACAGTTGTTTCCTTTTTGTAGGAACTGTATAATTTAACACAAACAATTGAAACATGGTAGTTATACCCAGATCCGTGCAGAGCTTGTTTGAGGCCCAGGGTAGGAATCTGGTTCTTGGCATGATAGCGTAAGTCCGGCAGGCCCCCAGATGGTCTCACCAGCTGTATTAGCCCTGGGGCATACTACATCCTGCATGGACCTGGCTATACCCGAGCTCAGCTACACAAATGGTCGAGTTCAGAAACAGCTTTCAGTACTTTTTGAAAATATTGAAGAAAGCCATGGTTTTTTGCCATACAATTCTCACAGAGAGCAACACTGTTGAACAGAGTACTCTCTGCAAGACTTGCTCTATTGCAATTCAAACTCTGCAGAGGCAAGAACTCCCAAGTGATAGCCACTCCAAACTGTGGGCAGCTAGATGGCCATTCTGGGCTGTTTGTTTGTTTGTTATGAAAAGGGGGGAAGGCACGGGGCACTGCTGCATCCTTGGACTGCCTGCTAGTTGCTTTTAAAAAAAGAAGCTTAAAAAATTGTACTTCCGCATTGAATTTTAAGGAATTTCCCCTTTTCACACAGAAACAGGTGAGATGGACTTAGTCCATTCCCACTGTAATACAGGGATGGGCAAGACTTCAATGAGTCTGTCCATCCCCAGGCATAAGTGAGGTGTAGTGTTTTTGCCATGCTTTCCTTAATGTGGATGTGGCTGAGGTGTGCTTGTTAGCCTCCTTCCTCTCATTGTACACAGTTAGCAATGTGAGGTTTGTGGGAAAATGAATGACTATGGGGGTGACCAGCATAAACTATAATTCCTAATATACCTTGTGAGCATAAAACAATTCTCTTTTAAAAAAAATAAAAAAATGTAAAACTTCCATATAGCATATGTTGGTTAGAGTGTGGTGCTGATAACACCAAGGTTGCAGATTCAATCCCCATACAGAACGGCTGCCTATTCCTGCATTGTGTATTTTTATACATGCTGACAGTTCTGGGATGGTGGCTATATTGAAGCTCATCTTCACAGCTGTTGAATCCCAGAAACGCTTTGTACCGTACAGGTTGAACTATGGCCAGGTGAAGAGAAAGCCAAGTTCCAGGATGACAACATGCCTCAAACAGCAACTTGTATGTTGTTGTTGTTTAGTTTTTTGTTTGTTAGTCATGTCCAACTCCTCGTGACCCCATGGACCAGAGCATGCCAGGCACTTCTGTCTTCCACTGCCTCCCGCAGTTTGGTCAGACTCATGTTTGTAGCTTCGTAACTTCTATAGCTTGGCCTCAATAGTTATTCTCCATTCCAATGTGTGGGAACATCATATATATCTACCTTGCTGGAAAGGCTGTATGAAGGTTGCTATTGAAATATAATTTCAAGGCATAATAAATGAAACTATTATTTCAACCAACTGTAATTAATAAGATTTCACCCTATCCTATGTTACATAGATGAAAATAAAATAGTGAAATAAGTCCTTAAAAGGTTTTCAACCTCAGTTAGAAGTAATTATTGTCCATTAACTGTGTTTGGAATACCTAAGTCTTGCACCCAGATCACCTCCCAAAAAAATACTGTGGCATTTATTTGAGACCTGAGATAGGTGGAATTTGTATCAACTTGGAATACCCAACAAACTTGGTGAAGTGTGTTACTCATTATCAAATATAGAGGATAAATCTCAAATCAACTTACTTTTTATTTTGGAACACAAAACTGAGATGCTTTTTGAAGCTACAAGATATGCTACAATTTCCCTTGTACTGTCTTAAAAACAAGGAACCAGTCAAGTACGATATCATTCTACCGGGGGGGGGGGGGCACATCAGTCATGGCTACAAGCTTTGAGCCATGCTAGTATAATACAATTCAGATATTATTATTATTATTATTTCGCCTCCTGTGGGATGTCTGGAGTACAGCTCTTACTGGCCTTGCAATGGACTGCTGAAGGGGGCAGAATGATTTTCTCTGAGGATAATTTGAAAAGTTTATGAGAAATATTTGAAGTGATTGAGAGGGTAAAGAGACAGAAAAAACTACAGAAAGAGGTTGATTTCACATGTTGAAGGAACACACGGCTAGGGATGGATAGATCAATCTGTTTCTACTCCATGACAGTTTTGCATCCCTACAATCAAAAGTCTGTTTCATTCAATTTATGTGTGGATTTATTAAATGATTTTAGATGAAACCCCCAAAATAAATGTATGTTTTTATTGAACTACTAAGGACAAAAATACAGCTGTTACAAAGGTGGGGCACCCATCTTCTTATTTTTTTGCAGAATTCCCAAGGGAAGATATTGCATAGTATGATGTATGATTGCTTCTTCAACAATCTTGGAAGACATTCTCTTTATCCAAGAGGCAACACTGACCTGACAAGCTGCTCCTTCATTTGTCCCTTTTTTTTAAAAAAAATTCCCCTTTCATCTCCCTTCTCTCTTATTTTTTTTTTATATGCCTTTCTCCTAAACTCTCTTCAACCCACTTTGTTGTCTCTCTGCAAAGACTGTATAGGAGGGATTGCACAAAGAATTCAATGTTGGCTCCAAGACTCTTGGGAGACTCTCTACAATCACCCCATCAGAAACATTTTAGGCAGCCTAGTTGGGAAAGGATACTGTTTGGAAATCTAATAGAATCATTGCCAATTTCTGTATAGTCAAAATTTAGACTATATTGCATGAATGCATACTTTTAATAACAAATAATAATGACAATAATAAATGGGACAAGCAACAGTTAGAAGATAGCTGTTAAAGGATATATACCCATCATCATTATAAAACTGAGTCTCAAATTTCCCAGCTTTTAAGGACAGGCCTTCCAATTAATCTAAATGTGAGTGATCCATGTGTAACTTAAATCTGGTCCAGGACAAAAACAGCCTACAACTGTCTGACTAAGCATCACTTATCGTCTCTTAAAGACAATATTGTCACTCCTAGTTGATTTGCCATAAATGATTCAACTCCAAAAGACATCAACACACTTGGGAAATCATAACTGCACACATAATTATAAAAAATGCTGGCTTCTAGGCCCTTACGCAATGGATATGCAGATGGCAGCAAAATTAGCATTTGAAAAAAGACATAAAACCCTGGTGTTGTTCAGAATTGGATCTAGGCATAGGCAGAGCTCTGTCATTTTTCTTGTATGATCATTTCCCTTTTCCATCTTAGAGGATGTCATCCACCAGTTGATTTTGGAATTATTTTCTCACATGAAAAGAATAATGTGACTACCCTTTTTCTTCATCCTATGTGCATACCCATTTAATTTCCTCTTCCCAGATACTTACTGGGCAGAGCTCTTTGTCTAGATATGAATTAGCACACACAGAGAGAGACACACAGAGAGAGAGGGCTATCCACACTGCTGCACCATAACTCTGCCTCCCTGTAACAAACCACACATTCTTTTTTAAAAATAAATAAATAAATCATAGTTTTAAATATTTCTTGTCAACTTAGAGGTTTTTATATAATCAAGGAGTATGTAAATTTTATTAAATAAATAAATTCATTTGCACAAAATCATAGATAATTTTCAGAGTTATATTTTTTGCTTTCTTTGCACACCAAGGAAGTATTACTGATACTTGTAGATGAACAAATTTTAGTTGTCTCATCCTTAGAAAGAAAAATAAATAAGTAAATAAATAAATAGAATACACTGTTCAGAAATATGGGGCACATATTCCCTAAGATGAGTAACATCACATTCTGTCACCAGACGCTGTACCAAAACAGAGAATAGCCACACAGAATGCTGTGGTTCAACCATGGGAATCTATGGGAATCTATCCTGGATGGCTGATTTTTTTCAATAAGATCATGTTGGTGGTGCTGCTGCAGCTGGTGCTACCGTCTCATATTGTATGTAAGGCACATTCTATTAACTGCAGCATTTTTTATGATCCCCTCCCCATTCCTCATAACTTTTACCAGCCGGGTGACCTCATCATTGGGGGCATTGTTTCCCAGGTCTTCTTCAACTACAATAATCTCTCTTTTAAGGAAGAGCCAAAACAGATCTTGATTGATGAAGCAATGTAAGCTATTATTTCTTTCTCTCCTTGTGTAATACATTCAGCTCATAATAACAGAATATGCCATAAATGCTACACCGTGTTCCATTAAGAATTGATTGAATCTCTTGTTGTTGTTGTTTAGTCGTTTACTCATGTCCGACTCTTCGTGACCCCATGGACCGCCAGGCACTCCTGTCTTCCACTGCCTCCCGCAGTTTGGTCAGACTCATGTTGGTAGCTTCGAGAACACTGTCCAACCATCTTGTCCTCCGTCGCCCCCTTTTCCTTGTGCCCTCAATCTTCCCCAACATCAGGGTCTTTTCCAGGGAGTCTATCATTCTATGAAACCACCAGAAGGGTTTCTCCACAAGCCCCACTAAATGAATGTATTTCCATTGCGTGTCTGCTGATTAACCACATGGTGGATTGTGTGTGTGTATGTGTGTGTGTTAGTTTTTGCCACTTCTGTTCTTCCCTCACTTTGCTCTCATCTTTTGACTCCATGTCTGTCCCTTCTCATGCACTTTCAGAATTTTGGCATTTTTAATCAAGCTTTCAGTATGTTTTAGAAACTCCACTGTTTTTCCTTCTTCACACTCACACTGCAGTTTGCATAGTCAAGTTCTGATTTATTGTTGAAACTTAAAGCTCACTGAAGGGGGATCCTCAATCAAATCTAGCTTTCACATATTGTGAAAGTTAGAGGGTGTGTACGCTGTGGGCATTTGAAAACACAATTGTGCCCAATTGGTTTTTACCAGGGCTTTTTTCAGCCAGGGCTCACTGGAACATAGTTCCAGCATCTCTCTGGTGGGTGCCATTGCAATTATAAGAGGAGTTCTGGCACCTCATTTTCTAGAAAAAAATAGCACTAGTTTTCATGCTTTTAAACTCAAAAGTGCAGAAGTTAAATATTATAGAGATATGTGGTTTTAAAAAGAATTTTGGAAATTGGCCTTCAGGCACCATGCATTGTGCTAAGTTTGTGGGAGAATCCTAAGTCTCCACTTTGTACTTCCCACTTCAGTATCATATCCCATTTCATATCCTTATGACTGTCATTGGAGGGTAAGAATGGGGGAGAAATTTAATTCAGTTCACATTTAAAGTTTTAAAGTTTGCAGTTTCCAAATTAAAAAGTGAACTGAAACATAGATAGCCTTCAAAATTCCTATTTACCTGAATTTTGCACTGCAGTTCTCCAGTGAAATAATATGTACAAAAGTTCATATAAAGGGGTAAAGAGTGCATAAAAATGCATATATTAGAGAAAATAACATAAAAATGTATTATATTAGGGAACACTGATTTGCAAACATGTAGCAAAATTGCATACTTATCATAGGATAAATTTGTATTAAAATGAGGATCATTTTTCATGAGACATTTCGTAGATTAAATTTGCAAACTATGGAAAGGTAGAGAATGGAATTTAAGATTGGAAAAATGAGAAGCTTATTCAACCATCCCTACTTAAAAGATTAGGGAAAAGTCCCACATATATCATTCAGAGACTAATAAAATACAAAAAGTTTTATAGCACTCATGATTTATAGTTAGTCATGCTAATTAATTTCAGTGGGTCTGTGCTGAGCGTGAATACAGTATTGTTGACTGCAATCCATCAAATATTTGCAGTTTGGGCTGAATGTTGTTGCTCTTCATTTGGATATAGGGAAATTTACAAAAGTAAATACAGAAAACGGTTTTTTAATCTCCAGAATTAATCTGAAAACTTTTTAATGAAAGGGCTATCTATTCAGGTGCTAATTTTTCTTCAGCCTATTATCTTTTAGGCTAAACCTTGATTTTGAAAGTATTCAGATGAATGTCAATGAAGTTTACTAAAACATTTTTGTTATTGCTGCTGTGTTTGTTTTATTAAACAGACTGTAACTCTGCTTACAGTTCAGTGCCTAAGAACTACCAGCACATTCTGGCCTTAGCATTTGCTGTCAAAGAGATAAATGAGAATCCCAACATCTTATCAAATATATCTCTGGGGTTCCACATCCTCAATAGCTACTTCACTGCAAGGATGACCTACAAAGCCACTCTTAGCCTCTTTTCTACACAACGTAAGTTTGTCCCCAACTTCAGGTGTCACAACCAGAATAATCTGATAGCTGTCATTGGAGCATGCTTCTCTGAGATCTCTACTAATATAGCTGTCATTTCAGCAAGCAAAAAGACTCCACAGGTAAGCTGTATTCATGGGGGTACAGGGATTTCACAATTGTGACAAAGCATGTGGAATGCAGGAAGGCACTTTGCAAAGTTTTTGGTAACCAGTTGGTTAGATGCAAACTTGATAATGATACCATTGATGAATTTACAGTTCATTACAAAACAGCACTCAAGGAGTGCCCATCAATTATTTCCCTTCAAATGGAGGGTGTTGTTGAATAGTATGTAGCAGGGCTTGGTGTTTGGTCCAGTACACTTGAAGATTCAGATTTCAGATGTTATAAAACAGAGAGATTAATAACATATCAGAAGACAGAAATAAAATTGAAATCAATATGTAAAGGTGGTATATGTACTGGGTTGTTGCAGTAATGGACTAGATGAGGGCCAGTAAACTGAAGCTTAATCCATACAAGACTGAGATGATGCTACTGGGTGGTTATTCTGTCTGGCTGTGTGGTGTACTGCCTGGCTAGATGAGATCATACACATTCTGAAAAAGTGGATCTAAATAAAGGTTGGTTTATGAAAAGTTTTTTTAAATAATTTTTATTGGTGGTTTATGGAAAGTTGAAGTGTTTGATGTTATTAAGGAGTAAAGGTTTTGCATTAGTTTTTAAATCAGGCAGACAGCAAATTGGAAGTCTTTTTATTTTCTCTCTTTCAGTTTTTATGTTTAAAAATGTTTGATATTTCATGTTGATTTCTATATATTGGGTTTTTTGAGCTTTAATAAAAATAGCTTTTTGTTTTAAAAGGTACAACATTATCATTAGCTCAAAAGTTCTGGTTACAGGTAGGTAGCCGTGTTGGTCTGGGTCGAAGTAAAATAAAAAAATTCCTTCAGTAGCACCTTAAAGACCAACTAAGTTTTTATTTTGGTATGAGATACTATCTGAAGAAGTGTGCATGCACACGAAAGCTCATACCAAAATAAAAACTTAGTTGGTCTTTAAGGTGCTACTGAAGGATTTTTTTTATATTAGCTCAAAAATCATTTTAATTTTTATTTCAGCTTACAATAATGTGTTTCTGCTCCTGGGTGGTTATGATGTATGGCTGATTGATATACAGTCCATTCTAGGGAGAGACCACACTCCCTCTGAAAGGATGGGTCCATAGTTTGATGGTTGTCCTTGATCCATTGTTGTTACTAAAGGCTCAGTGGCCAAGTTACTGAACCAACAGCTTTGTTTGGTGGTCCAGCTATAAAAAGAAAAAAAAAACCATATGGCTATGGAGAACCTGGCTGCAGTTGTACACCAGGCACACTAATATGCCTAAGGAAGGAGTGTTGCATTACATTAAGGCCAGGTGACCAGTGCTATGATTCGGCAATATAGCTATTTTCCTCGTCTGAAAACAATCCCTATAATTTTTATTTCAGCTGACTTATGGAACACTTTTGCCATCATGGGATGAGAGAATAATTTTCCCTTTTTTGTCCCATATGGTCCCAAATGAAGCCCACCAGTACACGGGAGCTGTCCGGTTATTTCAGCATTTTGGATGGACATGGGTTGGGCTCTTGGTTATAGATACTGACAAAGGGGAAAGATTCTTACAGACAATAGTGCCCATGCTTTCTCAGAATGGCATCTGTTATGCCTTCATCATAAGATTGCCCAAATGGAATTATGTCAATGAGTTGATGCAGTTGCTTGTACAGCGCTGGGAAACTTATGGAATTATTACTCAGGAAAACACCAATGTATTATTTGTATATGGAGAAAATCCATCCTTTCAAGTTTTGAGAATATTGCTGTTTCTACGACCAATTATGGGATCTCCTCCTCTGGGGAAAGTATGGGTTATTACATCCCACTGGGATTTCACATCACTGTCAGTTCAAAAGACATGGGACATGCAAACTTTCCATGGTTCCATATCCTTCACTGCTCACTCCAATCAGCCACCAGGCTTCCAAAATTTCATTCAGAAGATAGGACCTTCCTGGGCAAAAGGAGATGGTTTTATCCAGGACTTCTGGGAACAGGCCTTCAGCTGTACATTAAGAATGTATAACAGGCCAGAAGAAGAGGAGATCTGTACTGGAGAAGAGAAACTGGACAGCATTTCTGGAATTTTGTTTGAAATGAACACGACAGGCCACAGCTATAGTGTCTACAATGCTGTCTATGTTGTGGCACATGCTTTGAATGCTATGGTTGAATCTATCTCCAAACACAGAAGAAAAATGGACACTAGGAGAATGGTATTTCAGGATGTGCAACTATGGCAGGTAATCCCCACTAGCACCACCCACATCAGGCTAGGTTTTCATTCAGAGATAAAATGAATGCTGATGAAATAAGACTATTACACCAAAATTGCTTTGTTTTGCTTTTTGTTGTTGTTATTGGTGTTTATACATACATTTTGGATAAGCAGTATCAAAACCATTGCAGAATAGTGAAACCCACATATAAAATAATGGATTGATGTCTCCACCTATACTTTCAAAGGGGGAAAAGTGTACATGAAGCTCATTGGAATAGATTTAACACCTAACTGTCCTTTTCTTCAAATTCTCTTTGTTTCTAGATCCATCAATTTTTAAGGCACACCATATTCAATAACAGTGTTGGAGAAACTGTGTGCTTTGATGAAAATGGGGAACTAGATACTATTCTTGATGTTACAAATTGGATAATGTTCCACAATGGCTCAGTGGTTAGAGCAAAAGTTGGAAGACTGGAACCTCAGGCTCCTCTGGGCAAAGAGTTAACCATTGATGATGACCAAATTGTATGGCATCAACACTTTAATCAGGTGAGAGATAGTGACAATTATTTGAGTATAGCAGAGGGAAAATGCCGTAGACCTGTGGTGCCAGCCACGGCAGAGCTCAGTGAAGGGAGAAGCCAGCCAACCAGCCAAGTCTTAGGGAGTACTTGCCTGGAGGCAGAGTTCATATACAGTGGTACCTCGGTTTATGAACACAATTGGTTCCGGAAGTCTGTTCATAAACTGAAGCGTTCATAAACTGAAGCGAACTTCCCCATTGAAAGTAATGGAAAGTGAATTATTCCGTTCCAGATGGGTCCGCGGCATTCGTAAACCGAAAATTCATAAACCGAGGTGTTCATAAACCGAGGTTCCACTGTACAAGGTCCAGTCCAGTCCCAAGGACATGGATATCTCAGTTCATGATTTGGGAGTCAAGAAAGCTGAGGCTCCAAAGTCACGAGAAGCAAAAAGCAGCAAGATCTCGTCAAGAACAATGAATGTTGTTTCCATTAACTGACTGAGGCTGGAAACCCTGCTTAAGAAAGCTGGAGCCATCTGCTTCTTGTCAGGAGCAAGAAGGGTGATCGGCAGCAGGTGGAGTCACTTTGCCATCTGCTCCTTCAGGTTGCTGCTCAGCAAGTGAAGCAGACTCTTTGCCCATGACAGAAAATGTCCATTAGCTCTGTTTATCATTCCACCTGATCATCACATTCTGAATTATGCTTGGTAGTATCCTTGCCAAACTTTTTTTAAAAAAGCAAACAGACAAACAAACAAACAAACAAACAAACAAACACCCTATAGTTCTTTCCCATCTTTCTAAAGAAGCAATAGTGATTGGTTGACGGTCTGGTTGGCGGGAGGTAGCAGGCCCGCCTGAGGACGTCAGGACTGGGGGCAAGATGGTGGTGTGGAAGCAGGAACAAGGTCCGGATGGTGCAGGGCTGAGGGTCCAGCAGCAGGCAGTCACAGGGTCAAGGAACCGAAGGTTGGGAAGCAGGGCACCACGGAGGCGAGGGCCCGAGGGTCAAGGAGCAAGGCATCAGCAAGGCGAAGGTCCAAGGAACAAGGCGAAGGAGGCCAGATGCAACAAGGCAGGGATCACATTGCTGTGGCAAAGAGCTGAAGGGAAATGCTGAGCTTTTATCCCTCCCAGCTCTTGCCACCAGGTGCAGTGAGTTATCAAGTGGCCTCACCTGAGTGGCCACTCCTTGCTTCTCCAGCACAAGCTGAGGCAGGCCCCGGTCCTGCAAAGCACTACAGGCCCCAGAGCCTGACTCCTGCCCATACTCCTGACAGTGATACTGCATTTGTCTAATTCATATGCATTAGTCTGTGGTTCTGAGGGAGCTCACAGTTTATGTCTGACCTCATTATTTTTTCTCTTTTAATAAAGGGAGAATTAAATAAATGGCACAAAGCCATGGCACTTAATCATTGCTTTAAAACCTGCTGCAAGTTAATTGCTATACTTTTTAAAACATTGCATTGCAATCCATCTTTATTCCTAATAAAACTTCACAGAATATTTTCTTACTTCCTGGACATTTATCTTGCTGGACCTTTCTGTGTTCTGGGTATGAGGGCAGCAACCCTTTTTCAATGGTCACCCTCAGAGTTGGAGCACTACTCTTCATAACCAATGTGCTTAATTAAATTTAATTATGGTTCTCTATGGAGGGACGCGGGTGGCGCTGTGGGTTAAACCACAGAGCCTAGGGCTTGCTGATCAGAAGGTCGGCGGTTCGAATCCCCGCGACGGGGCGAGCTCCCGTTGCTCAGTCCCAGCTCCTGCCAACCTAGCAGTTCAAAAGCACCTCAAAGTGCAAGTAGATAAATAGGTACCGCTCCAAGCGGGATGGTAAACGTGTGCTGCTCTGGTTCGCCAGAAGCGGCTTAGTCATGCTGGCCACATGACTTGGAAGCTGTACGCTGGGTCCCTCGGCCAATAAAGCGAGATGAGCACTGCAACCCCAGAGTCTGTCACAACTGGACCTAATGGTCAGGGGTCCCCTTTACCCTTTATGTATGGAGAGAACAGCTTTGTGTAGGCTTAGACTAGATGGATTTACTTTATTTTGTATCAAATCATTTATGTAGAAAATAAATTATATCAGTTTCTGCAATCTGAAGCTTGCCTCATCTTTCAGGCAAAATATGCATGAAATTTCCTTCCAAACTGAAGTTGGGAGAATTTTGCTATCATCTCTATTTGAAGTCCTACCATTCTATAAAAAGCAACACTCTTTTCTTGTTACCATCTATTATGTCTCTATGTAGGTGCTACCCTTTTCTATATGTAATAAGAACTGCTATCCTGGCTTCAATAGGAGAAAGAAGGAGGGAGCAAAATTTTGCTGCTATGATTGTGTTCCGTGTCCAGAAGGGATGTTCTCTAACCAAAAGGGTAAGAGACATAATTTCCATAAGATAATATTATTTATTTCTAGAAGCCTCATACGTGATTTTGCTCAGGAATTCTAAGTAACAACAACAACAACAAATGTAGTTTTGAAATCAGTGGTTAAAATCAATGCAGTTTTGATAGTTTCAGTCCAACATCTTACTTCAAAATGGCATCCAAGCAGAGACAAAACCCATTTTCTTGATCTCAGGAACCATGATGTTAAATGTGGTTATGATATCTTAAAACACACAGCAAAAAAAAAAAAAATCCTGCTAAAAATATAGATTTATTTATTTGGGGAAAGTGGTTTTTTAGAATAAATTAGACATTTTGTAAACAGTATTAAAAAGGCCAGTTGGGAAAAAGACTGTAACAGCACAAAAGGGTGTATTCTTACTAGATTATAGAAGTGACTTCTTAAATACAGTGGTACCTTGGTTCTCAAACTTACTCCATTCTGGGATTCCGTTTGAGTCCCAAAACCGTTTGAAAATAAGGGTGTGGCTTCCGATTAGCTGCAGGAGCTTCCTCCACTCAAGCGGAAGCCACGTCAGATGCTCGGCTTCCTAAAAACGTTCAAAAACCAGAACACTTACTTCTGGGGTTGAGGCGTTCAGGAGCCTATTTGTTTGGCAACTAGGCCGTTCGGGAACCAAGGTTCCACTGTATATGTTGGTAAATAAATGGAAATACTTACAACTACTCTATCTTTTTGTTTCTTTTCTCAACCTTAGTGTATTGAAATATTCTCTTCTTTCAGACATGGATGGCTGTGTCAAATGTCCAGAAGACCATTATCCCAACAAGGACAGAACTGAGTGTATTCCCAAGCTTCTAAGCTACCTCTCTTACAAAGAAGATTTAGGGATTGCCTTAGCTAACTTGGCTATTTCTTTCTCGTTCATCACAATTTCAGTGCTATTAATTTTTATTAAGCACAGGGAAACCCCCATAGTAAAGGCCAACAACCGGACCCTCACCTACATCCTCCTCGTCTCTCTCTTCCTTTGCTTCCTCTGCTCTTTTCTGTTCATTGGGAATCCTGGAAGAGTGACCTGCCTTCTACAACAAACTGCTTTTGGCATCATTTTCTCTGTGGCTCTTTCTTCTGTGTTGGCAAAGACAATCACTGTAGTTCTGGCATTCATGGCAACAAAACCAGGGGCCAATATGAGGAAATGGGTGGGGAAAGGTGTAGCAAATTCTATTGTCCTTTGTTGTTCCTTTGCTCAGGCTGGCATTTGTACTCTTTGGTTAAGTACTTTCCCTCCATTCCCTGATACAGACATGCACTCATTGCATGGGAAAATCATACTGCGATGTAATGAGAGTTCAGCTATCATGTTTTACTGTGTCTTGGGCTATATGGGTTCCCTGGCCATAATCAGTTTCATTGTAGCTTTTCTTGCCAGGAAGTTGCCAGACAGTTTCAATGAGGCCAAGTTCATCACTTTCAGCATGTTGGTGTTTTGCAGTGTGTGGTTATCTTTTGTCCCAACCTACCTGAGCACCAAAGGAAAATACATGGTAGCTGTGGAGATTTTCTCCATCTTATCATCCAGTGCAGGATTACTGGTTGGTATCTTTTTTCCTAAATGTTACATCATTGTGCTGAGACCAGAGTTGAACAGCAAACAGCACATTATAAGGAAAACCAAGTGAAAAAAAAAGATAATGTCATGTCTTTTGTGTGTGTGTGTGTGTGTGTGTGTGTGTGTGTGTATTTAGAGAGAGAGTGCAAGAGCAAAGGAAAATATTTTTGTGAATGGAACCTAGTACAGTCTTATGTAGTTTTGCTATTTGATTCACCTTGCATCTATTTGCATTATGTGCTATCATGAAGGTAAGCCCAGGATATGGTTGAATCTAACAGCTCCTTCCAAGATAAGAGAGGTCCAATACACCTGTCTACCTTCCTCTGTGGCTATTAGTAAACATGGAAGCAATACTAGAATACTGTAATGGGGTCTTTCCTCACCATGTATCATTGACTTCCTATCATCCCTGACAGAATACATTGGGCTGCTTTATTATAATTTGTATCTCCTTTATTTTAGAAACATAGGTAAAGAAGTGTTAATGGGTTAATTATCATTGAATCAGCAGAGATTACTCTTTCCCAACAATGCACATGCAGGAATTTGTGACTCTCTACCCTATGTTCCTATGAGGATTTGGAAAGCAATTTTGTGTATAAAATGACTTAGTTAAAGAATACTGTATTTGTCGTGGTAGGTGGTCGCATGAATTGTTGATGGCTATCTGTGGAAACTGTGGATCCAAATGAGGAAAAAGTTGGGAAATAATAATATAATAATAATTTATTATTATTTATATCCCACCCATCGGGTTGGGTTTCCCCAGCCTCTCTGGGCAGCTTCCAGCAGAAGATTAAAAACACGATAAAACATCAAACGTTAAAAAGTTCCCTAAACAGGGTTGCCTTCAGCAAACTCTATCAATTGGTAGGTGGTCGCATGAATTGTTGATGGCTATCTGTGGAAACTGTGGATCCAAATGAGGAAAAAGTTGGGAAATAATAATATAATAATAATTTATTATTATTTATATCCCACCCATCGGGTTGGGTTTCCCCACCCTCTCTGGGCAGCTCCCAGCAGAATATTAAAAACACGATAAAACATCAAATGTTAAAAAGTTCCCTAAACAGGGTTGCCTTCAGCAAACTCTATCAATTTTGAACGTAGGACTTGGCTGTGGATTTTAACACAGCAAAGACTTTGAAGCATAAAATCATCTATGGCCTCAGGGAGAGCAAACTATTTGCACAATCTGTAAATAGTGTGTGTATGCATAGTGGTGTATGTTGGGTCTTGTAAAGACAACTCTGCTAAATAGTTGTTTTCTGTGGTGAATTTAACCACTTGACTGAGTTTCCCTGCTGCATAGACCCAGCAGAAAGAGAGGCCAAGCAAGCATATTTTATTTTTAAAAGAGCCTTTGCTACTCCCTCTTGGCCAACAACATGAGTTTTTACCATCACGGTTGGCGACTGCAAAGAAGTTTGGACCACATTGGATTTCAAATCCCTTTCAATTGCAAAAAGATATCAGCCAGTTGCCTATACCCCCCTTGAGGAAGGAGAGTGGTGGTGAGGACCGTGTTGAAAGCTACAGGCATTTTTGGAGGATGCAGATTATTTAAATCCATTCCAATCTGGGTTCAGGCCTGGCCATGGTTGCCTTGGTCACTCTGATGGATGACCTTTGCAGAGAGCAGGACAGGGGAAGTGCAAACTTACTACTGCTTTTTGATCTCTCGTCAGCATTTGTTACCATTGACGAAGGCTACTGGGGTATACAAGATTGGGTAGCGGAGCTATACACAATGCTTACAAAATTCCTAGTGGTTTTTGTCAAGCATGATTCAACTTGAAAGGACATCATCCATAAATTCTAATGGGGAAACTCTAATCACAGCTATTTTTCTCAAAATCACGGGTCTCAATACTCTTAACACAATAGACATAGAGACCTAATTAGAAAGCTCCACAACCAACATCTGAAAAACAGATATAAACGCTTGTGTTTTTGAGAACTGGATCTTAGCATAGGCAGGGCTGTGTCATTTTCTGTATGATATGTTCCGCTTTTTATGTTCAGGTATGTTGTCCACCAGCTGATTCTGAAACATAGAAACCTATGTTGGGAGGCAAAGTTTTCTTTCCAGGATGATGCTAGTGGTCGTGTTGCTGCTTGCACTGTTGTGTCAAACTGCATCCAAGATACATTCCATTAACTGCAGCATATATGACGATCCCCTCCCTACTCCTCATAACTTTTATAAGCCAGGTGAAATAATCATTGGGGAGATTGTTTCCCAGGTGTTCTTAAACTACAATAACCTCTCTTTCATGGAACAGCCTATGCAGACATTGATTGATGAACCTATGTAAGTAATAATTTCTTTAAACTCTCTCATTCTATGTTCAGCCCACATTAACTGATAACATATCAATAGTGCAATAGTGCTGTAAGAATTTAACTTTAGAGCATGAGAAAAGTGGAATCTGCAAACTTCCAACTGTAAATCATGGGGTGAGATGGGTGTAGAAAGCAATTTGATAATTTGGCCTACAGCCACCATACAAATAATCATTTATTAGCACTTGGGAAGAAATGCTGCAAATTATTCAGGGGAAGTGACAGTTACCCTCTTTGTCTCCAAATTTAGCAGGATGTTTTGCAGAACCTAGAATTGGTTTGGAACAATGTGGAGGCAGCCTGATTTATCTTGGATATCTCTTGAATCTATATTAATTATCTGGCCTCATATGCAGGCTTCAATCAAATGCAACACACACCTCTAATACGCATACACCAAGTTAGATTCACTGAACTCATTAAGCCCCAGTTAGCCATGTCCATTAATTTCAAATGAACTACTATGACTGATTTTGTATGGAATCAGCATGAAAATAAGCACACACGGAGAGAGAAACTTTTGATTGTTGTTGCCAGTGATGTAATGGAATGTGGAGAATAGGTTTGTGGAACAATTTGTCAACCTAAAGAATGATCCCAACACATTTAGAGAATGTGGCTATTCAGGGGGAAAATGTCTACTTCAGATGTCATTTTTTGAGAAAAATAATCTATTGTCTTCTATGGTCCCTTGTTTTTCATCAACCTTGCAAGGTTTCAGATTATGATGAAGATAACAGATCTTTGTTGTCATTGCTGTGGTCATTTTATTAAACAGCTTTAATCCTTATTACAGTTCAGTGCCTAAGAACTACCAGCATATTCTGGCTTTAGCATTTGCGATCAAAGAGATCAATGAGAATCCCACAATCCTGTCAAATATCTCTCTTGGCTTCCACATCCTCAATAGTTACTTCAATGCAAGGATGACCTACAAGGCCACTCTGAGCCTCCTTTCCACACAACAAAGGTTTGTCCCCAACTTCAGCTGTCACAACCAGAACAATATGATAGCACTAATTGGAGAATGTTTCTCTGAGATCTCTGCTAACATTGCAGTGATTTTGGCAAGCAAGAAGACTCCTCAGGTATGTTTAGTGCATGAAGTTATGGAGATTTCACAATTGTGATATACCCTTCTGATTTCAGGAAACACATTGCGTAGAGTTTCTTTTGAATATTTGGTGAGAAAATTGCTTAAATGCTTGATGGTGATACAAATAGGTGGACTTACAGTTCAATACAACAGGATACTAAAGGAGTGATTATCAATTCCTCCTCTTTACATGAAGTGAGGTTTTGAGACATGTGGTGCAGGTCTTTCACCAAGAAGACTTCAAATTTTCTTCAAATACTTATATGAAGAGCTGGAAGGAATCCCAATGTCACCCAGCTGGGAAGAATGGCTAAGACCTCAGAACGCAAGAATAAAATTGAAATTCTGCTGGTGAGGTGTTGGATTTGCTCAATTGTTGTCTGGTTGTAATAATAGACTGGATGAGGGCAAACAAAGAAAAGATTAATTCAGACAGGAATTTGTTTCCGGTATACCTGAAGGAGCGTCTCCACCCCCATTGTTCTGCCCAGACACTGAGGTCCAGCTCCGAGGGCCTTCTGGCGGTTCCCTCATTACGAGAAGCCAAGTTACAGGGAACCAGGCAGAGGGCCTTCTCGGTAGTGGCACCCACCCTGTGGAATGCCCTCCCACTAGAGGTCAAAGAGAACAATTACCAGACCTTTAGAAGGCATCTCAAGGCAGCCCTGTTTAGGGAAGCTTTTAATGTTTGATGGATTTCTGTATTTTAGAATTTCTGTTTTTTTGGAAGCCGCCCAGAGTGGCTGGGGGAACCCGGCCAGATGGGCGGGGTATAAATAATAAATTATTATTATTATTATATTACTAGGTGGGCCCCCTTCATGGATCAATGCCTTGTCATGGCGAAGGGGCTTGAATAACTCAGAGGAGCTATGAGCTATGCCATGCAGGGCCACCCAAGATGGACAGGTCATAGTGGAGAGGCGTCCAACATGCTACTGAGGAAGAGCGGAGGACAAGTACAAGTAGATTCAGAGCTGATGAAGCGGCTGGGCCAAAGCCGAAAGGTCGCTCAGTTGCGGATATGCCTGGAAGCAAAAGGAAAGTCCGATGCTGTAAAGAAAAATATTGCATAGGAACCTGGAATGTAAGAACCATGGATAATGGTAAGCTGGATGTGGTCAAAAAAGAGATGGCAAGAATAAATATTGACATCCTGGGCATCAGTGAACTAAAATGGAAGGGAATGGGCAAATTCAGTTTGGATGACTATCATATCTACTACTGTGGGCAAGAATCCCGTAGAAGAAATGAAGTGGCCCTCATAGTCAACAAAAGAGTGGCAAAAGCTGTAATGGGATGCAATCTCAAAAATGACAGAATGATCTCGATACGAATCCAAGGCAGACCTTTTAACATCACAGTAATCCAAGTTTATGCACCAACTACCGGTGCCGAAGAAAGTGAAATTGACCAATTCTATGAAGACTTACAAGAAATGACACCAAAGTAGGATGTTCTTCTCATTACAGGGGATTGGAATGCTAAAGTAGGGAATCAAGAGATAAAAGGAACAACTGGCAAGTTTGGCCTTGGAGTTCAAAATGAAGCAGGGCAAAGGCTAATAGAGTTCTGTCAAGAGAACCAGGTGGTCATCACAAACACTCTATTCCAACAACACAAGAGACGGCTCTACACATGGATATCACCAAATGGGCAGCATCGAAATCAGATTGATTATATTCTCTGCAGCCAAAGATGGAGAAGCTCTATACAGTCAGCAAAAACAAGACCTGGAGCTGACTGTAACTCAGATCATGAGCTTCTTATAGCAAAATTCCAGCTTAAACTGAAGAAAGTAGGAAAAACCCCTGGCCAGTAAGATACAATCTAAATCAAAAGCCTTTGTTATCCTAGTTCTGCTGGATATCTCAGGGAATTTTGATACCATCAATCATGACATCCTTCTGGCCCGTCTTGAGGAGCTGGGAGCTGGGGGCACTGTTTATACAGTGGTTCCTCTCCTTCCTCCTGGGCCATGTCCAGAAAGTGGCATTGGGGAAATGAGTGTTCAGACCCCTGGGCTCTCACTTGTGTGGTGCCTCAGGGTTCCATCCTCTCCCCCATGCTTTTTAATATCTATATTAAGCCACTGGGAGAGATCATCAGGGGGTTTGGGCTCAGTGTTCATCAGTATGCAGATGATACCAAGCTCTACCTCTCTTTTAAATCAGAACCAGTGAAGGCGGGGAAGGCCCTGTGTGAGTGCCTGGAAGCGGTCGGAGGATAGATGCCGGCTAACAAATTGTGGTTGAATCATGACAAGACAGAAGAACTGTTTTGGGGGGACAAGGGGTGGACAGGTGGGGGGTCCTGATCCTGGTCCTAAATGGGTGTGCAGTATGGGAGTCATTTTGGACTCGCAACTCTGTGTCCAGGGCAGCTGTCTACCAGCTCCATCTGGTACGCAGGATGAGACCCTACCTGCCCACAGACTATAACATCAGAGTGGTGCATGCTCTAGTTATCTCCCGCTTGGACTACTGCAACACGCTCTACATGGGACTCCCTTTGAAGGTGACCCAGAACCTGCAACTAATCCAGAATGCGGCAGCTAGTCTGGTGACTGGGAGTGGCCGCCGAGACCATCTAACACCAGTCCTGAAAGACCTACATTAGCTCCTACATGGGCACACTTCAAAGTGTTGGTACTGTCCTTTAAAGCCCTAAATGGCCTCACCCCAGTATTCCTGAAGGAGCGTCTCCAAACCCATCGTTCAGCCCAGAAACTGAAGTCCAGTGCTGAGGGCTTTCTGGTGGTTCCCTCACTGCGAGAAGGAAGGCTACAGGGAACCAGACAGAGGGCCTTCTTGGCAGTTGCGCCCACCCTGTGGAATGTCAAGGAAATAAACAACTATCAGGCTTTTAGAAAACATCTGAAGGCAACCTTGTTTAGGGAAGTGTTTTAATTTTTGTAGTTTTATTCTGTTTTTAATGTTCTGTTGAAAGCCGCCCAAAGTAGCTGGGGAAACCCTGCCAGATGGGTGGGGTAGAAATATATTATTATTATTATTATTATTATTATTATTATTATTATTATTATTATTATCATTGATCCATTGATGTTACTAAAGGCTCAGTTGCATAGGTGTCATTCAACAGATTTGGTTAGTGATCCAGCTATAAAAACCCAAATGGCTATGGAGAACCTGGCTGCAGTTGTAGGCCAGACACACTAGTATGCTTAAGGAAGAAGTGTTTCAGTACAATAAGACCAGATGACCAGTGCCAGTGCTATGATTCAACAATGTAGCTGTTTTCCTCACCTGAAAATAATCCCTTTAATTTTTATTTCAGCTCACCTATGGAACATTTTTGCCATCATGGGATGAGAGAATAATTTTCCCTTTTTTGTACCATATGGTCCCAAATGAAGCCCACCAGTACATGGGAGCTGTCCGGTTATTTCAGCATTTTGGATGGACATGGGTTGGGCTCTTGGCTGTGGACAATGACAAAGGGGACCGATTTTTACAGAAAATGCTGCCTTTGCTTTCTGAGAATGGCATCTGCTATGCTTTTATTATAAGATTACCACGATGGACTTACGTAGAAGAACTGATACAGTTGCTTCTAAAACACTGGGACAGCTATATAATTATCATTCAGAGAAAAGCCAATGCATTATTTGTATATGGCGAAAACCCATCCTTTCGCGTTTTGAGAATATTGGTATTTCTAACACGCTTCACTGAGTTGCCTCCGCTGGAGAAAGTATGGATTATTACATCTCACTGGGATTTCACATCATTGTCTCTTCAAAAGAATTGGGAAATGCAAACTTTCCATGGCTCCTTATCCTTCACTGTTCACTCAGATCAGCCATTAGGATTCCAAAAATTCACTCAAACATTAAATCCTTCCTGGTCTAAAGGAGATGGTTTTATCCAGGACTTCTGGGAACAGGCCTTCAGCTGTTCATTAAAACTGCTCATGGAGGATGAGGAGAGTGCCTGTACTGGAGAGGAAAAGCTGGAGAGCATTCCTGGAATTATATTTGAAATGAAAATGACTGGTCACAGCTACAGTATCTACAATGCTGTTTATGCCGTGGCACATGCTTTGCAAGCCATTTATAAATCCACCTCAAAGCGTAGAAGTTTGGATAAAAGGAACCGATTGTTATTAAAGAATGTGCAGCCATGGCAGGTAATGATTATTCTCTTTATTAAAAAAAAGTAAGCTAGCTTTTAATACAGAGGTAAAAGAAAATGTTTCACGAAACTGTGTACTAAAGTTATTTTTAGGTTATTGTTCTTGTATATGTTATTCCCGCTCCAATTATAGAATGTTATTCAGAAGTGGAAAGTGAGTATTTCTGGATTTGCAACTGTCTTTCGGTAGGAATGAAAATCCAATATTTACTTATTTATTCATTAAAAAGCAGGCAAGCAAGCAGAGATGAATGGCCTCATATGCCTCCATTAAACAAAAATTCACCCTGATTCAGTTGTTGCAGTTAATGAATCCATATTGATCAATAGTGTTGGTCTCATTATGATGTAGTACATTTCAAAATTATTCGCAATAAGAAACTCACATCAAAGCAAATGAACGAAAATGACAGCTTGGTGAATTGAGGAATTCACCTAGTGCTAAATAGGAGTGTGCACAATGTCTTATCTCCCCTTCCCCATCTTCTCTCTCTGCGTTTTCTGTAAACCTATTATATGGACTCCTCCAAACTCCAGAGCAGATTTAGAAGGTGCAGCTGAAAGTAGAGGAGGAGAGTCCCATTGAAAAAGCAGATCTCTTTCAGTTGCTTTCCTACAGTAAAAAATAATAGTAGTAAGATAGCACTTTGTGAATCTCATTGAAATCGTTTAAAACATAGTTACCCCATTCTTCATATTCATTTTGAATCTAGGTTCATCTTTTACTAAGAAGCATCATATTCAATAACAGTGTTGGAGACACTATCTACTTTAATGAAAATAGAGAATTAGTTGCAGGCTTTGATATTACAAACTGGATGATGTTCCCCAATGGTTCAGTGATGAGAGTAAAAGTTGGAAGGCTAGAACCTCAGGCTCCTCTAGGCAATGAATTGACCATGAATTATGACCAGATTGTGTGGCATCAAAGCTTTAATGAGGTAAGACATGATATAATTATCATTTATCTTTAATTAAATTTGTAAACCTTCCCTCATTAATAGAACTTAGGACAGTTTTATTCACAGAATAAAAATACAAGATAAATAATAATAATAATAATAATAATAATAATAATAATAATAATTTATTATTTATACCCCGCCCATCTGGCCGGGTTCTGGGCGGCTTCCAACAAACATTAAAATACAGAAATCCATCAAACATTAAAAGCTTCCCTAAACAGGGCTGCCTTAAGATGCCTTCTAAAGGTCTGGTAATTGTTATTCTCTTTGACCTCTGGTGGGAGGGCATTCCACAGGGTGGGCGCCACTCCCGAGAAGGCCCTCTGCCTGGTTCCCTGTAACTTGGCTTCTCTTAGCGAGGGAACCGCCAGAAGGCCCTCGGCGCTAGATCTCAGTGTCCGGGCAGAACGATGGGGGAGGAGAAGCTCCTTCAGGTATACTGGACCGAGGCCGTTTAGGGCTTTAAAGGTCAGCACCAACACTTTGAATTGTGCTCGGAAACGTACTGGGAGCCAATGAAGGTCTTTCAGGACTGGTGTTATGTGGTCTCGGTGGCCACTCCCAGTCACCAGTCTAGCTGCCGCAAAATACACAAAATGGATAATAAAACCAAAAACTAAACAATAGCACCCCTCTCTATTATTATATAATAATTGTCAGGGATGAGCCAGAGGTTTAAAGTTTCCCAGAGGGAGGGAGACACAGAGTTGGAGGAAGGAGGAGGTGTACCCAAGGGGGATAAGGAGGAGAGAGTTATTGAAGTCTGTCTTGAGGAACAGGCAGTGGGGCATATAGAGCCAGGAAGTTCACAGGAGCAACAAGGGTTAAGTTCCGGTTCAGAATTGGGGGGAAGGCTTAAGCCAGCCCTCGCGAGGCGTGTAGAGAAGAGGAGGGGCGAAAGACTGAGCGAGAGGGTTCGCCATTTTCTGGCTTGCTAGAAGGGCAAACGCAGACCTCAGCAGAGATCTGAACTGAGTGACTCTGATGAATGATCATTATGTGCTAATGACTAGATGTAAATACAGTAAATAAAGGCTATAAAAATGTCAGGAGACTCTCGTGGTGATTGTGTGAAGAGAGGAAGCCCGTCAGCCCTGAAAATAATAATTATGTAATTATTTTGAACCTGTGTAAATGTAAACTGAACCTGTGTCCAGTTGCTGGTGAGAAAGTCTACATATAGTGAACTTGTAAATTACCATATATACCTCTTCCCTGAATAAAGGGGTATTCTGCTTACACCTTGATATTTCCTCTCATTCTCTTCATGATCACCTGCACTTTTCTCTTGTGGGGAATGTTTGGATATTTAAGAAAAAATGTCAATGAAGCCAATTCATCATTCAGTCACCTCTTAAGGTATTGAATTGTGTTTGGTAGCATTCTTTTTTGTTTGTTTGTTTTTGCTGCTGCTGCTGCAGCTATTTTAAATTCCTACTTCATGAGGATTAACCCATAGTTCATGATTATTATTTTTCTGAGTTCATGTTTAAAGGTAAAGGTAAAGGGACCCCTGACCATTAGGCCCAGTCGTCACCGACTCTGGGGTTGCGGCGCTCATCTTGCATTATTGGCCGAGGGAGCCGGCGTACAGCTTCCAGGTCATGCGGCCAGCATGACAAAGCCGCTTCTGGCGAATCAGAGCAACGCACGGAAAGGCCGTTTACCTTCCCTTTGTAGCGGTACCTATTTATCTACTTGCACTTTGATGTGCTTTCGAACTGCTAGGTTGGCAGGAGCTGGGACCGAGCAAGGGATTCGAACCACCAACCTTCTGATCAGCAAGCCCTAGGCTCTGTGATTTAACCCACAGCGCCACCTGTGTCCCACAGGTTCATGCTTACATATCTTTAAATAAATGAATAAACCAGGAAACTGTTCAAAAATCATCATGCATATCGATTGTTTATCCTTCAAAAAAGTAACAGAATCTCTTGTTACATCATTAACCAGGTCTTATCTTCAAAGGGACAAAATATCCTTCTTGGTTATTTTTACATCCTGGGAATGAGGGCAAAAATAACTTAAATCAGGCATCCCCAAACTTCGGCCCTCCAGATGTTTTGGACTACAATTCCCATGATCCCTGACCACTGGTCCTGTTAGCTAGGGATCATGGGAGTTATAGGTCAAAACATCTGGAGGGCTGCAGTTTGGGGATGCCTGACTTAAATGGTCACTTTCAGAGTTGGAACATTACCATTAGTAATAAAACTCCAATGTATACCCAAATGTAATTATGTTTAGATGTGAATATAGCAGCTGTGAATATTTCCATTCATCTGTTCTTGATTTTGTTTGAAAATTATATCTTTAGAGGAGAAAACAAGCTCAAATGGAGAAGCACACAACTTCCCATCTTCTAATTCCCCCCTTCTGAATATAAAGCCTACCCCCACTATTCAGCAAAGTGGTGTGATGTCAAAAGACTGATAGGGCACCTCCATCAGATTCTGTGATCTGGCGTTCCCTCACTGTTGAGGCAGGCCTTCAAAAGTCTCTGAAATTTCCTTTCAAACTGAAATTGAGAAAATTTCCTGGCATGTCTAATGACTTTCTTCAGTGCCAGCAAGTCTGCTCACCTTCTTTGGTGTGTGGAGTTGTGGCCAGGCGCCAGGCCCCGCAGGTGATTCAACCAGGTACAGAGAGTTGCGCCCTCCTCACTGCTGCTTGGCTGCACCGGTGGAACTGGGTTGGGCACTACTCAGAGGCCGGGCCCCGCTAACAAATCAGTGCCAACAGAGGGTGTGACCGTCAGAAATTTAAACCACGGCGCCATGGGGAGACAGTCCTCTCATGCTCTTTGCCAGATTGGGTCGGACCAACCCACTCTTTGCAAATCCACCACTCTAAAGAAAAGAACGCTTTTATTGCTAATCATACTTCGTGTTTCTATACAGGTTCTGCCTCGTTCTGTGTGCAGTGATAGCTGCTATCCTGGCTCCAGCAGGAAAAAGAAGGAAGGAGAGAAATTTTGCTGCTATGACTGTGTTCTGTGTCCAGATGAGATGATCTCCAACAAGAAGGGTATCAAGAGACCAATTGATATTAATAAGCTTAGATATTTATTATTGATATATTCACAGTGAATATGAGATTCTTCACTTGCTCCAGTGGGTGAGAGGGTAGTGCCCAAAGAGAGAGGCTAAAATTCTTTTAAGAATACTTCTTTTAAATAAACAATAAGGAGACCAGCGAATGCATTTTGGGTCAGAAAGATATATCAGCATAATAATAATAAAGAACAATCAACACTATATTTAACACAAAATTAATATAGTGGAAGGCAGAAATAATAAGCCATCTAGGCAAAGGGTATCTCCCACCCCCAAAACAGACATTCAGGCCTACTTCTATCATGAAAAAGAATATACTGATCAAAGTTCGCTTCCATTCTACATTGTCTGTAGTGATTAACTTGTTCATCCTTTATCATACACCACCCAAATTGACCTCAGTAAAACAGAGAACATAGATTCATTGAATATCTATGAAGATAGTTTGTATTAAAGATTCTTAAAAATATTTTTTAAAAGAAAACAGAGAGGCATGGAGAGGAGAATGGGAAAGAGTGAACAAGAGAAAGAGATGATACTATTTTGCTGTCAGCTAAAAAGTTCAAGAAGATGAAAGGATGAATTGCTACTAACTTCTGTAGTTAATTAGACATCTGGAAATATAATTATTGTTGCATTTTGTGTGTTAAATGCTTAAAATATTGAAACACCTCTTCCATTTCTCAGATATGGATGCCTGTGTCAAATGTCCAGAAGACCTGTATCCCCACAGGAACCAAACTAAATGCATTCCAAAATTGGTAACATACCTCTCTTACAAAGAAGACTCAGGGATCATCTTAGCTAGCTTGGCTATTTCTTTTTCTTTGACCACATGTTCAGTACTTGGAATTTTTATGAAG
Source organism: Zootoca vivipara (assembly GCF_963506605.1). Classification (NCBI taxonomy): domain Eukaryota; kingdom Metazoa; phylum Chordata; class Lepidosauria; order Squamata; family Lacertidae; genus Zootoca; species Zootoca vivipara. The sequence goes on along the minus strand of NC_083288.1, from coordinate 31,931,034 downwards.
CACAAGGACACTCCCATAGTGAAAGCCAATAACCGGACCCTCACCTACACCCTCCTCATCTCCCTCCTCCTCTGCTTCCTCTGTTCTTTGCTCTTCATTGGACAACCTGGAAAGGCATCCTGCCTTCTACGTCAAACCACTTTTGGCATTGTCTTCTCTGTGGCCCTTTCGTCTGTGTTGGCAAAGACCATCACTGTGGTTGTGGCATTTATGGGAACAAAACCAGGATCCAGAATGAGTAAATGGGTGGGGAAAAGACTGGCACATTCTATTGTTCTCTTCTGCTCTTTTATTCAGGCTGCCATTTGTACTCTTTGGTTAAGTTTTGCTCCTCCATTCCCAGGTAGAGACATGCATTCAGTGAAAGGTGAAATCATACTGGAATGTAAGGAGGGTTCTGTTTCCATGCTTTATTGTGTCTTGAGCTATATGGGTTCCCTGGCCATAATCAGCTTCATTGTGGCTTTTCTTGCCAGGAAGTTACCTGACAGCTTCAATGAGGCCAAGTTCATCACTTTCAGCATATTGGTGTTTTGTAGTGTGTGGCTATCCTTTATTCCAACCTACCTGAGCACCAAAGGAAAATACATGGTGACTGTGGAGATCTTCTCCATCTTATCATCCAGTGCCGGATTACTGGGTTGCATCTTTTCCCCAAAATGTTACATCATTGTGCTGAGGCCTGAGCTGAACAACAGGGAACAACTCACAAGGAAAATAAAATGAAATATAAATGTGCATCTCTCTATTTCTGTATTTATATTGGGGGGGGGAGGGAAGGTCTTGTCATGGTTCCTATGAGATTACAAGCAAGGGTGTAAATTTCTATGCAAATCTCCTTGAAGTTTCCAGTGCTGTGCCTAGCCTAGAGTTAAGGGATTCTTTCCAGATGATGCAGCCTAATATGGAAAGGATACATGCAGTGATGCATCTGATCACATGCCTTCTGGACCTTTGACCTTCCTTGACTAATTAAACAGGCTAGAGTGGGGTAGCTGGGTGTCTCCAGGGTGTTGGGAACACATCACTGAATGACAGGGTGGTCCCGCCTGCAATTGAAGAAGTGGTGATGCAACTCATCCTTAAAAAGCCCACTCTGGACCAAATGGTGTTTAACATCTGCTTGCCACTTCCCATTATTCCTTTTGGGGTGTGGGGATTGAAAGGGTGCTGGGAGAAGAACTTAATGTGTTTCTGAATTGATTATTGAATATACTGGATTTAAGAATGGCTTGAGGAGTAGGTACCTACATTGCCAAATAAGTGGCTGTTTTCCTGTGCGGCTAATTTCATTGAGTAATACTGGGGAAAGTGTTATCCTACCCCCTGGTACTTATTTGATGGGGCTCTGTGGGAAACCATTTTGCCCCCAGTGTCATTTGACATTTATCTGGAGCCATTGGGAGCAATTTTAATTTTTTTGGAACATTGTGCTTTCCATTTTTGAAAGATATGTTGTTTGCCCATTCAGAACACTTAAACACTCCTTCTGAAGTAGTAAGTAGGTAGTTCTTTGATACATTTTTTTGGTTATTAGTCTTCTTCGGCTAGGAGTACCTGCTTTCCATAATAAGCTAGAAGTTACAAAATGGCTGACGTGTGTGGCATTAAAGAAATGGCTGCCATAGTGTGAGGCTTTTTTAAAAAAATGGCCACAGTGAGGGTATAACTTAATTTCAAAATCAATTGTCTCCTCTGAAAGAGCAACAAAAATGGAGACAGATGACGACAAAATAGTGCACATATACCTCTCCTCTCAATCAATGTGTGTGGGAACCATTTCAATACCTACAGAGAACAGCTCCCTCCGCCTCTCCTTTGCTCAGCGCAGGTGGGATGGTGGGTGTCCAGCAGTGTCACCCTATGAAATGTGGACATTTTAAAAGTTGCAATATCTGTGAAGTAGAGGTCGTATCTGTTTAAACAGGGATTAAACAGTAGATTTCTTTTTTAGAGAATATTTGCATTGTGGATTATTTTAGGAGCTATTTGTTACAACTTTTCATGAGCTCACAGGTACCACTTTGGCAACCCCTCATTTAAGGTAAGACCTTCAAGTTATGCAAAAAATGAGGGAGGTGGGAAGAATAGAGCAAGCTGCCCAGACCCCAGAAAAAATGACTTCTCTGCTCACCAGTTGTGTGTGGGGGGGGAGTTGATACTGTGAGCTGCTGGGTGTTCCTTTGGAAATGACACCTGCTTGGGTAGTATGTTTACAAATAGCACAGAACCCTCCTGTTTTGAGTGTGGTCAGATCTTGGAGGAGGAAATGTTATGTTGCCTTTCCCCCTGCCACTCCTCTGTGGGTTTATGCAGGATTTAAAAATACAATTTTACTGATAGTTTCATCCCCGAAATTGATTCAGGGTTGTACTTGGGTTGTGTGTTCCCCAGGTTGGTCCAGGTCATGTCAGTACTGATCCACAGCCCCAGATTGTGAAGTGGGGCTATAGACAATGCTTACAAATCTCCTAGTAGTTTTTGTCAAGCATGATTCAACTTCAAACGACATCATCCCTCTTGGGAAACTCTAATCACAGCTATTTTTCTCAAAATCACTGGTCTCAATCATTTTAACACAATAGACATACAGACCTAATTAGCAATCTCCACAGCCAAACACCTGAAAAACAAATATAAAACCTTGTGTTTTGAGAACTGGATCCAGGCTTAGGCAGGGCTGTGTCATTTTCTGAATGATATGTTCCCCTTTTTTTGTTCAGGTATGTTTTCCACCAGCGGATTCTGAAACATGATAATCTATGTTTGGAAGCAATAAAATTTCAACAGGGCCATGCTAGTGGTTGTGTTGCTGCTTGCACTGTTGTGTCAAACTGCATCCAAGACACATTCCATTAACTGCAGCATATATGATGATCCTCTCCCTATTCCTCATAACTTTTATAAGCCAGGTGACATAATCATTGGGGAGATTGTTTCCCAGGTGTTCTTAAACTACAATAACCTCTCTTTCACGGAACAGCCTATGCAGACATTGATTGATGAACCTATGTAAGTCATAAATTCTTTAATCTCTCTCATTCTATGTTCAGGCTACAGTAACTGAGAACATATCAATAATGCAATGCTGTGCTGTAAGAATTTCCTAACTTTATAGCATGAGAAAAGGGGAACCTGCAAACTTCCAACTGTAAATCGTGGGGTGAATGGGTGCAGAGAGCAATTTGAGAATTTGGCCTACAGCCACCATACAAAGAATCAGTTATAAGCACTTGGGAATAAATGTTGGAAATCGGGGCAGTGGCAATTACCTCCTTTGTCTACAAATTTAGCAGGATGCTTTGCAGGACCTAGTTTTGGTATGGAACTATGTGGAGGGAGCCTGATTGATCTTGAATATCTCTTGAATCTCTATTAATGACGTGGCTTCATATGCAGTTTTCATTCAAATGCAGAAAGTACCCTTAATACACATTCATTAAGTTAGATTCACTGAACTCAATAAGTTCAAGTTAGTCTGGTCCATTAAATTCAAATGAACTATTTGAATGACTGATTTTGTATGGAATCAGCATAAAGATAAGCACACAAGTTTAGGGAAGCTTCTAAGTTTAACAGACCATTGCATTTTAATATTTTGTTGGAAGCTGCCCAGAGAGGCTGAGGAAACCCAGCCAGATGGGTGGGGTATGAAAATATTATTATTATTATTATTATTATTATTATTATTATTATTATTATTACCCAGAGAGTCACACTTTTGATTGCTGTGATTGCCAGTGAGGCCATGTGATTGAATGTGGAGAGTAGGTTTGTGGAACAATTTATTAACCTCCAGAATGATCCCAACACATTTAGAGAACGTGGCTAAGCAGGGGGGAAATATCTACCAGTACTTCAGATGTAATTTTTGTCTTCTATGATCCCTTGTTTTGCCTCAACCTTGCAAGGATTCAGATGATCATGAAGATAACAGATCATTCTTGCCATTGCTGTGGTCATTTTATTAAACAGCTATAATCCTTATTACAGTTCAGCGCCTAAGAACTACCAGCATATTCTGGCTTTAGCATTTGCGGTCAAAGAGATCAATGAGAATCCCACAATCCTGTCAAATATCTCTCTTGGCTTCCGCATCCTCAATAGTTACTTCAATGCAAGGATGACCTACAAGGCCACTCTGAGCCTCCTTTCCACACAACAAAGGTTTGTCCCCAACTTCAGCTGTCACAACCAGAACAATATGATAGCACTCATTGGAGAATGTTTCTCTGAGATCTCTGCTAACATTGCAGTTATTCTGGCAAGCAAGAAGACTCCTCAGGTATGTTTAGTGCATGAAGGTATGGAGATTTCACAATTGTGATATACCCTCCTGATTTCAGGAACACATTGCGTAAAGTTTCTTTTGATGATTTGGTGAGAAAATTGGTTAAATGCTTGATGGTGATACAAATAGGTGGACTTACAGTTCAATACAACAGGATACTAAAGGAGTGATTATCAATTTCTCCTCTTTAAATCAAGTGAGGTTTTGAGTCGTGTGATGCAGGGTTCTGTCTTTCACTAAGAAGACTTCAAATTTTCTTCAAATTCTTACATGAAGAGCTGGAAGGAATCCCAATGTCATCCAACTGTTAAGAATGGCTAAGACCTCAGAATAAAATTGAAATTCTGCTGGTGAGGTGTTGGATTTGCTCAATTGTTGTCTGGTTGTAATAATAGACTGGATGAGGGCGAACAAAGAAAAGAGTAATTCAGACAGGAATGTGTTTCTGCTACTAGGTGGGCATGTGGTATGGCTGATTGATATGCAGCCCTCTCTTAAAAAGACACCGCTCTCCCTCTGAAAGAGTGGGCCCATAGTTTGGTGCTCATCCTTGATCAGGATTCAGGCCTCATCACGGGACTGAAGCTGCCTTGGTTGCGCTGTCGATGATCACCAGCGGGCTAGGGACAAAGGTTGAAGCTGTTTCCTAGTTCTGCTGGATATCTCAGCGGCTTTTGATACCATCGATCATGACATCCTTCTGGACTGTCTAGAGGAGCTGGGGGCACTGTTTATAGTGGTTCCGCTCCTTTCTTCTGGTCATGTCCAGAAAGTGATGTTGGGAGATGAGTGTTCAGACCCCTGGTCTCTCACTTGTGGGGTGCTTCAGGGTTCCATCCTTTCCCCCATGCTTTTTAATATCTATATGAAGCCACTGGGAGAGATCATCAGGGGGGTTGGACTGGGTGTTCATCAGTATGCAGATGATACGAAGCTCTACCTCTCTTTTAAATCAGAACTAGTGAAGGCGGGGAAGGTCCTGTGTGAGTGCCTGGAAGCATTTGGAGGATGGATGGTGGCTAACAGATTGTGGTTGAATCCTGACAAAACAGAACTACTGTTTTGGGGGGTCAGGGGATGGGCGGGTGTGAGGGACTGAATGGGGTAACTGAGGGACTGAATGGGGTAACTTTGGATTCACAGCTGTCCATGGAGGTGCAGGTCAATTCTGTGTAAAGGGCAGCTATTTATCAGTTCCATCGGGTACGCAGGCTGAGACCCTACCTGCCCGTAGACTGTCTCACCAGAGTGGCGCATGCTCTAGTTATCTGCCTCTTGGACTACTGCAACACACTCTATGTGGGGCTCCCTTTGAAGGTGACCTGGAAACTGCAACTACCATAATCCAGAATGCGGCAACTAGACTGGTGACTGGGAGTGGTCGCCAAGGCCATCTAACACCGGTCCTGAAAGACCTACATTGGCTCCTAGGATGTTTCCAACCACCATAAAAAGTGTTGGTGCTGACCTTTGAAAGGAGGCTACAGGGAACCAGGCAAAGGGCCTTCTCGGTAGTGGCGCCCACCCTGTGGAACGCCCTCACATCAGATGTCAAGGAAATAAACAACTATCAGGCTTTTGGAAGAAATCTGAAGGCCACCCTGTTTAGGGAAGTTTTTAAAGTTGAAGTTTTATTCTGTTTTTAATGTTCTGTTGAAAGCCACCCAAAGCAGCTGGGGAAACTCATCCAGATGGTTGGGGTAGAAATAGATGATGATGATGATGATGATGATGATGATGATGATTTATCCATTGTTGTTACTAAAGGCTCAGCGGCATAGATACTGAAGGGTGTCATTCAACAGCTTTGGTTGGTGGTCTAGCTATAAAAACCCATATGGCTATGGAGAACCTGGCTGCAGTTGCATGACAGGCACATTAATATGCCTAAGAAAGTGTTTCAATATAATAAGACCATTTGACCAGTGCCAGTGCCATGATTCTATAATGTAGCTGTTTTCCTAATCTGAAAATAATCCCTTTAATTTTTATTTCAGCTCACCTATGGAACATTTTTGCCATCATGGGATGAGAGAATAATTTTCCCTTTCTTGTACCATATGGTCCCAAATGAAGCCCACCAGTACATGGGAGCTGTCCGATTATTTCAGCATTTTGGATGGACATGGGTTGGGCTCTCGGCTGTGGACAATGACAAAGGGGACCGATTTTTGCAGACAATGCTTCCTTTGCTTTCTGAGAATGGCATCTGCTATGCTTTTATTATAAGATTACCACGATGGACTTACGTAGATGAACTGATACAGTTGCTTCTAAAACACTGGGACAGCTATGCAATTATCATTCAGAGAAAAGCCAATGCATTTTTTGTATACGGAGAAAACCCATCCTTTCGAGTTTTGAGAATATTGCTATTTCTAGCAACCTTCACTCAGTTGCCTCCGCTGGAGAAAGTATGGATTATTACATCTCACTGGGATTTCACATCAATGTCTCTTCAAAAGAATTGGGAAATGCAAACTTTCCATGGCTCCTTATCCTTCACAGTTCACTCAGATCAGCCATTAGGATTCCAAAAATTCACTCAAACATTAAATCCTTCCTGGTCAAAAGGAGATGGTTTTATCCAGGACTTCTGGGAACAGGCCTTCAGCTGTTCATTAAAAATGCTCATGGAGGATGAGGAGAGTGCCTGTACTGGAGAGGAAAAGCTGGAGAGCATTCCTGGAATTTTATTTGAAATGAAAATGACCGGTCACAGCTACAGTATCTACAATGCTGTCTATGCCGTGGCACATGCTTTGCAAGCCATTTACAAATCCACCTCAAAGCGTAGAAGTTTAGATAAAAGGAACAGATTGTTATTACAGAATGTGCAACCATGGCAGGTAATGATATATATATATATATATATATATATAGAGAGAGAGAGAGAGAGAGAGAGAGAGAGAGAGAGAGAGAGAGAGAGAGAGAGAGAGAGAGAGAGAGAGTAGCTTTTAATAGAGAAGTAAAAGGAAATGTTTCACGACACAGTGTACTAAAGTAATTTTCAGGTTATTGTTCTTGTATATGTTGATCTAGGGGACCCAGGTTAAACCACTGAGCCTAGGGCTTGCTGATCAGAAGGTTGGCGGTTCGAATCCCTGTGACGGGGTGAGCTCCCGTTGCTTGGTCCCAGCTCCTGCCAACCTAGCAGTTCGAAAGCACATCAAAATGCAAGTAGATATATAGGAACCGCTATAGCGGGAAGGTAAACGGCGTTTCCATGTGCTGCTCTGGTTGGCCAGAAGTGGCCTTGTCATGCTGGCCACATGACCTGGAAGCTATACGCCGGCTCCCTCGGCCAACAATGCGAGATGAGCGCGCAACCCCAGAGTCGGTCACGACTGGACCTAATGGTCAGGGGTCCCTTTACCTTTACCTTTATATGTTGATCTAGCTCCACTTATAGAACCTTATTCAGAAATTGGAAAATGGGTATTTCTGGATTTGCAACTGTCTTTAGGTAGGAATGAAAATCCAATATTTACTTACTTATTCATTTATTTAAAAGTAGGCAAACAAGCAGAGATTTATGGCTCTATATGCTTCCATTAAAGAAAAATTCACCCAGATTCAGTTGTTGCAGTTTATGAAACCATATTGATCAATAGTGTTGCTCTCATTGTAATGTAGTACATTTCAAAATTATTTGCAATAAGAAACTCACATCAAAGCAAATGAAAGGTAATGACAGCTTGGTGGATGGAGGAATTCAGCCTAGTGCTAAATTGGAGTGTGCACAATGTCTTCTCCACCCTTGCCCCACTTCTCTCTCTGTATTTTCTGTAAACCTATTATACAGACTCCTCCAACCCTCCAAAGCAGATTTAGGAGGTGCAGCTGAGAGTAAAGGGGGGAGAGTCCAATTGCAAAATCAGATCTCTCCCTCAATTGCTTTCCTATGGTAAAAAAATAGTAGTAGTAAGTAATAGTAGTCAGATAGCTCTTTATGAAATCATTTAAAGCATAATTACCCCTTTCTTCATATTCATTTTGAGGTTCATCATTTTCTAAGAAGCATCGTATTCAATAACAGTGTTGGAGACACTATCCAATTTAATAAAAACAGAGAATTAGTTGCAGGCTTTGATATTACAAACTGGATGATGTTCCCCAATGGTTCAGTGATGAGAGTAAAAGTTGGAAGGCTAGAACCTCAGGCTCCTCTAGGCAATGAATTGACCATGGATTATGACCGGATTGTGTGGCATCAAAGCTTTAATGAGGTAAGACATAATATAATTATCATTTATAGTTTATTAAATTTGTAAACCTATTTAATAAAACTCAGGACAGTTTTATTCACAGAATAAAAATACAAGATAAATGCACAAAATGGATGGATAATAAAACCAAAAATTAAACTAAACAATAACGGCCCCGCTCTATTATTATATAATAATAATTATGTAATTATTTTGAACCTGTATAAAAGTAATCTGTACCTGTGTCCAGTTGTAGGTGAGAAACTGTCTACACATAGTGAATTTAAAAATTACTATATGTACCTCTTCCCTGAAGAAAGGGGTATTCTGCTTACACCTTGATATTTCCTCTCATTCTCTCCATGAAAACCTGCACTTTTCTCTTGTGGGGAATGTTTGCATGTCAATGAAGCCAATTCATCATTCAGTCATCTCTTAAGGTATTGAATTGTGTTTGGTAGCATTCTCTTTTTTGCTGCTGCTGCTGCTATTTTAAATTCCTACTTCGTGAGGATTAACTCATAGTTCATGATTTTTTTCTGAGTTCATGCTTATATATCTTTAAGTAAAATATACCAGGAATAAACCAGGAAACTGTTCAAAAATCATCATGCATATCCATTGTTTATCCTTCAAAAAAGTCACAGAATCTCTTGTTACATCATTAACCAGGCCTTATCTTCAAAGGGACTTTATATCCTTATTGGTTATTTTTATATCCTGGGAATGAGGGCAAAAATAACTGAAATGGTCACTTTCAGAGTTGGAACATTACCATTAGTAATAAAACTCCAATGAATACTCAAATGTAATTATGTTTAGTTGTGAATATAGCAGCTGTGAATATTCCCATTCATCTGTTCTTGATTTTGTTTGAAAATTATATCTTTAGAGGAGAAAACAAGCTCAAATGGAGAAGCACACAACTTCCCATCTTCTAATCCCCCACCCTCTGAATATAAAGCCTACCCCCACTACCCCTCACTGTTGAGGCAGTCCTTCAAAAGTCTCAGAAATTTCCTTTCAAACTGAAATTGAGAAAAATTCCTGGCATGTCTAATGACTTTCTTCAGTGCCAGCAAGTCCGCTCACCTTATTTGGTGTGTGGAGCTGTGACCAGGCCCCAGGCCCAGCAGGTGAGTTGACCAGGTACAGAGAGTTGCACCCTCCTCACTGCTGCTTGGCTGCACCGGTGGAACTGGGTTGGGCTCTACTCAGAGGCCGGGCCCCACTAACAAATCAGTGCCAATAGAGGGCGTGACCATCAGAAATTTAAACCACGGCGCCGAACAATGGGAAAAACTATGGCAAAAAGATATAAAATTTACTTTATGTTATACACTAAGAGAGATGACGTACAGATGGCACCAAACACCGGACAAATTGGCTAAAATTTACAAAAGATCCCACATGTGCTGGAGGTGTGAAAAAGAAAGGGGTACATTCATGCACATGTGGTGGAGCTGTACAGAGGTGGGGGTGTTTTGGAATAATATATATGAAGAATTAAAAAAAATTATTAAAGTGTATATTTACTAAAAGACCAGAGACATTCCTATTGAATATAATGCCAAAAGAAATGGAGAAAACAAAGGTAACATTACTTATGTATGGAACAACAGTGGGTAGAGTATTAATAGTGAGAAACTGGAAGAATAAGGTAGTACCCAATATAACAGACTGACAAGCCCTAATGATAGAATATATGCAATTGGCAAAAACAACTGGTGGAATAAAAGGTCAAACCAAACAAAAAGTCAATAAGGAATGGGAAATTTTTGAAGATTATTTGAAAAAGAATAAATTAAAAGAAACCCCGTTGGCAGAAATAGACTGTACCTTGTAAAATAAATTATTAGACATCAGTTGGAATGAAAATAAACAACATATATATCACTGTGCAAAATATAAAGGAAATAACTTAAAAACCAGCAAGTTTAATTGGATGTCTGTTCAAAATCTGGTGAAGAAAATGTGAAGATGAAAGTAATAGAATAACGTGATTTTTAAGATTAGTGTGGGTTATGTGTAGGTTTTTGTGATGAGTCGTATGTTGGGGTGCGGGAATTATGTAGGTAGGTAGGTATGAGTTAGTCGTGTAGGTATGTATGAATTAGTTAAGTGTTAGTATGGTGAGTTTATATGTCCGTAAATGTGAAGTTGTGAAGTTGTTTGTTTCAATCTATTTGTTTCGGGTTTTTTTGTTTTAAACAATAAAGACCTATTTTTTAAAAATTTTTAAAAATAAACCACGGTGCCATGAGGAGACCGTCCTCTCATGCCCTTTGCCATACTGGGTCGGACCAACTCACTCTTTGCAAATCCACCACTCTAAAGAAAAGAACACTTTTCTTGCTAATCATACTTCATGTTTCTATATAGGTTCTGCCTCGTTCTGTGTGCAGTGATAGCTGCTATCCTGGCTCCAGCAGGAAAAAGAAGGAAGGAGAGAAATTTTGCTGCTATGACTGTGTTCTGTGTCCAGATGGGATGATCTCCAACAAGAAGGGTATCGAGAGATCAGTTGATATTAATAAGCTTAGATATTTATTATTGATATATTCACAGAGAAAATGAGATTCTTCACTTGCTCTAGTGCAGGCATGTCAGACCTGCGGCCCTCCAGATGTTTTGGCCTACAACTCCCATGATCCCTAGCTAGCAGGACCAGTGGTTGGGGAAGATGGGAATTGTAGTCCAAAACATCTGGAGGGCCACAGGTTTGACATGCCTGCTCTAGTGGGTGAGACGGTAGTGCCCAAAGAGAGGTGCTAAAATTCTTTTAAAAATACTTCTTTTAAATAAACAATAAGGAGACCAGCAAATGCATTTCAGCTCCAGAAATATATCCGATAATAACAAAAAACAATCAACACTATATTAAACATGGATTAATATAGTGGGAGGCAGAAATAATAAACCATCTAGGCAAAGGGAATCTCCCCCCAAAACAGAAATTCAGGCCTACCGTATATTCCGGTGTATAAGACGGCTTCTGAACCCAGGAAAATCTTTTCAAAAGTTGGGGGGCCGTCTTATACACCGGGTACAAGAACCTGCAGTCGCCGTATATGGTGGGGGGAGCTCAAAAACGGCCGTGGCTGCATCCCCGCCATATGCAGTGACCGTATGAACGCGAAGAAGTGCTCAGGAGAGGGCTACTCCTGGCCAGGGAGGATGGCTCCCTCATGGCTTCGCAACCCGCATCAGCATAGAGATACAGTTTTGTGTATTTCATTGGTGTCAAGCTGCCGCCTCTTCTCTCTTTGTCAGCGCATAGCAAAGGGATCTCTCTGTCTCTCTCTTTCTCCGCTCCCTCTTTCACTGCTCTGCTCAGCGTCTTTCGCTGGCTATGCGAGCCGCGATGTCTCTGCCTCTCTATCTCTCTCCTCTCTATGGCTTCTATTCCCCTTTCTTTTGCTCATGCAGGCAGCCTCGATGTCTCTGCCTCTCTATTTCTCCCCTCTCTATGGCTTATTTTCCCCTCTCAATAACTAAACAAACAAACAAACAAACAAACAAACAAACCACCATCTCCCCAGCTGCAGACTTGAGTGCTGGAGAAGACAGCCTCCTCTCCCCTCCCTGCCAAAAAAGGGCTAGAGAATATCCCAAATTCTATATTTTAACTTGAAAATTAGGGGGTCGTCTTATACGCCCAGTCGCCTTATACGCCGGCATATACGGGTACATCAATCATGAAAAAGAACTTACTGATCAAAGTTCTCTTCCATTCTGCATTACCTGGAGTGATTAACTTGTCCATGCTGATTATTCACCATCCAAGTTGATCTCATTAATACAGAGAACATAGATTCACTGAATATCTATGAAGATAGTTTGTATTAAAGATTCTTAAAAATACTTTTAAAAAGAAAACACAGAGAGGCATTTAGAGAGAGAATGGGAAAGAGTGAATGAGAGAAAGAGATGATACTATTTTGCTGTCAGGAAAAAATGAAAGAAGATGAAAGGATGAATTGCTACTAACTTCTATAGTTAATTAGACATCTGGAAATATAATTATTGCTGCATTTCTGTGTGTCAAATGATTGAAATATTGAAACATAGATTCACTGAATTTCTATGAAGATGGTTTGTATTAAAGATTCTTAAAAAGTTTTTAAAAAAGAAAACACAGACAGGCATGTAGAGAGAGAATGGGAGCGTGAATGAGAGAGAGGGGTGAAAAGTGCAAGAAGATGAAAGGATGAATTGTTACTAACTTCTATAGTTAATTGGATACCTGGAAATATAACTATTGATGCATTTTTCATTGTTAAATGCTTAAAATATTGAAACACCTCTTCCATTTCTCAGATATGGATGCCTGTGTCAAATGTCCAGAAGACCAGTGTCCCAACAAGGACCAAACTAAATGCATTCCAAAATTGGTAACATACCTCTCTTACAAAGAAGACTTAGGGATCATCTTATCTAGCTTGGCTATTTCTTTCTCTTTGACCACATGTTCAGTACTTGGAATTTTTATGAAGCACAAGGACACTCCCATAGTGAAAGCCAACAACCGGACCCTCACCTACATCCTCCTCATCTCCCTCCTCCTCTGCTTCCTCTGTTCTTTGCTCTTCATTGGACAACCTAGAAAGGCAACCTGCCTTTTACGGCAAACTACTTTTGGCATTGTCTTCTCTGTGGCCCTTTCTTCTGTGTTGGCAAAGACCATCACTGTGGTTGTGGCATTTATGGGAACAAAACCAGGATCCAGAATGAGGAAATGGGTGGGGAAAAGACTGGCTAATTCTATTGTTCTCTCCTGCTCTTTTATTCAGGCTGCCATTTGTACTCTTTGGTTAATTTCTGCTCCTCCATTTCCAGGTAGAGACATACATTCAGTGAAAGGTGAAATCATACTGGAATGTCAGGAGGGTTCTGTTTCCATGCTTTATTGTGTCTTGAGCTATATGGGTTCCCTGGCCATAATCAGCTTCATTGTGGCTTTTCTTGCCAGGAAGTTACCTGACACCTTCAATGAAACCAAATTTATCACTTTCAGCATGTTGGTGTTTTGCAGTGTGTGGTTATCCTTTATTCCAACCTACCTGAGCACCAAAGGAAAATACGCGGTGGCTGTGGAGATCTTCTCCATCTTATCATCCAGTGCTGGTTTACTGGGTTGCATCTTTTCCCCAAAATGTTACATTATTGTGCTGAGGCCTGAGCTGAACAACAGGGAACAACTCACAAGGAAAATAAAATGAAATATATGTGTGCATCTCCTTTTATATTTATATATATTGAAGTGTGGGGAGGAGAAAGTTTTTTGATATTTCACATGAGATTAGTAGCATTGGTTCAAACATCTCTGCAAATCTCATTGAGGTTTCCAGTGTTGTACCTGGCCTAGAGTTGAGGGATCATTTCCAGATGGTGCAGCCTAATGTGGAAAGGATACGTGCAGTGATGCATTTGAACACATGCCTTCTGGACATTTTACCTTCCTGACTAGCTAAACCAGCTGGAGTGCAGTAGCTAGGTGTATCCCATCTCTAAAAAGATCACACTGGACCAAATGGTTTAACATTTACTGGCCAGTTCCCGAAATACCATTTCTTTCTTTTTTTGCGAAGTGGAAGGGATAGAAACTTCATGTGTTCCTGAATTGCATTGATTTTTTAAGTCCACTTCCATCTGGATTTAGGCTTTGTTTGGGAACTGAATCAGAATTGATTGACTAGGTGGGTCACTTGTATCAATAGAGGGACACTTTGTTGTTGTTGTTTAGTTGTTTAGTCGTGTCCGACTCTTCGTGACCCCATGGACCAGAGCATGCTTCAATGAGGGACACTAGGAATGTCAAAATGTTACTCTTAATCTCTCAGCAGCTTTTGACATATTGGTATCCCCCTAGATTTAGCTGGTTGAGATGCGTATCAGATGCTATGCTATAGTAGCTGTGCTCCTGTATGGCTGACTTCAGAGAATAATACTAGGAAAGTGTTCTCCAACGCCCTGGTACTTATGTGATGGGGTTCTGTGGGAAACTATTCCCCACCCCCGGTGTTATTTGACATGGTGTCTGGAGCCATTGGGAGCAATCTTTAAGAATTTTGGAGCATGGTGCTTCTGTTTTTGAAAGATATGCTGGTTGCCCATTCAGGACAGGTTGCACTCCCTCTAAATGAGTAAGTAGGTACCTCTTTGATACATTTTTTTATGTCATTGGAGTCATCTTTGGCTAGGAGTATCTCCTTTGCCTAATAAGCTACAGTGGTGCTCGACTTACTAATTTAATCCGGTCCGAAGGCACCTTCGTAGGTCGAAAAATTCGTAAGTAAAAAAACACCATTGGAAATGCGATTTCCCATAGGACTGCATTGGAAACGGAAAAATTCGTAAGTTGAAGCAACCCCCATCTAAAAATTCGTAAGTCAAAGCAACCGCATCTAAAAATTCGTAAGTCGAAGCAACCCCATCTAAAAATTCGTAAGTAAAAAAAAACCCTATCTAAAACTGCCGCGGTTTCCGTTCGGATGTCGAGAAATTCATAAGCGTGCGGCCATTTGCCCCCTTCGTAAGTCGAAAAATTCGGTTGTCGAATCGTTCGTAAGTCGAGGTACCACTGTACAAGTTACAAAATGGCTGATGTGTGTGGAATTAAAATAAATGGCTGCATTGTGTGAGGTGTTTTTTTTAATGGCCTCAGTAAGGGTATAAAATAATAATAATAATAATAATAATAATAATAATAATAATAATAATAATAATAATAGCCTCCTCTGGAAGAGACAGTTGACCACAAAATAGTGCACAAATGCCCACCTTTCAAAGTGGGTGGGAACCATTTCAATACCTACAGAGAATGGCACCCTGCTCCTCTCCTCTGTTCAGAACAATATATTGAAATATATTGAAAGGTGCCTAACCAGTGAAAAAGAGGTCGTACCTGTGTAACTAGGGACTGAGCAAGCAGTAGATTTCTTTTAAGATAATATTTGCATTGTGCATTATTTTAGGAGATATTTAGTACAACTTTTCATGAGCTCCCAGGTGCTACTTTGGCAACCCCTGATTTAAGGACAGACCTTCAAGTTACGCCAAATATGTGTGAGCTGTATGTGTGAACTTTACTCTGGTCCAAGAGAAATGTTATTGCCACCTTCCTGGCTTTGCACCAGGTTCTCCATCCAAGTTGGTTAAAGACACACACACACACACCCCGGTCAGATCAAGCCACCTGGAATTATCCAAGGCTGTCAGCAGATGAAAAAACAGGTTGGAAGAATAGAGCAGGCAGCCCAGAACCCAGAAGGATTGCATCCTCTGCTCACCAGCTGGTGGAAAGAAGAATCAATTCTGTGAGTTGCTGTGTGTTCCTTTGCATGCTTACAGATAGCACAGAACCCTCCTGTTTTCAGTGTGGTCAGACCTGGGAGAAGGAAATGTCATGTTGCCTTTTCCCCTGCCACTCATCTGTGGGTTTATGCGGGCTTAAAAAATTCAAAATTACTAGTAGCTTCATCCCCAAAATTTATTCAGGGTTATACTTGGGTTGTGTGTTCCCCAGGTTTATCCAGGTCATGTCAGTACTGATCCACAGCCCCAGATTGGGTAGTGGAACTATAGACAATACTTACTAAATTCCTAATAGTTTTTGTCAAGCATGATTCAACTTCAAACGACATCATCCCTCTTGGGAAACTCTAATCACAGCTATCTTTCTCAAAATCACTGGTCTCAATTCTCTTAACACAATAGACAGAGAGACGTCATTAGTAAGCTCCACAACCAACATCTGAAAAACAGATATAAAATCTTGTGTTTTTGAGAACTGGCTGTGTCATTTTCTGTATGATATGTTCCCCTTTTTATGTTCAGGTATGTTTTCCACCAGTTGATTCTGAAACATGGTAACTGATGTTGGGAGGCATAGTTTTCTCACCAGGATGATGCTAGTGGTTGTGTTGCTGCTTGCACTGTTGTGTCAAACTGCATCCAAGACACATTCCATTAACTGCAGCATATATGATGATCCTCTCCCTATTCCTCATAACTTTTATAAGCCAGGTGACATAATCATTGGGGAGATTGTTTCCCAGGTGTTCTTAAACTACGATAACCTCTCTTTCACGGAACAGCCTATGCAGACATTGATTGA